>NC_047038.1:128415401-128734568 GCF_011762595.2 Tursiops truncatus | reverse complement strand
AAACCCCCTGAAACTTATCTCACCCTCATGGTTACAGAACAATACTACTCATCACCACATTTCATGCCTTGACTAGGCGTCGGAGACATGCAGGTAGATCTCCTACTCCAGCCCACCCACGAAGGCCAGTTCCAGGGTCACTGGAATTAGCTATTATGGGGCAGAGTGTTCATAAAAAATGTGTGAAGCTTGGTGATGTTCATGCCCCCTGTTTGTTTATACTCACTGGTTCAGAGGGGGAAGGAGAGGAGCTCACACCTGACCTCTCTGGACCCCTTGTTAGGAGACAGTCTCTGGCTCAGATGCTGTACTTCTTCTAACGTTGTTGCTATACTGCACCACTTTCCTGAAATAAAACATAACTTTTTAAACGTTATCCTTTTGGGTCCCCTAAATTTTCTTTAGCAGTGAAATCCTGTCTAACCTGGAGTTCCCAAGTTATTGGGAAACATACAAACATACAATGAACTTCCTTAAACCTACACCTGAGCCGAAATCCTTCATTAGTCTGAAGTTCCTTTTCTTCTTGTCTGAACGCCGCCTGGCCATTTCCTTTCTATGCACGCCTCCCAGCAGATACTCTTCTTTGTCCACAACCTCCTCCCATGAACCACTTTATGCCGCTTTCTAGTGATTGGCCTTATGTAATTGGATTAGGAGTGGATTCGCGGCATCTGTCCAGGTAGTCAGCACTTTTCTTCAGGGAATTTTAGAGACAGAAGGACAAATAGTTAGTCAGTTGTCCCTGGGGAACTAAACTGGAAGGTCAGTCTGGTTTTCCTGTTGAGGTAGCCATGATTAGTCATGGCCAAGCAGATTGAGTGAGCCAAGAAGCCCATTTACAGAGAGAGAAGAGAAGAATCAAAGGGCAAGTCATTTGGCCACACAGAGGGAATGAGAGTGACAGAGCATCGCTGCCCAGTGACCTTCCCAAATTCATGGACCTGTTTATGCTTCCCAGAACTAAGTTATACAATATTATCCCGCATACCTAAATTCCACTTTACATAGGGTAGCCAGAATGGATTATTAAAAGAATATTCTTAGCATAAACACCATAATCTCCTTAATGAATTCCTACTCATTCTTGAAAACCCAACTCCGACTTGCCTTTTGCTGGGAATCTTATTCTGATTTGCATAATTTCTTTCCTCTTGTCTTCCCTATTTTTAATTACCGCCTCCTCGGTATTATTCTTTATAGATGGTATATGCTTATACTTTTCATATATAATTATATAGAACATAGCATTTTAGAATTATTTCTTTAACAGGTTATTGACTGTGACTTTCCCGTATTCCCAGAATTTTGTCAAAGACCCCAAGCTGAAGAATAAACAGTGCCAGCACCCACATTCTAAAGAGATTCACCAACAACTCGGGTTAGACACTTTTCTCCAGAATTTACTTAAAGCAGAACTATTTCTTTTAATTCTATATCATGGAGATAAGGAGAGATCTGGACAGCTAAGTTGGAACTTGCTCCAAGAAAAGATGTCCAGAACAAGAGGCTGTGTCTATTGCCCTTGTTGGATGGTTGCTGAGCTATAGGACCTACAGATTTACCTGGTGTGGCCAAGAAAATTGACTTCTGACATGGATCCATTTACGTTAAGAGGGGGATGTAGACATGGTGACTGGAGCCATGGTTACCGTTTCTGATTTAGACATTTTTGAAGGTGGAAACCACATGTCACCTGAAGTCCTTGGAGGGACAGTGGTGGTGTGTGCCTGAGAAGACTTGGATAAGCATCTCTCCATTAGAGTTCCCTGCAGCAGCCCCGGAGCAAGTGAGATCATACTCCGTACTTCCTATGCATCCAGTGATGGAGCACAGAGGTTGCAGGAGGGCGCTATAGGGCTCCTGGGAGAGTCACTAATGAGGCACGTGGAGCAGGGCTATCACGTGAGGGACGACACCTCTCCTCTGTCAGGAAAAGAGACCAGGAATAAGTGACACTGCCCACAAATGCTACGCAGAGAGCCGAGTATTGGCAAAGGCTACAAATAACTGATAGAATCCGAAGAAAACAAATGGGCCTGGGACGTGCACACACCATGTACAGGCAACCAGTGCCTAAATTCATCTCTGTGTACTCCAAAGGACAGGGAGGGAGGGGTATCTCCAGAGACACCATCCTCCCTCTTCTCACTACAGGTCTTTGGATCTACAGGTCTGGCCTAACGTGGGGGAAGAGGAAGTTTGAAGTGGTTATGCTACTGAAGCTTTAATGTCTCCTGGACTAAATTTAATAACTGAAATGTGTCAGAAAGTTATCATTTCTACCCAGATTCTGTTCAGGTATCGGAAAGAGAAAATGGGCACATTATGGTTAAAGGCAATAAAGAATATCTTTAGGGCTTCACATTTATATTCAATCAAGGCTCCGTCAAGTGGCTACCTTGGTTGACAAGTTTGTCTTGCCCTCTGGAGTCCTTGAAGGGAGCTTGGCTTATCCAGGTCGGTATTCGCAGTTCCTTGCCCAGAACTCGAAACCTAGAAGAACTAACTCCAATAAACGTGGGTTGTAACTGAATAAACGTTTACTCATTATGCCAAGGTTCTGTCAAAGGCACTATTGAACTCAGCTGTGTATATCTTAATATATTTCTTATGCTTTTCAGTCCTTACAATCCATGGCCGGCTTATAGCATTTTTAACTGTTGATAATCCTCTACACTTCGAAATCTCCAGCCCTAAGTTTCTACAACGTGGTACTTTTATGATTCTTTTCCTACTTTTCTTCTTGGTCTTCTTTACAGACTCCTCTTTCTCTGTGTATTTATTACTCCTCTAAAATGTATTTCTCACCCTGATGTTCTCATTTTGTTGAATGGCAGCATACACCAAACATAAATTCTTCAAAATAAAAACCTGTAACTTACTGGACGATCATCTTTCTTCACCCTTCATATCCAGTTAGTAAGTCCTTCAAATCTACCTCCTTAATATTTTGTCCATCATCGATCTCCTCCTACTTTCCAGAGTGGAGGCTAAATGTATACCCTGTTTCACCTTTGTAGATCTCTGGAATAATTTTTTCCACCCAAGACAAGTACCTCCCTCCTTCAATATGGCCACCACACTGCCATCAGGCTGCTCTTTCTGAATTTCCATAATTCTCATGCCCGTCCCTCAACTCACAGACATCACAGACTGACCATCGTTTATAGGGACTGGCCAATAATCCTCTCTGGGCTTGGCCTCTGGGTACCTGTTTAGCCTCCTCAATAGCTCCTCTTATGTCCTCCGCCGGTTCTACTGAATAGTTATTCCTTTCCGAGTGTGCATATTTCATACCTCCATGCCCTGACCCTAGATAGCCTCTCCCAAATTGTCCCTCAGAGAAACAATGGCTCATCTTCCAGGATTCCGTTCAAGAGCCCTTTCTTTCATAAAGCCATTATTTTTTCTCCATTCCCTCATGTTTGATCACTTCCTCTTTTGTGCCCTTACTGTACCTTGAATCTAATTACAGCGTCTTCTTGTAACACTTGTGCCCTTATTTGGTTACGTGTCTGTTTTTTCAGTTTCTCTGGCTCCAAGCATTACCAGGGCATTGCTCAACTAGTACATATTAAGTGGTCAATAACAGTTTGGTGAAAGAGTAAATCTGCATGTTAAAAAGAAGGTCAAAAACCATTTGGCTATACCCAGTAATCCGAGGATGATACACGTAGACTGTCACTAATGCAAAGCTTTAATTTTAAATAGAACTATTCAAAATTTGAGAATCATCATTAAATGCCTATTCACTGCCAAACATGGTATTGAATATTAGAGGTACAAAAATGTTTAAGACACAATCCATGATTTTGATGTACTCAGATTTTACAACACACAAATCAGGCTGTGAGATCAAGCTTGTCTCTCCTAATAGAAGGACCCATATTGTGAGTGAAGACTTTGTATATACAAAATATAGAATTCAAACTAAATAATGAAAGCAAGGAAAAGGGTAATTACATAATTTACTAGTCAAACCAGATACTTGTTAAGAGCAAAAGGAAACACTACAAATAACTGCACTAGCACAACAGATGTAAAACTGGACTGTCTACATTGGGACAAACATTTGAGATGTATGTCTATCCTAATGATAGGGAGAATGATAAAGAGTTCAAACAAGGGAGAAATGTAATCAATGTAATCTGATTCATTTTGCTTAAAGAGCACACTCTGAAGTTATCCTGTAGATGTTTAGAGAGGATGAAACCTACATTCAGGGAAATCAGTTAGGAAGTTGTTATAATTGTCTAGAAAGAAATTATGAGAACTAAAGAGAAGGCACTGGCAGTGGGAATATAAAGGGAGCAAATAGATTTAAGAAACATAGGAGATACCATGGATATGATTTAAAGATACCTTGGATCTGAGAACTGAAGGAGAGGGAGAAGTCAAATGACTTTCTGATCTCTGTGTTGGAAGTATGTAAGGTTGTTAAGGAACTCTAATAAGAAGATGGCTCCAAGATATACTGGGTATGCTTTAAGTTAATCAACTTTTTATTTAAAAGAAAGTATATGAGACAAATTTATTTTGCTATTGAAAATGTGATCTGGACTCATTTGAACAAAGCATGCTATTTATAATAGTTATACAACATATAAATGTATTGTCTCTCGAAACATATTTAGCAGTTTAAAACTAGATGCAAATGTTATCTTAAAATACTCCTGAAAGCCTTTCCTGATCTGTGAAACCGGCCTTAGCATCCACAGGTCACTGTGTATACTATTCTGTTACAATACGTATGCCTATTGGGGTATACGCACTTCCAATGCAGGGAACACACCCTGTTATTCTTTCTTCCCAGTGCTTTGTCAAATGCCCAGAGGCATTAGGCACGCAGTAACTATTTGTAACTTGAAGTAAGCAAGGTGTAGACAATTTTATAGAAAGTGGCTTTTCAAAGTTTTAAGTTAGAATGCTGGTTTCACTGTGTGCCTGTTATTTGCCATGTACTGGTTTGGAGCAAAGACCTGCTTACAATCTAAGGTCAGAGGCAGTTCATTTAGAATTATATAATATAAGGTAGAGGTAATTAATTTTAAAAGAAATAAAGCAGAAGAATGGATTGGAGAGTTCCTGGAGGGAGGGGAGTGGCCATTTTTGATGGAGTGGTCAGAGAAAGACTCCTGAGAAGTGATAACTAAACAGCGAACCGATAGAAGAGACAGAGTGAAGATGTAAAAATACGAATACCGATCTAGGCGGAAGGAATAGTGTGAATACCACTAAGACGGAGCATCTTCCATTCCTTACAGAGACTTTGTCTTTGGCACTTGGAGCTTCTCTGGGTTCTCCGGCAGCAGCGGGGGCTCCAGCTGTTTGGATGGGAAGGAGAAGAGGACTGTGTTGGTGAGTATATTTGGATGGACGTAAAGCAGAGCAGGCTAACGGCTCTGGGGAAAAGAGCTCTATGAGGACCGAAAGGAGACTAGGGGTCCATAGGGAAGGAGAGGGGGTGAGAAGAGAGATATATAGGTAGCAAACAGGCTGATTCTGGGTATAAATTAGGGTTCAGGGATGAGCATTTCCCTTAACATTGAATACAATAGAGAAAATACCTAGTGAAAAAAATTACAACTTTATTTTTAACCATATAGTTAGATCTTATTTCTATAAGCAGAAATATTTAAAGATAAAGAAAATGTCGATATCAGATTTCCTTTTCTCCCTACATGATGCTAAGTAAAGTGTTCTGGTTGATTTTCCTCTGAATATACTAAATCAGTGTTTTTCAGTCAGCCTGGGCTGAGGCCCAAGGATGTGCATTTCTAGCTCCTTCCCCAGGTGATGCTGACACCGCTGGCCCAGGAAGGATACTTAGAAAACCACTGAACTAAGCTGGTTGAAACATCCAAGGCGCTGATGTCAAGGAAACACAAGTTAAAGTAAATGACAATTTTACTATTTTAATTTAAGTTTCTTTTAGCACCTAGACTATGAAAATTCGTTTTTCTTTCTATTAATCCTGTGGATATGTTAAGTTATAAACATACTACGATTGCACCACTCAAATAAAAGTAGAGGTTGCTAACACCAATGGTAAGCGTTGATTCATATTCTATTATGGCTCACGCAGTGACCTTAGTGCTTTAAATTAATTAACCTCATTCAATCCTCTGAACTGTATTGGGTACGAATAATGATATTCACTTTGCAGATAAGGCAACAGAATCACAAAGCCATAGGTTAGGGCGAAGGACCCTGGTCGGGCTGATCTAGAGTCTTGTTCTTTTCCACACACTCTTGTTTTGCTTTAGGCAATGAAGCCGACAACATATTCACACAGGGGTCATGGACATAACCTGGAGCGACTGCTCCTCTCGTTCTAGCACGAATGTTCCCTGCTTTGAAATATCAGGGGTTTTTGGCAGTATCACAGTGTAACAGCACGTTGTTAATCCAATAAAAAGCACACGGTGGGGGGGAAAAAAAGCAAACGGAGCTGCTGTGCATATTTATATATTTAAACCACACTGGGTATTTTACTCTTATGGTCCACAATTTGTTCCGTAGACAATAATAGAGGCTCATTTAAATGCATGTTTATAGGGTCTGTGGAAAGAGCCCAAATGGGGAAGCAGGAGCTATACCTCAGGAATGCATGACAATGCTTTAAATTCCAGTTTGAACGCTAACCTCCTCTCACGAGTCAGGGGAGATCTGTGGTTGAAATCAATCTTAAAACACAGGTTATTTAAAGCAGAGAAGAAGTAAGATTGAGCATTTTTCCAGGTGGTTTTTAATTAGGAAGCTTTTCATATGCATCATTCTCTGTTGGCATAGGAAGCAAATGTGTACAACTGAGGTATCTGAACCTTCAAACGGGTAGCAAGGGAGCTAAAAATGATGATTTAAGTGAGTCAGTTTCATAGGCATTACTTATAAGATGATCAGAAGAGAACAAGGATTGGAGAGTGGGGAGGGTGAACGAAACATTCTTCATTACATACATATTGCTTTGAGATTTACTTCCGATTATTGGGACCAAGGTATTAGCAGGTGAGAGGAGAAGTACGTGAACTTTTAAGATTTCATTTTGGCGGCTGAAGGAAAAGGCAGCTCTTTCTATTATTAGGGTCAAACAGTTTTCCCACATTTCTTGCATTTCCATAAGGAGAGATGTTTCCTAAATTCTGAATTCCTTCCCTAACACTTACTCTGCCCCAGGAGAGATGGGGTAATTTAAACAATGGTAAAACTGGGAAAGATACCTTATTAGGCTTTGTTCAACCTCTTCCTATTACCACTTCGGGGAAAGATGTTATTTTTTAATTTCTTCATGATAGAACTCTGTATGTACCCTTAACCCTGCTGCCCTTTGGAGTACCTTCCTCAAAATTCTCTAAATCCTTCTCCCTCCAGTGTTGGGATCTGTCAACAGAGCTTTCCAGAAGGGACACTCACAGCCTAGAAGAGGATTCCTATTGATCAGTCCCTTCTCCCTACTCTCCAACCCTCTAGTCCTCTTCCATGTGGAGTTGACCAGATGCCCCGAAGAATCCCGAGGCTCATGTTTATAGCTTTGTTCTGGGACCCTATGGTCAGGACAGATTCAGGAGGGCACCACAGTATCACTTCGAGAAGCATTTCTTTAGTGAGATTGTGCCCAATTGCACAGTCAGAATCTATCTCACTAATACACCTTATTTTGGTGACCCACTCATGTTGGACATAGGACCAGTTCAAGGCTCTGGGCTAGCCACCAGCTATGGCTGGCTCCAGGGTCTTGAGCCATATGTCTGAGCTCTTGCAAGCCCTCTCACCTGTCCACGTTTCCTTCAGGATGCCACCTCTGGTCTACAGCACTAGGAGAGACCGAGGTGCTGAAAGACATCCTCTGCCCTGTGTGCCCTCCAGCCACTGTGCTACTCACTCGGCAGGCTCCGTGTCACCAGTCAGACATACCTCCAGACTCCAGGGTAGCTGCACCTGTCTCCTCTGAGGGCTTCCAAGACATCTGCTCTACATCACCCATGGGTCCTCTCTTGCTTCTCCTCAACGTGGTGAGGTCATGTTCTCATGAATGGTCTTAAGCCGAGTGGGGGTGGAAGGCACATTTTGGCACAAATATGGCTGCTATTCTTGCTCTGTCCCTGGCCCTTCCCCAATCCTCCCTCTGGTGGTGGTGTGTTAAGAGGCAGGGTGAAGTCAACATTGAAGGAGATCACACTCTGCAAGTTTAGCGGTTACATCCTAAAGAGTCCAAGAGGAGACACGACCGGAAGATGTGTTGTTCTAAGTTCACAACATAAAATTCCAAACAGTAAATTTAACTGTTTACTGTTAAGGGGGAAAGCAACTGTGGTTGACATTTCCCTGCATATCCAAAGACTTGCAGGAGTGGTCCTCATCAACAAAACACAGGAACAACCTTTGAATGTCTTTGGAAGCTAGTATTCACAGGCAGCATCACGAGTAATTCTGTAAGGAGCACTAAATAAATGGTATTAGGGAACTGTAAAGGCAAGCCTCTTGCATCTTGAAACTTAATAGGGCATGTAGTAATAGTGTAAAAAAGTTTAAAAGAAAGTGAGGAGATCATTTGTTACTGTATGGTTTAGGGAAAAATTCACAACAGAGATCCTTCAGATCAACCTTTATGGATAATTGTAAAGAAAATGATAGAGAAAGGGTAGGCATTTTAAATGAAGGGAAAAGAGGTGTGTAGAACAGATTTAGAAAATTCACAGTCCATTTGGACCAAAATAGACCAAATTTGGACAATACCAAAAAAATATATAATGTTAGATGGCCAATTCCCCCACTGCTTTTGCAAGTGCAGGAACTTGGTCTTAAATCTCTGTGAATAAAAGTGTTTAGGGATTTCCCTGGTGGTCCAGCAGTTAAGACTCTGTGCTTCCAATGCACGTTCCAATGCAGGGGAAGCGGGTTGGATCCATGGTGGGGAACTGAGATCCCACATGCCCCGCGGTGTGGCCAAAAAAAAAAGTGTTTAGTCTATAGCCTAGAGTAAAGTATGCTTTTGATTTGTTGAACTGAGTAGAAGCAGGATTCAGTGTTGGGCCTTAAAATCCTTGAATATGTTTGTATGTATGTTGCAGGGTGTGTATGTTTCAGGGAACGTCCAGAGATATGGACATGCACTAGAAAAAGCTGATGGTCTGCGTGGAATGAGTTGTACGAGCAACAAAAGGTAGGGACTATGCGGAAGCCGATGCTGGACAGTTCAGATCAAGAGCAAACTGAACCGGAGGGTTCCATGGAGAGGAGTGGCCCAACATAAACAACAAACCCATAGGTGCGCTACAAAAATCATACGTTAATCTGAATTAGTTTTTCTCTTGGGCATCTGGGGGAACGGTGGTAGCTTCAATTGTGAAAAAGAAGGTAGGAAAATACTTGGGCTATAAGGAAAGCTGAAATAGTTTTTCTTTTTTTCAACATTTTAATGAATCCTTGGATTAAATATTTCCTTCCACACTTGCCTTTTGAAGCTGTAGATCACCACTTGTGAAGGTAGGGTGTGCTTTCTCTAAGACAGCCTGGAGCTGCTGCAAAGAGGAGGTGGGACTTTGTCATTTCCTGACACATAGTGAGTCCTTGATATCTCAGTGTTCCTGCCATTTAGTTTAAATGCTGAGTGTAACCATATCTAAGCTGGGGGGTGATATACTCTGACTTGAGGTAGAGTTGATAAGGCTGAATGTGAATGACTAAAAACAAGTCACATTCAAACTATTTTCCCTGTCTTTCTGTATCTAATATCATTAATATATTAACCATAACACCAATAAAACTCTGAATAAGTGTTTCTAGTATATTTAAGACTAGACATTTTTAAAAACATTTTTGTTTGGAAATATGAAATTTACAAAACAGTTGTAAAGTACTGAGAGTTCCTGTGTATCTGTCACTCAGTTTTCCCTAGAGTTAACATTTTATATAACCATGGTGCATTTATCAAAAAACTAAATATTTAAAATTTTGTTTTGAAATCTGAAAGTTTCAACTATGGTCAAAAGTTTAAAACTTGCCTTATCTTTCACAACTTTATACCCATTTACCCATATATACATCTTATTAATGCATATGTAATAAACAAAATGTTTTTCTGAATATATGGACTGTAACATTTTGTGGACTATAAAAACATAACCTTAATCTGTAGGTTATTTTTTTTTACTTTTTTTTGACTGCACCTCAGGGCTTGTGGGATCTTCCCCGATCAGAGATTGAACCCAGGCCACCACAGTGAAAGCCCAGAATCCTAACCACTATGCCACCAGGGAAGTTCTGTAGGTTACTTTAAATACCTAGTGAACTTGCACTTGGTCATGTTCTCCTTGAGTTGGCTCACACCTAGTAAAATGACTTATTCTGTTACTGAATTACCAATGAAAATTAAAAGTAGTTCAACCAATACATTCAAATTTAAATTTCTCCCATTTAGACCTTTAAATTTTATTTCAAATTACTAACTGTGAAAATAAGATGAAAATTTCATTTAATCAAATAAATTACAGAGCTGCTAAAAATTTGTCAAATTAGTCAAAACTGTGATTTTGGCCAACTGAGAAACAAATATTCCTTTATACTCTGGCTATTAAGCAAACCCTACAGCAATTTTTCAAAATACATGCTTAGAACTGCATCATTTATGCTGTGAAAATAATGCACGTATTTCAACGATTCCAGTTACCATAACAATAAAGTATACTGCATTTTCCCATTTTCCAGTTTCATTCAAACTCATTTGGATTTGATTGCCACAACCAATAATGAGAAAGACAATTAGTACAGCATTTGTACTTCTACTCTGGTTTTTTGACATTGGTTACATAGTTTTCTGTGTTGAGAAATGCTCTGGGATAATGTCCAGGCAGAGTGGAGAAAGGTTCATTTTCTATAATCTCTTGCAGTTAGGTGTGATATAAGATTAAGTTCTGGCCAATTAAATGTTAGCATAAGTGCCACATGACAGCTTCTGGAACAATCCATAAAAGACAGCTGGTGCACACCTTTTGGCTTCCTTTTCTTCTTTATATATTTCTGCATATAATTCCTGAAACACAGATATGGTGCTGTGTTTTTTTATCGCTTTGTGTTTTGATGCTCACTTCCATTTTGGACCCTGAGGACATGGGCTATATTCTAGAGATGGCAGAGCCGTGGATTAGATGTAGTTCTGTCTCTGAGAACTTTCTGGAATAGAGTTGCCATCCCAGCACTTGACTGTCTCTGAATTTCTCCACAGGAGAGAAATTATTCCCATCTTATTTAAGCCATTGTTATTGACATTTTGCATTTTTCTATTGTTTGCCGTTGAAGGGAATCCTAATGTGACACATCTGTATGAAGAGTGGAAATAAATAGGAAAGTAGCACTAGATACCTATATTTTTCAAGAAAGATTGCTCTTTCTTCATTCACATGTGTACTTATCTGTCACCTGTAAACACTTGGGTTTGCTACTTCTGCTACTGCTCTTATTCTCTGGGTGGATTCTAGATGGTTAATAGAATGCCAGCAGCTGTGTCAGCGCTGTCACCCCTGCCCTTACCTGGGTCGTCCTCAGCTCCCAATCTACCTTAGACACTACTGAGTTTTCTCTTGGTTTGTTGGTTCATTTGCTTGTTTGTTTTTGAAAACATCATGACATCCCAGTATAATAACATCCTAGAGTTCTGCACAACCAAGAATGGGGAGTGATTTACTTAAAGCTTTTTGTTTTTCATTTCTGGGAAAATAGATAAATTTAGTTAACTCTTATTACTCTTGTTTTTTCTTTGTTTGTTTGTTTTTGCGGTACGCGGGCCTCTCACTGTCGTGGCCTCTCCCGTTGCAGAGCACAGGCTCCGGACGCGCAGGCTCAGCGGCCATGGCTCATGGGCCCAGCCGCTCTGCGGCATGTGGGATCTTCCCGGACCGGGGCACGAACCCGTGTCCCCCGCATCGGCAGGCAGACTCTCAACCACTGCACCCCCAGGGAAGCCCAACTCTTAATACTCTTGATGTGATTAAATCAGCAGAGCAAATTTACACTGTTTATAGTACAGTCAAAATACTTGAACAAACCATTTATATAAATGCAGTAGAGAAGGGAAAACAGAATATATAAACTGCAGTGGAGGTCTCTTCTAAGCTACACATGCAGCAATATTCTGACATAGAAAAGAGAAAATAGAAAAAATACATTGAAGGGGATTAAAACAGTTTAGTTATATTCGAAATCTATTCTGTCAAGCATAATAAGAATTTGAAAAGAATGAGGTAAGAAACATGGAAAAGGATAAATTATTAACACTTTGCCAAGTGATGAGAACAGAGCCATATGATAATCCACTGTTCAGTGATAAAGAAAATAGAAAGGAAAAGTGTGTTTTTAAGGAAAAAGGATATAAACAAGTGGGATGACTATAATCATTCAAGAGAATATTTGACGCTAAATTTCCAGAATGTTGTTCTAAGAAAAACACCTGGCATGACAGCACGGCGTATCACTGGGAATACTGAAAGTGGGATGTAACGGAACACATGAACAGATAAGCACCTCAAATTGGCACCGCTACCTCTGGCGCTACCTGAAGCTCCAGGATGGACTAAAAGAGGGGAGCCAACGGGATGAAGTTGCTGACTCTAAATTCTTCTACTAAAGAACTAATGTTCTTGGCGAAATTCTATGGTAAATGAATCTGTTCTTCCTACACCAAACCGGACTGTCTCTGTTTTGTGAGAACAAACTTTTTTCTTTTTTCCAATCTTTCTTCCTTGTCCTCAACTCTTTCCACATATTCTACCCTAGACTATAGTTCTTGAGGGGAAAAAAAAAGGTGATTTGGCAAATTTTATATTTTATTTTACCTTTTAAAATCTCTGTGACTGCCTTGGGCTTCCCAGTGGCTACTTAGTCCTACGGTTCTTCAGTGCAGCCTTTTCCCTCACAAGCCATCCTAATCCCTACTGATGCTCCGAGGAGATTATCCTGGTTTAACAGTGGAGCATTCCAGTGCTATTAGTGTCATCAATTAGATTATGACTTTGACTTCATTTGTTTTGATACTAATGCCTCTAAAATTTGAGCAATCATCTTTTCAACTGCTGTCAGTCATTGATTCTGAAAGAACAGTATTTTGTTCAAGATATTGCAGACATTTTTCTTCTTCAAGACTTATTGTCAGTAAAACTGCATTTCCTGAATTAAAGCTAATTGTGTTTCTGAGGTTAAGACAGTTTAAAAAAAAAGAGTAAAAACAAGAAAAAATAGAAAAAAATGGTAGTGAATATAGAATTTGATACTGCCATCTGTTATTTAAAAACAAAATTTCATGTGCCTTAAACCTACAATTTCTTTCTCTAATTTTCAAGAAAAAATAGTATAGGATCAATTTAGCTCATGTTGTCAATCCATTAAAAAGAGAAAAATATGGTGCTTTATTCACACTATATTTCTGAACTTGGATTCAAGTGCATGTGCCATTTCTTTTATACTGTATAACATGTGTCATAGTTTTGAAATTGCTATAAATATAAATATTATGTAAGTATCTATTTAAAAGTTAACAACTATTTAAAAAGATACTTAGTTCAATGAAAATGAACTAAAAATGAAAAGCAAAATAGCAGATATAGGAGATACTAAGGATTGTTTCAAAAGATAATAAACCTTAATTTGTATACAAATGTTAAAGATGAGAATGACTTTTTGTTCTGAACAATGAAGATAATTACGAACGATCATGTAACTATGGCAATACATAAATATATATTTTAGACTTGGAAGAATAAAATTCAGTATTTTAAAATATTCAACTTGTTTAGCAATGTGAGTTATATAATTTCCTTCTTGTTTAATAAAATATCAGAAAATTTCAAATACTCTATGTAATTAATATTATAGAAGCAGATAAAACTTAAAGAATGACTTTATTCATTCACTGAAAATATTTATTTGTAGATTCTTATACAAAATAATTTTTATAAGAATATATAAATATATTTTAATTATTTGGATGATACAGGAAAAATATTTTTATGTGATTATCTGTTTAATTGCTGTAGTTTTTGTTTTTATGTTGCCAGAAGATATTAAGTACTAATAATAGCAAAATCAACTTACTAAATGAATGTTGGTATTGCAGAGGAAAAAGAAAATTCAAATTATACATGATTGTTGTCTGTGATTATTTATTACTAAAAAAATCCTGAGTTTATTTCAGTATGTTAAAAAATAAAACAGGGGCTTCCCTGGTGGCGCAGTGGTTGAGAGTCCGCCTGCCGATGCAGGGGACACGGGTTCGTGCCCCGGTCCGGGAGGATCCCACGTGCCGCGGAGCGGCTGGGCCCGTGAGCCATGGCTGCTGAGCCTGCGCGTCCGGAGCCTGTGCTCCGCAGCGGGAGAGGCCACAACAGTGAGAGGCCCATGTACCAGAAAAAAAAAAAAGGAGATCCAGGAAAGTTCTGAACAATTTGGGTTTGTGATGTTACAAAACTATCCATAGTTTGAGCAACATTTCAAATTATTTATGCTGTTGTTTACAGAGGTGGTTTAACATTCCATAGTAGGTAATTTCAACTTGGCTTAAGTCAGAGTCTTTTCTAATGTTATTACATGGAAATTGTGGTGGAATTGTAAAACTACTTTTTAGAATTAAATTCTTACTTATAGTTATTCTAAAAGCAGAAATGGTAAAAAATAGAAAAATCCCATTTATTTTTTCCAGAATGAACAAACATGTTCATCTCCTTGACACTACTGATAGCTCACGTAAGGAAAGATTTCATGAAGATTATTTTCTTCTCTTATGTTTAGCTGTATATGACATTCATTGGTAATAATCTCACAGTAATGAATTAATTCTAGAGTATTTTGAATATAACCTGACAAATCAGTATACGAATCCAAATGTTTAAACAAGTCCTCAGTCTTACATGTCCTAAGCAGATATAGACCCCAAAGGAAGATGAATTAGCAAATTTCTGATTTCATCCAAGATGGAGTAACAGGGATTGGCTTTATCCTCTTGTCGATTCAACTAAAAAAATTCGAAAAATACATGGAACAATGGCTTTCTGGACATTGGATATCAGGCAACAGTGATCAGTGATACATTTGAGAAACAAATGAAGTGAGCCCTATGGTTGCCTGAGATTACTACCTGGAGAAAGGGTCTAGGCCATGGCATAGGGAGCAGAGGGTTCTCTTTGAGTTACGTGAATGAAATTGGGAGACTGGAGAAGCAAAGGCAGTGAGAGTTTGCAGGGCAGAGTACTGGAGAGAGAGACCTGCACAAACAGAAAACACCAGAGTCCTGCGGAGGGTCATCCTCGAGTGCTCAGTTGAGTACTACTGAACATATACATCTGAGGAAGCAATCTGAGGCCAGGGAGAAAACCATGCAGAAGAGTTAGAGGAAACAAACTCCTAAGAACACATAGGGCCAGGAATAGTGTGTGTTCCTAATACACAGAGTGTATACACACTACTTCACACTAGTAGTGTAATACACACACTACTTCACGAGGCATCAGAGTATAAGGAATGGTCTTGCCTCAGCAGTCAAGAAAAATTAGCCCTTAACTAAGTGCTTTTCTGGTTCTGCCTCACAAATATAAGAAGCAAGAACTGAAACGGACGCACTGTTTCCAAGTAACTTGATTGTATCCCAGAACAACTCTTAAGAATATTTAAAGGAATTCAACAAGGAAAAATTTACAATGTCTGACATACTATTGAGATTTATGAGGCATGCAAAGATAAAAAACAATTCATGTGATGAGAAAAATAAATCCATTAAAATGATTCTGAAATGACACAGAAGATCTAGTAGACAAAGATATTGAACACTTTCAACTGTATTCCATATGATTAATAAGCTAGAGTTAAGATTAACATGATAAGTATAGACTAGACATAGAATATATAAAAAAGACACAAGGTGAACAATATCTAAGATGGAAAATACACTGGATGGGATTAATGGCAGATTAAACATTGCAGAAGAAAAGATGAGTCAACTTGAAGACATAGTACTAGAAATGATCCATAATGAAAGAGTGAAAAGCAAGTGAAAAAAAATTTAACAAAGCATCAGTGAACTGTGGGATGATTTCAAGTGGTCACATATATGTGTAACTGAAATCTTTAAAGGTAGAGGAAGAAAAAATACATATATATAGATGTATTTGAAGAAATAATGGTCATTTTCCCCAAAATTTGATGAAAACTTTAAACCCACAGATCCAAGAACTGCAAGCACAGGAAACATGAAAAATACATCAGTGCATATCATTATCAAATTGCTTAAAACTAGTAATAAAGAAAAATTGTAAAAGCAGCCAGAGAACACAGATAAGTTCATATAGGAGAACAAAGATAAAGATGTCAATAGATCTTTTTTTTTGTCAGAAACAATGCAAAATGCAAGCTAGAAGACTTTGGAGTAACATCTTTATAGTACTAAAAGAAAAAACTATTAACCTAGAATTCTTCACCCAGCCAAAATATCTCTCAGATGGAATCCTGTGCTGTGAAAAGTTGTCTGAGATATTTTTGAACCAGGAGAATGGTTCTGTGCTTCTTGGCCTGTCTGGGATGAACCACATTTGCAACACTGCCCTTCTTCCTTTAATACCCTCTCCCATTCTCCAAATTCTTGTCTGGTAAACATTGGCAAAAATATAACAATTGCTGTGTTTCTACTCTTCTATCTTTCAGAATCTGCCCTATTAACTTAGTCAGCAATACTGGAACTATGGAGGGTGCCTTCATAGAGTTTACATTCTTTTCTTAATTGAAGTATAGTTGATTTACAATGTGTTAGTTTCAGGTGTACAGCAAAGTGATTCAGATATATATATTCTTTTTCAGATTCTTTTCCCTTATAGGTTATCATAAAACACTGAGTATAGTTCCCTGTGCTATACAATAGGTCCTTGTTGGTTATCTATTTTATATATAGTAGTGTGTATATGTTAATTCCATACTCCTCATTTGTCCCTACCCACCTCTTTCCCCTTTGGTAACCACAGTTTTGCTTTCTATGTCTGTGGGTCTATTTCTTTTTTGTAAATAAATTCATTTGTATCATTTTTTTTTTAGATTCCACATATAAGCAATATCATATGATATTTGTCTTTCTCTGTCTGGCTTACTTCACTCAGTATAATAATCTCTAGGTCCATCCATATTGCTGCAAATGACATTATTTCATTCTTTTTTATGGCTGAGTAAGAGTTTACATTCTTGTTGGGAGGGGGTCAACAACATACAAAATTATAAGTATATTGTATAGTATATGAGATGATAAAAATAGAGAAACAAAAACTATTAGGGCAGGGGAGGTGGGTGTTGCTATTTTAAATTAAATAATAAGATTTAATGTATTACATGGTGACTATAATCAATAACACTACTGTATCATTGAAATTTGCTGAGAGTAGAATTTAAAAGTTTTCACACACATAAAAGGTAAGTCTACGAGGTGATGGATGTGTTAACTTGATGGGGGAATCCTTTTGCAGAGAATAATTATATCAAATCATCAAGGTGTTCACTTTAAATATCTTACAATTTTATGTGTCAATTATACCTCAAATTAAAAATCACAAAAATAGATAAGTAAAATTGAATAATCAGTGAATGCCTCAATGGTAGGACAAATAAGGAAGACCTGAAGGAGTAAGGAAGCAAGCTACGTGGTTACCTGGGGAAAAGTGTTCCTAGCAGAAGAAATAGCCTGTGCACAGTGCTGAGGTAAGAGCATCCAAGGAGGCCAGTGTGGTGCCCACAGGGAGGAGAGTTGTGGTCAGATGTGGTCAGGACTTAGCTGTATGGCCTCATCCACCATTCTATAAAGGCAATCAAGTGGTTCAGACAGTGACACAAATCCCTACAGTGGAATTCTTTGGTCTAAATCACCTTCTGCACGAGAAGTAAAGTAAATAAGCAAAACAAATGGCAATTTTAAAACTATCAGCATTTCTTTTTTATGCATTTCTAAGCAATTTTTCATTGCTTTTGCGTTCAGTCCTCCTTTAAAAAATATATTTAGGAAAAAAGAAAATAATGAAATAAACTCCCACATGCCCTATACCCAAATGAAAGTATTAAGATTGTGACAAAATTCTGGTCATTATTCTTTTTTCCATTATTGAAATATATTAAAGCAATTCCAGATCTAGTCATTGCATCCCTCTACTTTAATCAGTATCTCTAAAAATAAAGCCATACTCATAAGTACCTAAAAACCATTATCACATGTAACTATATCAGATTATTCCTGTTTATCGGATACCCAGCCCATAGCCAAATTTCTCTGATTTTTCGAAATGGGTTTTGCAATTGGCTTCTTTACACCAATACCCAAACTCAGTGGTACTTCTTTAATAGAAATGACCATTTTACTGTTCATATAGTTTTTCCTTGAATCTACTTATTTTAAAGTATTTTAATCTTCTTAAGCACTAAATCAGAGAATTGGGCAGTTAATTATAATCGTAAGCATCTTACATTCTGCATCATCTGTAACTTTAAGTGAGGAGGCTCAAAACTAATGCACTGGTATTATTTTTATTATTGTTACTACTAAGGCAACTAATTCGTTATACTATCACCTAAATCTCATATCTGCTGTGTTATTATTTTTTTTAAATCATAGAGTGCTTAGCTTACACACATAAAGCTTAGATACATTTAAATGTTACATGAAATAGCTAGAGAAAAGAAAATGGAAAAGGCAGACCAGGTGATAACAGCATAGAAAATGAAAATGATCCCAGCAGGGATAAATGGGGGCTCAGAGTTCTTTCAAATAAGCATTTATTCCACATATTACAATTAGAAATGGTAGGCTTTAGTTCCAGTATTATTGTGACACATTTACAAAGCAGCATTTGACTTAGGTCACATGAAGACTTAGCAATAAAATCTGTCGGGATTTGTACAAAGCCTTCCCTTTTTCCTTCAAATATTTCCTGAAAGGTTACACATGTGTTTTTATAAAAATTAAACATTTCCATCCCTTTCTGGCTCAAAGTCAATGATAGTACTTTCTCTTTATGTATGTGTTGTTTTACCTTTCTCTATTAAACACTCTTCAAGAGCAAACCAGTTGGTGTAGAGAATGTTCAAAATTATTTGATGCTGATGACCCCATTTTTCAAATACCAGAAAAATATGATTTTGTGTCATTTTTCATTGCACATTACTGAACTTGAACTCAACCTTAATCATTTCCTCCTCCTTTTCCCACAATCATATGCTGACTGATGGTAAATTTATCCATGTCATTCAAGTTTGAGGGAGAGGGGATTTGAAAATTCTAAGATATTCAAGTCACCATATAAATTTTTCATAATATAAATTGATCTCTGACTGACATTGAATATTATAACATCAATTTCCTGCAACTAGAATTGTTTTTCCACCTTCGCAGGTACGCTTTGACTTGTAAAATATTGTACAGTCCTCCACTTTTACAGATAAACTTGATACGTATGTTCCACATCAATTAATTTTTGGTGGTCTGATATGTTTTTTCTTTCCTATGATCCAGTGTAGTCCCTGGATTCTTTTCTATCAAAATTTCTATGGATTATTTAATAGAGAAAAATACTTGCTTTCAACTAACTTATGACTTTAATTTAAAAAATGAGTCGTTGTGTTCACTCAAGGATGTATCTCTCACATGGATGGTTTATTTCTCCCCCCTAGGCTGGAGATTTGGCTTAGAAATATACAAAGATAGAGATAAAATAGATATTATTATTGATAATAACTTTATCTAATATTTATTGAACATTTTCTAGATGGAAAGACTTTTGCTAAGTCCTAGGTTATTTCATTTATTCTTCACCACAATCTTATGAAGCAGGTACTCCCGGGATCTCTACTTTACAGATGAGGCAACTGAGGATGCCAAAGTGAGATTAACTTGGATGCCAGATACTTTGCTTATACTGCTCCTGAAGACACAGACACCTCTATCTTTCAAGAAATTCAATGACTTAAATGAATAAAAAAATCTTCATTATATTCAATTCCAAGTTGAAATGTATATCTATCTGCGTGCTAACAGAATCATAGAATATCAAAGAGTGTCATACTGGGAGCTGAATATACAGTGATATAAACAGACAAAGTTTTTGCTCTCAGGGAGCTTGTATTTCAATGGGTGGACAACCTGGCAATAAATAGGTATATCCTATAATATCAGAAAGTGATAGAGCAGTAAAAAATAAAAGCAGTAAATACATTTATATATGTCATTTGCATATGCAATGAATGTGTCATTTAAGGATGACCAGTTTTTTGAGCACTTGCATTACATTTTGATAATTTTCTACACTGAGTTTTGACCTTTCCCAAAATGGAAAATAGAAAACTTACTTTCTCAGCCACGTTTCATCTAGGATGCAATGCAGGCAATATCTTGGATTCTGTAAAACAGATTCACTAACGTAAGATTTCAATATGGAATTGAACACCTTGAAGATATTTGTTTCATTCAGGACACTGAGTTTCTTGATAGATGTAGTAGTACACAGTCCAGGAGAACAGTACTGGCCATTTCTGGTATTTATTTCCCAAAAATATTGATGCAAGTGGGACCCCAGCATCATTGGTATGAGCTGCAGTGTTGGTGTAATGTGTGTTACTTAATATCCTATAACATTTATTTCTTCTTAAACTGCCTATAGTGAATTCTACTGTTTGCAACAAGGAACTATGGCTGATACACAGGGATAAATGTAATAGATTAGTCTTAAAAGAACCCTTAGAAAAGTTGATATATGTCAGAAAAGACATAACTGTAAGAGAGAAAAGCACAGAGAGATGAAACCAAGAGAAACAGTAAGTAGAAGTCCTGAAATAGGATTAACTTGATGTGTTTTTGTAGCAGGAAGAATATCAATATGGCTAAGAGAAGTAAGCCAGATGGAGAATTATAGGCCATGAGATCGGGCAGACAGTCATGAGGAGCCTTGACGATTATGACAAAGCATTTGGATTTTATAGTGAATGTAATAAGAAGTCAGTGTGTAGTTTTGAAAAGCAGTTTTATAATATGACTTACGTTTCAAAACTCCACTCTGACTGCTGTGCAGTACTTATAATAGAGAAGCCAGAGTAGAAGTGAGAAACACAGAGGTCTAGGAGAGGGAAGACTGTGACTTAGATACTAAGTTGGAAATAGTGGAGGTCATAGGAATAGGTTAGACTCTACAAATATGTTGAAAATAGAAGTATCACTTTTGTTTGTATATTGGATGTGCATCGTGAGAGAAAGCAATTGGGTGAATTATGGTTATTTACTACGAGTGAAACAGCTAGAGATGTTTTGTTTTGTTAACATGGGGATGGAGAAATGAAAAGTTCAGTTTTGAAATTACCCATTAGACATCTAAATGAGGATTTCAAGTAGGCAATTTTCTATGGCTGTGGGGAATTCAGAGGGAAAATACTGAATTAGAGACATAAATGTCAGAGTCAACTGGACATAGGTGATATTAAAATTTTTTGGATATGAGATGACGTCTAAGTACTAAATGGGGAGAGGGAATGCAAGGGGACCATATACTGTACTAAGCTAGGGGATGCTCTAACTTTAGATGTTGGGAGCATAGGAGGAGTAAGAAACAGACTGGGAAAGAGTGGCCAATGAGATGAGATGAAAATTCAGGACAGTCTTATTTCCCACGTTCCAAGTGAAGAGAGCATTTCTAGAAAGATCGTGGCACCAACATGTGAAATGCTGCTGATCACTGGAATAAGAGGAAGCCTGAGAACGGACCATTAGTATTTGGCCAAAAGAGGTCACCAAGAAGCCAGGTCAAGGCAAGCTTGAGAATATCTGATTCAACTGAAATGAGAAGCAATAAAAACCTTCCTCTTGGTAGGGGTGTGGGAAGACCAGGGGATAAAGAAGTGGACATGTGGAGGAGAGTCCACTGGTTTTCTGAACAAAAGAACAGAGAATTGGGTTATTTTGAAAGCACAAAGTTTAGGAAGGATTTTCCTTCCTTTCTTTCTTTCTTATTTTCTTCTTTGCCATGTTTACATCGACAGAGATATCTATTAATGAAGAAATATATGATTTTGCCAACTTCAAAAATTTTTATTTTATTTATTTTACCTACCATTACCCAAGGGCTCACTGAAACACAAATCAAATGGTAAATATATTGAAAGTAATTTACCAAATCTTACCAAAATTACTCAGGTTGTTAAAAATGGTTTTAGAGTAGACAAACAATTTTAAAGGGCTGAATGTTACTTGAAAGAAATATTTCCTTTCATTTTATCAAAAAAATGTTTTGCTTTATATCCTAAAAGGCTACAGAATAAAGCATGGCCATAAATATTTCAGTTAAGAATATCTAAACTTTATTGCTAAAATAACACTTACAGTATTTAGAAAATAATGTAGAAAAAAACAAAAGCCAAGAGAAAACCAGGAAATTGTGATATTCCCGAATTAATAATAAAGCAGTCTTCAAAGGCTTTTACTTTGGCCCTACTAGATAAATTTGGGAATATGCTAAGCGCTATAGGAGACACTCAGAAGTATGAGGCATGGTTCTACACATCAGACAACATACAGATAGAGTTGGGAAGATAAGGAGTATGAATAAGAAGATAATATTGCAAAGCAGTAAATAAGTGGGCAGTGTAGACAGTAAGTGCCACAAAGTTCAGGACAAAAACAACAAACAACAACAACAACAAAACAACTATGAGCTAGAATCACTGGTTAAGTCTTCTGTAAGGGCAGTAAATGAAAAGCATGTGTAGCATCTGGAAAGGCAAATAAAATGGGAAAGAACATTCCCAGAAAAGAGAAGAAAATTTTAGAGTAATTTGTTAACAAGTTAATTAAAAATATTCTCCTTGATTCCTATTGTGTTATATGTTTAAGAGCAGGAATACCAAAATAATGAAAAAAAAAAGAAAAGAAAAACAAACAAAAACAAGGGCTTCCCTGGTGGCGCAGTGGTTGAGAGTCCGCCTGCTGATGCAGGGGATGCAGGTTCGTGCCCCGGTCCGGGAAGATCCCACATGCCGCGGAGCGGCTGGGCCCATGAGCCATGGCCGCTGAGCCTGCGCGTCCGGAGCCTGTGCTCTGCAACGGGAGAGGCCCGCATACCGCAAAAACAAAAACCAAAAAAACAAAAATAATGATGCTCACACCCAATAGAGTGACTATAATAAAAAAGACAGAAAATTACAGGTGTTGTTGAGGACGTGGAGAAAATGGAACCCTCCATACATTGCTGGTGGGAATGTAAAATATTGTAATCACTTTGAAAAAACACCTAGTATCTACTTAATGCACTGTGGTCTCCTAAATGAGAAGGAAATCCAAAAGGGAGGGGATATATGTATATGTATGGCTGATTCATTTTGCTGTGCAGTAGAAGCTAACACAACATTGTAAAGCAACAATACTCCAATAAAAATTAATTTTAAAAAATCTAACAGTTACTCAAAAACATAGAGTTGCTTTATCACCCAGCAATTCTACTCTGAGGTGAATTGAGACAGATGTCTACACAAACTTATACACATATGTTCATAGCAGCATTATTTATTGTAGCCAAAAAAGAGAGATAACCCAAACCTCCATTAACTGATGAATGGATAAACAAAATGTAGTATATATACACAAGTAAATATTATTCAGCCTAAGAAAAGAATGAAGTACTGGTACATGCTACAGCAGGAGTGAACCTCGAAAACATTATGCTAAGTTTTCCAAAAGAAAGAAGCAGCCAAAGGTCACATATTGTATGAGTCCATTTATAGGAAATATACAGAACAGGCAAATCCACAGTGACAAAAAGTAGATTAGTTTTTGCTAGGGGTTCAGGGGAGAATGGGGACTTACTGCTAACGGGCTGGGGTTTCTTTATGGGATGATGAAAATGTTCTGGAAATAGATAACGGTGGTGGTTGTACAACCTTGTGAATATACTAAAACCCACTGAACTGTAGACTTCAGAAGTGTGAATTTTATAGCATGTGGATTATACCTTAATTTCTGAAGTGGGAGACATTACAAAGTCATAAAAAAAGATGAAGACATTCTGCATGTCTTTGTGTGTTTGGGAGTCACATAGGAGCAGAAGTTGATGCAGAAGATGGGGAGATACTGAATAGACTAGGCTGACTAAGGAGGAGACGTAAATAAAGTTGGTAAGGTGGGTTATGCCAATCAATACCAAGAATTAGAAAAGACTGAAAGAGCCACGTCAACTCAGTACAGGCTATGATATGTGAAGAAAACATTATTATGTGCACCCCGTTTAAGAGGTGAGGAAACTGAGACAGAAGTACCTGAGTAGTTTGCCTAAGATACAGCAAATAAGTGATAGGCAGTTGACCTCAGATTTGACTGATTCCAGACTCAACACCCATGACTATTCTTTCTTCCCTTGAATAATGACATTTTATCTTGATGACATTTCTGATATAAATAACTTTTAGAGTACCAAATTTTATTTTTTTCCCATTATAAGATGAAAAATTAAATTTCAGTTATATTTTCTTAGTACACTGGTTTCTTAGGAGCCAGCTGATTTTCACCAAGTGCAGAGAGACATGTCAAGTTTTTAGCATGATTTATTCTTTTTGAAGCTGAATAATTCTAATAGAGGATTGTATAGAACACTCCATTTTTCTTAGACTTTACCAAATATATCTAAGAAGGTATGAAATTATATCTATAATAGAGACACAAGCAAAGAGGGAAATTGGGGCACTGGGAAGAGGATGCATATTTTTATAGTCCTAGTCAAGGTCATTTAAACCAAAGCATAATATTTGATGTTTTTTTTCTGTCTTAAACCATAAATTGTTAAGGTGCCATTCAAGAAAGTCTCATTATTAAGATATTTTTGCCTTCTTTTGTTCTTTTATCTTTTAGTCATAATCATAGTGAAAACTTGCCTTAAAAATAGTAACTTTTCCATAATTACTTATTTATTGATTGAGTCAACCTTCAAAATTATTTTCAAAGACAGTCTACAATGTTTGAAGCTCTGTGTCAGTTACTATGTTAGTTAGCATTTGAGTTGGATGCCCATCACTGGAAATTCTCATTAACTGTGAATTAAACTGGATAGAAGTTTACTTCTCTCTCTTACTCAGGAAGTCTGGATATGGTCAGCCTAGCATTGGAACGATAATCATGATGTCCGGGACCCAGGTGTGTCCATCCTAAAGTTTTGCCCTGCGTGAATTTTGATTTCTCGTTATTTTCATGATAACAGGTGATTGTCAGATCTCTAGATAGTCCATCCAGCAGGAAGGAGGGAGAGGTAAAGAAAGATGCAAGTGCATTTCTTTCCTTTAAAATATTTTCTGGCAGTTAGGCACACAATTTCTGCTTACAACACACTGAACTTAGCCGCATGGCCGTGACTGACTGCAGGGAAAATGAGGATGTGTAGCCTTCATTCGGGGTGATACAGCTAAAAATAAGGTGTTCTATTACTATGGAAAAGAGGGAAATAAATATTTGCAGATGTTGCAGTTCAAGTTCCCTGGGAAGCATAATCTGAGATGAAGATTATTTCCAAGGGAGTTTATTAGAGAGTGTTCCTGGGATCAACACTTTACGGAAGGTTGGGGAAGGGAATGGCTGTGGATAGAGGGAGAAGCTGAGCTGCTCTTCAGTCCCAACCAAGACTTAAGCCAATCCCACTCAGAGTTGTCCATAGTTGGAGTGAGGGGGAGTGGTCGGTCTTTATATGTCAATTTTGGTCATTCGCTGCAGGCTGTTGCTGGGAAGTATGATATTGGGCAAGACAGTTCTCTTCAGCTGAGAACATTCCCAAAGAAGACTGACAGTTGAGGGCTGTCTTCCAGCAGTTGGGAGAAAATTCTCCATTCCTGAAAAGGGGCCTGGGTCGTACATCACAGCATCTACCATAGCAGACTGCTAGCAGTATCTGTGCTATGGAGGATAAAATAGGAAATACAAAACACATTTTGCCCTGGACAAATGAGGACCTTACCTTCCAGTTACACTCCAAAGAACTCTAACGTAAGGTTGGAAGGATTAAGTGTTTAAAGAGAAATACAAATGAAGAGGGATGGGTTTTCAGAGGGTAATTTTAATCCACTCATTTACAATTCTTATTAAGCACCTACTATATGTTAGATACCATGCTAGGCAATATGATAAAACAAATGAAGGTGACGGTGTGTTCCTTTGCCATCACGGAATTTAGTGACTCATTTGGGAGAATGACTGAAGACAAGTAAATAAGTGAAATAACAGCTAATTGTGACATGTGGTAGAAAGGAAATAAACAGTAAATGAATGACTAATTGTGAAATATATATTGAAGGAGATGCTCATAGGCAAGAGGGAACTACATAAGCTGAGAATTAATTTTGAGAAGGAAGCAGCCTCTGGAAGAACAGGAAGACAGATTTCTAAGCAAGGGGTCTAAAAAAAAGTTCAGTGACAAAGTGACAAGTTTGAGAACTAAGAGAGCACCTGCTTGACTGGGACACAGTAGCAAAGAAGAGAGTGGTGTGAGATGAGATTGGAGTGGTAACAAGATCATTCAGTGCCTGAGAATCTGGGTGATATTCTAGGCACAATGGAAGACGATGATTTAACACCCATGAAAGCATACATGATATGATTAACACGGTACATAAGTTACCTCTGGCTACAGTAGAGAAAGTGATATTTAGGGATTAAAAAGATTTCAGAAAACTTGACATTACTTTTGAGAACTGCTTTCAACAATTATTTAATAAACACATAAATACGCCACACTCTAGAGATACAGTGATGAGATAAAAAGACAAAATCTCTTGCCTCATGAAGTTTAATTCTCCATAAAGAGATTCTCCTTTCTATCTCTATCACTCTCTCTATGCACAAACACGAATTTATAATAATGAATGGATGAAAAGTAATCTCTGAATAACTCCCATAGCTCTTCATTTATTTTTGCTTTTTTAAAAATGTCATTCTTTTACCTTGTATTAGAGTTATTTGGGATACAAACACACACTCACTATCTCTATATATACTAAATTATGTATATATCCTACATGCTGTATGTGTATATTATGTATATATGTGTATATATTATGTATATGCGGTATAGATATTATATATAGTATATATATACTACATAGATGTTATTTATAATATGCTTATGTTAAATTATGCATTAATATAGAGTTTTCATGTTTTTTAAATATTTGAGTAAAAATATTTTTACTAGAATAATTTATAGTGTAATCTTAATTTTGTCATGTCCAATACCGTATATCAAACCCACAGGATATTCTCTGTTGAAATCACAAACTTGTGTTATGTTTTTATAAAAATAGTTTCATATTTTTATTTTAATAAATTATTATTTATTTATTTATGCATCCTTTGGCCATGCCACATGGCATGTGGGATCTTAGGTCCCTGGCCAGTCCCCCCTGCAGTGGAAGTTTGGAGTCAACCACTGGACCACCAGGGAAGCTCCAACAATTATTATTTTAAATATCTTCCTCTTTTTCAATTTTATGTGAAAATACGTGTCTAATCAAGAATAATTTCTTATTTTAAAATATAAGTTCAAGTCAAATGTTAGTGTCAAGGCAAAAATATTTTCCTTTACCTATGACTAATTATTATTTAATTCATTCTATTTGTGATAGATACCTATAAAGCAATTCAGAAGTTTTCTAGATTGACTCTAAATAGGATAGGTTAGTGGAATGTAGAGCTAAATGCAGGGCTCTTTTAGATGTTGTATTTTCATAAAATCTGTGAATGAATTTTGGATTATTTCACATGAGAGATTTATGATACTTTGTTATGGTTCTACCTATTTCATAGTAGTCGGGTAGCTATTGGAATGCTTACATCACTAAAGAAAAAAGAACACGATTTGTTTTCTTTTCAAAAGGTATACACAATTTTTGGACAGGAAGCATGCAAATACTTGAACTATAAATGGAATTTAAATTAAAAAAAGAATGCTGTTCTAGTTGGTTTTTTTGTTTTCTGTTTTGTTTATTGCTAAATAGACTTTTCGTGTGTGTGTCTCCAAAGCAGAACATTGAAAACTCACTGGAATTTAGGTACACTTCCATCCATATGCCTTTAAACTTTCAAAAGCGTTTTAGACAGAGACCTACATGTGCTATAATCTGTAGACTTTTTCAACAGTAAAGCTCTTGGTTGGTGAAGCTCTCAGCTGATCAGAGAGAGAAAAATCTTCAAGGGATCAAAATATACATGGGAATGAACTCAAACTTATGTCAAAGCTTCGAGCTACAGAAGGGAACTACACATTATTTACTGATCAGCAATCATGTGCACGATTGGGCCTGAGAAATTCAAAAGACAACAAAGCACAGGGCCCTTCCCACAAGCTTGCAGAGGAAAATCTATTTACTCAACAGAAGAAATGCTACAAATGCTGAAACAGAGGCAGAAGCTAAGTGTAAAGATATTCAGGTGACTGAAACTTCTCCACACTCTAGAAAAATTCTGTCAGAGATGCAGACTCGCAAGAACTCATTCTCCATCCACTCTCTGGAGCTGCGTGAGAAACTATAGAATGCCTTAGCAAAGAATTAAAGCAGATTTTATCAGTGAGGTGTGGCTGACTGAGAAATGCTCTCAGTAATGCAACCCAGGTCTGCAGTAATGGTGCTAACAAAAAGCTAGAGCAGGTTACCCTAGCTTCCACCATTTTTTTTTCTTGTTTCCAAATCTGGTAGAACTAAGTCTAAATCTTAATAAATAAGATTTATACATTATGTCTGTTTTCAATATTGGCTTAAATATTATTAACAAAATATAATGCCATCAAGATTTTGGAGAAAACCCTCTTAGCCTTGCATTAGTAAGAACACTTTCATCGCAGTGGCTAAACCTCCAGGTTGGAGAACACTTTTTAGTAAGAGCCTTTGGCTCACATCAACGCTGAAAGGACAGGAGGCAGGCTGGGGGTCAGTGCCCTCAGGCACCTTCGTTGCTCCCTCTCTGGGCTTCTGTTGCTAGGCGCTCACAGAAAGAATAATGGCAGGGCTATTGTAAGGGCGTTTTTCCCCTTGCCCTGCTTAAGCTGCTGTTTCTCTGGTTCTGAAGATAAGTGACTATTTGGAAGCAGCCTACAAAGAGGCCAGCAGAGGTTTCCACATGCTTCCGTCTAGTTTCTATCCCTGGGCAAAGAATTTTAAGGTAAGAGCTACCAAGGATTTTTTCTCAATTAACATTCTGCTTGAAAGAATCTTTTTTAAACAGAAGTTTGCTACTGTTGCCTCCAATGAGATTACAGGTCTATTTTAAGTATTAATAGTGTTAGTATTTGTGGAACATATAATAAATTTATTTTTTAAAGCATTAATTTTCCTTTAAAATATGTGGCATTTATCATAATCCAGTAGGAGCTTGTGTAGAGAAAAACTTTTTGGCAGAACTTAGCAATATATATGAAAACAGCCTGAAAAAAAGCATTTATGTTGAAAAGTGTTATCATGTTATTATTGCTTATGGCACAATTATTTAGCTATTTCTTTAACTGATAGACTAAATCAACTCCTAAATCAAAAGACTTTGTACTGTGAAACTGTTACTCTTTCGGACAATAGAATGTTGCGGCTTTAATTTTACAGATATTTTGATTGCTCTGGATATAGAAACCTTGGACAAGGACGTTTGGTGCATTTGCAAATTTGACTGCTTTCTTTTGTTTTGAAACCAAGCTCTGTGTTAACTATTTAAACCAGTTCTCTAATATAACAGAAATTGACCTCTGTGTGTCGACAAAAGCTAAGAATCTAACTTAATACATGAGATCAGGGTAACCTGGAAAGAGGGCAAAGCCTCAGAGTTAAAGGACCTGGGTTCAAATGGCGGTTCTGTCACTTTTCAGCTGCCCTGCCTTGGGCGGTTACTTGACTTCTTGGTAAAAATAGGGATTATGAGTCACATATCAGGGGGTGTGAGAGAAATAAAACAACACAGTTTATGTGCCACTTAAGATAATGCTTGGCACAGAGTCAGTGCGTACTAAGCTAACAATTATTATAATTATCAGAAGTTAAATCAGCGTTAATATTTCTACTGGCATAAGAAGGAAAACCAAAATTTATGTGTCCGACAAAAATGTATAAAACAGATGAACCACACAGAAGGCTTTCTGGTGCTTTGAGTAAGAATAATCTTTCCTTGAAGATCAAAGGAATTCACGAATAGGTGGGTCGAAGCTCTTACTTTGTCAAGAGTAGAGAGAATATAATGGAAATTAAGCATAGGGTTGATAAAATATAGCTCTGGTTTCTTGATATAGTAACATCCCAACTTTGACCAGTATATTACTTTACATTGTATAAAAAGTCTCATGTGCACTGACCCATGTAATCATCGGAAGGAGAATACAGATGAGATAACTGAAGCTTAGCAGGATCGAGGGACATGTCTAAGATCATACCAGCAGTCCATGACAGAGCAAGGATGAGAAAGAAGGTCTCAGGTTCAAACCTGAGATAATTTGCCATGCTGCCTTCTTTCTACACTGCACTGCCTATGGTTCTAAAAGAAATAGTTAAAGAATTTGGAGAGAAGGGGGTCCATGAAAATATGAGAAAAACTATGTGCTTTGTTAGGGTAGATGTTTTTGGAAGAGAGGTTTATCTACTGGGATTTAGGAGCAGAAGTACTGATAAACTTAAGGGAAAGTCATTTCTTGACTGCTTCAATGCAAATCCAGAGAGTCCCTTTGCCTATAGTCATAGGAATGTAGATTTATTTTTGATGTATTTGTGGGGAGGAAGGTGATCTCCACGTCTTACTCCTCCGCCATCTTGAATCACATTTCTGTAGAATGACCATAATTCTTTAATTCCTCTAAGATGGGAGGATATTATTGGCTTCTCATTTTTCTATTTTAAGTGAGTTTTGTCACGGTAAAAAACAACAACAACAAAAAAAAAACTGTTGGATTGCTAGTCAGCTACTTATTTTATATATATATAAAATAAATGACATATATATATATATATATATCATGGTTAGTTAGTTGGGAAAAGCACTTAAAATTTTTTCCAGTTTAATAAAATTAGAACAAATCTTCTAAGCTCTAAATTTTACTAAGATGGTTGTAAGAGGATGTGTATGAAGACAAAATTAGGTATAGAAGGATTACTGACTCCATTTTACAAACCCTGGATTTTAGTCCTGATTCTAACAGCAAAATTTTCTCAGTGTCCTACTGTATTTTTTCTTTCATGTTCTAGGCATACTAAATTTTTGGTAAATATCAATTCAGTTGAAGTTGACTTTTACCCTGAAGATCATCTCTGCTCTACAGATGAACGTAAATATTAGATTTGTTGTATTTGATAAAGGAAAGATTGTACACTTAATATAAGAAAGTTCAACACACTGCTAAGAAGGGGCAAATGTTCTTGATTTCAAGCTTATTAAATTCTTTTTCTTGCACTTAAAAAAATTAATGTGTAAATTACATACACTTAAATTCACAGCTCTTAAGTGATTTGACAATTGTGCATAATCATTACTCACAACCCAAAGCAAAATGTAAAATATTTACATCATCTAAGAAAGATCTTTCATGTCCTTTTCCAATAAATCCTCCTACCCCCAGAAAAAACTACTGTTTGATTTCTACCACCATAAATTAGTGCTTCCTATTCTTGGATATCATATAGATAGAACTGTGTTCTCTACTATATGTTCTATCTCAGATCTCTCATTCAACATATTGATTTTGAGATTCATCCATGTTACTGCACATATCAGTACTTCATTCTTTTTTTGTTGCATAGTAATGTTCCACTGTATGGACATTCCAGTCTCCATTTATATCTTCTTCTCTTGATGGACATTTGGGTTGTTTCCAGTTTGGGGCTACTAATATGAATAAGGCTGCTCTGAATACTCTTGTAAAGATTTTTGTTTTTATTTCTCTCGGGTAAATATCTCAATGTAAAATTCCTCTATCAAGGGTGAGATATATATTTAAACTTTATAATTGTCTCACAGTTCTCCAAAATGGTAGTACCATTTCACACTTCTACTGGAAATATATGAGGGTTCTGATTGCTTTACCCCCTTCCAACATTGGGTGTTGTCTTTTTAAATTTCAGTTCTTCTAATGGTAGAATGGTATCTCATTATAGTTTTGTTTTGCTTCGCTCTGATAACAAAAAATGCTGGGTACCTTTGCATGTGTATATTAGCTATTTGTGTATCTTTTTTGTTATGTGTCTGTTCCAGGCTTTTGCCAACTTATTATTTGGATTATTTGTCTTTTTATTATTTACTTACAGGAATTCATTTTACATTCTGGATAGCTAATTTGTTCAAATATCTGAATTTCTACCATTTTTCTCCATTTTTCTACCTTTTTTTTGCCATGGGGTCATGATATAATAGCCTTTTACATAGTGTTCTTATTTAGTTATTTTTGTTTTCATGTCTGTGAAGGACATTAGTCTGTGCTTTTGTTTTTATTGAAGTATTTGGTTTTGTAATATTTTGTACTAGTGTTTTTCTGACCTCATGAATTGAGTTGGAATATATTACTTCATTTTTTTAAAGAGCTCATGAAGACATGATATTTCTTCTTTAAATGTTTGATAGAACCTACTAGTGAAACCATCTGGGCCTGGAGTTTTCTTTATTGGAAAGTTTATTATGAATGGGGATTTTTAGATTTTTTTATGATTCTATCAATTTTAGTAAGTTTTTTAAAAAAATAATATATCTTTTTCATTTAAATTGTCAAACATATTGGCATGTGGGTCTTCTGGAGAAAAATTCTTTTAGGTTTTGCCTATTGTAGATATCTTTATTTCTCCTTTACTTTTATGGATATTTTTACTAGATAGATATAAAATTCTAAATTAACTGGTTTTTTTCCTTTGAGTACTTTAAAGACGTCATTCCACTGTCTTCTCTCATTCATTGTATTTAATGAAAAGTCAACCATAATTGCTGTACCCTTTATGTAATTGTGACTTTTTAGAAAAATTATTGAGTGCTTTCAAAATGTTCTTTGGTATTTCAGGATTTTACCAACAGTATGTCCAGGCACAATTTCCTTCTCAGGGTTTTCTGAACTTCTTTAGTGTTTGGGTTAATGTGTTTCACCTATTTTGGAAAATTCTTATCTATTACCTTTTAAAATTTTATCTTTTTTCCTAATCTCTTTCTTTTCTTTTCTTTATTCCTATTATATCTATGTTATACCATATGAAAACGTTCCACAGATCTCAGGCACTGTTCCTTTTGTCTACACCTTTATCTCTTTTGTGTTTCAGTTTCGACAATTTATTTTTGACTTGTCTTCAAATTAGCCAGTTGTTTTCTCTGATATTTCCACAGTGCTATTAAGCTTACCAAATCAATTCTTTATTTCTGATATCATATTTTTTGTTTCTAGCATTTCCATTTTCTTTACAGTTTTTGTCTCTGCTCAAATTCCCTTTCAGACATGCTTCCCTCATTCTAGCCAAGTTAGGTTAAATTCTCTGTCAATACATCTAATATCTGAGCCTTCTCTGGGTTTTTTTCTACCGATGTTTTCTTTCTCGACTACGGGTCACATTTTCTCGTGTCTTCATTTGTCTCATAATTTTTGAGAGGCATTATGTGTAAAAGAACTGTAGTAAATAATATTTACCTCAGAGAAGGGCATACCTTTTCTCCTGTCAGGCCTCTAGCATGGAGGCTGATTCACACCAATTTGTAGTGAGCTCGGTTTCATCTAAACCAAGTTGTTGCATCTTTTATTAGTTTTAACTCACTATAGTTTTTAAATACTTTGAGGGTGTGATCAGTATTTTCCTTTCAACTAAGCTTAAGATCTGAGCAGAAACAAAGCTCCAGAGAGTTCTTTATTCTTTGCAATACAGAAAAAAGCTCTCTGAACTTTGTGTGTTATAAGACCTAAAATTAAGGTTTACTATCATATGCTGCCTTGACATGTGAAACCCCGAGGGCTTCATATGGCCTAACCACAAGTTCCCTTCCCCACTCTGCTCCAGCGGATAAGGTCCCCTGGCCAAATAATTCTTATCAAGGGGACCAGACACAGTTCCTGCTTGTCCCTGAGTAGTGGATTTCAGTTCTCTGCCAGCCTGTAGAATTACTCAAACAAGCCAATTGCATCCGCCAGGGAGAGCCGGGGGGGCAACCTATACTCTTAATATTACACAGCCTGCCTCTCACAGCTCCTGGCTGTTTGCTCTGTTCTCAGGTGCAACCCCTGTGTCGCTCTGCATGGTGTGTGGTATCTTCCTTCCCAGCTCTGTGAGTATATATTCATCCAGTATCGGGTGTCATGTGTTCAGCCACCCCCATAACCTTAGGGTGGGCATTCCTTCCTCACCAGTGAAGAGGAGATGATTAAAACACTGTGGGAGATCTCCTACTTTACAGTAAAAAAAATCTATTTTTTTCATCTCTGATGAGTTATCTTTCTTCCCCAGAACCACCCCCTGGATTTCTACACTACGGAAGATATTTCTCCGACTTTTTGCCTTATCACCTACCTTTGGGGGACCATGGAAGTGTGCTCAGTGAAGACCTGGCAGGCCTCAAAGTTATTTTTTTTCTATTCTCTTGCCCTTTACCCAGCCTACAGAGGGTTATGGCAGTGACTTAGTGGAGACTAAGTTCTCCTCTGTTAGCCTTCTCTTGTCACTACCCCAGGGAAGGGATGGGGGCTGAGGCTGCTTCTACAAACCTTGTGAGTGCGGAAGCCTAAGCTCTCCATTCAGGCTCTGCAGGCAGGGACGGGGCAGCACCACAGTTCTTTCTGTGGTATTTTGTGCTAGTAGAGCAGTTATTGTCTAATAAGATTTCTGTCTTTCTAGGTTGACCGCTTTCTGGCCCTTTGGCTTTTCTTGGGTTTTTTATTGTTCGTGCCATTGGTGTTTCTAGTTTGCCAAATTCTCCAGCACTCAGTCTGGGAGGTATGAGGCAAAAAGAAAATCCAGAGAACCCAATGCTGTGTTGTTCCTTGGGTCTCCTAGCCAATCTGCCTCCTTTTCTTCACCTCAGAGTCTTATGTTTGTTTTACATATAGTGTCCAGGATTTTTAGATGTACTTAGCAGGAGGAATAGGGAAAAGTATGTCTATTCCATAGGTCCAGAAGCAGAAGTCACTAATGATAATCACTCAATGACCAGGCATAACTTTCATGAAGGTAAAGAAAATGTTATTTCTAAAATGTGCAAAAGAAATTAGGCTTAAAGACTTTTTAAATTAACTTTTTCAAGTGTATTGCTCTACTTAAATTGGAAATATAAAATAAGCAATAGTATAGTTTTGCATCCTACCAATATAAACATTTGCTCATGAAGGATATTTGGTCATCTTTTATCAATTTGTTCTTAATGTTCCTAATTATAGCGTTAAAATTTTTATGTTAGTACAAAATATGTTGTGTTTTTTCCTGACAAACTAATACATTTCTCTCATTTAATATTAAGAATTATATGACTCATTATACTTCCATATTCCCTTTTCTACCAGCCTACTTAGACCTAAATTTTACTCTTAATTTCAGTTTGTTGCACACCTGAGATTTTTCTGGCCTAACTACTTTGTTATTACCCTTTCTTATACAGCTCTTAGACTTTGCTCTATAGTCCTCTTGTGTCTGCAATGGTTTCAAAATAAACTGTTTCAAATATACTTTGAAAACAGATGAGGTAGAAAAAATGGGCTTTCTGAGTTTTACTTAGGAAGGACTTGCAAGAGGTAATCTGATTGAAAGGGTATTCTAGGAGACCTTTTGAAGCTGTATTCATAAAGGGAGTACTTGTGTTTATTTACATTGCTTTTTTTTTTTCTTTTGTGTGGTTATGAGTTGGGGAAATAGATCCTCCTCTCTAACCCCTGACAGGTGCTACTACAGATATATAGAACTACATTCATAGTTTTATCCATTCATGTGTTTGATAAATATTTATTGAATGCCTACCAAACACTGTTCTAGATGCCGGGGATGTAGCAGTCTTATACTGTTCTGGAGGTTCCAATCTAGCAAATGAAAGGAGCATATTATCTGTGCTGTCAAGGATAAGGCAATGTCATCACTTACAATACTGCACAGGAATTGAAAAAGGCATCCAACTAAAGAGAATAAAAAGTAAAGATTAGACTAAAAGCAAACTTATAAACACAACACTTCCCCTCTAATTCCATAAATTTGAACAAATAGAAATCATAATGTTACTAGCATTATCTCACTATATGTTTTAGCTGTGAAATAAAAGCTAAATATTGAGTTAAAAACAATAGAGAAAATGAATTTAAGATAATTTGAAAATTATTTTCTCTAGATTTTTGTAAACTTAGATGTTTACTATTTCTTTTGGGGGCATATTTTCAGATGGTGGAAAGAACCAGAATTGGACATACATATCTATCGATTACCAGTGTGTTACCCTAGGAAGTTACTTAACTTCTTTGAGCCTGATTTTCCCTCAGTAAAATGAGAGTTGGATACTTACTTGGCATGATTAGGAGAATTAACTAATATGCCAAATTTAACTTATTTAGCACATTGCTGAGCTCATCAAAACCACATGTAAATCTGTTTCAGTCCTTCCCCCAGCCCTATTACCGTATGGTTATAACCCCCTTGGGTCCACATATAAGTGTAACATGTTTTTAATACTTTCAACCAACATAAAATCGAAAAAAGCTTAGAGCACTGTTTTCTGCAATTATCTTCTGACAGTGACAGTTTATGGAGAAGGGGTGTAGTGAAGTATTATTTTAAAAGTTTCATACTATTTTAAGAAAATAATAATTTCTCATGTAAGAAAGAAAGAAGCTGCTAAGAAGTCCTAATAATCTAGTGGAAGTTATTCCTTACTCCCAATATTTTACAAAGGATAATAACTCTTGCAGCCATAAAAATGGCTTTAAATAATACGTGGCACCATCTACAAACCAGGAAATCCTTAATCTAAGATTCTCTTTTAACTCATTTGTACTTTTGTTTCAACTTCATAACATTTTTGTTTTTTCTTATGATTAGAAGACTAAAATAATAATGTATAATAAATTAAATAATAATACATTAGAGGGCTTCCCTGGTGGCGCAGTGGTTAAGAATCCACCTGCCAATGCAGGGGACACAGGTTCGAGCCCTGGTCTGGGAAGATCCCACATGCCGTGGAGCAACTAAGCCCATGCGCCACAACTGCTGAGCCTGCGCTCTAGAGCCCACGAGCCACAACTACCGAGCCCGTACACAACTGCTGAAGCCTGAGCAACTAGAGCCCGTGCTCTGCAACGAGAAGCCACTGCAATCAGAAGCCCGCGCGCCACAACGAAGAGTAGCCCCTGCTCGCCACAACTAGAGAAAGCCCGTGCTCAGCAACAAAGACCCAAAGCAGCCAAAAATAAATAAATTTATTTTTAAAAATAATAATAATACATAAGAAAAAGAAAACTGAAATAAACCCATTATACCATCACCTAGAGAGAACCACTTTTGCAATACGTATTCAATCTTTTGTTTATGGTACAATGAAAAATGACATAAAAACCTCCTGATAGCACATAATATAATGAGTTTCATAGTTTCTTTCTTATAAATTACTCAGTGGAAAAAAAGGCAATAGGGTAAAACATAATTTAATATAAAAAATTAGCAGGCACAGGGATGTAGCAGAATGATGGGGTCCAGGTATACAAAAATCTGATGATATAGTTTAATCCAAGGATAGTATTTAGAGTAGTTAGAAAAATGATTGAGTATTCTTTAGGCAATAATCCCAGGAATATTATTTTTTAACTGTTATTTGATAGGTATTAATGAGCCTCAGAAAGCAGTTTCTCTGACAGTTTCTGAAGTACAGACATAAATTACGTCTCCAGTTAAGGGACGATCCATACATCTAAAACCATCAGATGAGCTGGGGACTCTCTGAGGAGTTATAGCACAGGATGGCTTAGTGAATTGATAATGAGATACAGAACCTTTAGGCTTTTGATTGCAAGGTCACTTGTAGGCTAGGATAAGAGTAACCAAGATCATTATTGGTCAATACCTTACGGGAGGAGGAATGAATTGCTTAGCTCAGTTCAGTTTTTATTACCATTTGAGAGCCATTTGTTATCACTTATAGATCCAATGAGTGACCCTTTACCACTCAAGTTCACTTGTCCTAAACAGGATCAAGATGTTTTTTTTCAAATCACAGAAGCAAAAACATCTACACGTGTCATTTTTCTGGTTGTTTCTTAAACTTTCAAGATGGTTTCTTCATCGACTTTTACTAAATCTAGGAAAATGGATTTAAAATTGTACACTAAACAGAAATACTTTACTTGGATTTTTCTAACTGTTATTCTGCTCTAAGCCAAAGATAGTTGCTTGTGTCTTTCCCAGATTAAGAAGCTGTAATGTCTTTTTCTTAGTACTGAAAACCATGTTTGTGTGAAAATTATGCCGTTTCATCACTCTTTTTAGTTACTAGTTGCTGCCTGGATTGTCCGTGCTGGACTTTTCTGCTCTTTTACTAACGCAAAGTTTGTGGGATTGTTCTGTGATATAGCCGAGAAACAGATGTTTGTACTCCATGCCAAAGTCAACTGGGGTTGCTGCTGACTACTGTGTATCGTAGTTTAAATAACCTCATACTATATACTCTCTAATATGTCGACAATATGCTTGTATAAGAGAATGGCAAAGAGTAAGGGGAGAAAGGAGTATTAACACCAAAAAGTTAGTAGTTCAGAGGAAAACTAGGTCTTGTTTCAAACCCCGGTGTCCTGTATCCAGGATTAGAGACAAGAGTATATATCTACAATAATATATAACCAAATAGTCACAAGGTTTCCAATTTTCCAGTTCCGAAAGAAAACATTCCATGACTGAATATTTAACAAGAACCTAACGCCACACATAGAAGTTGACAGAAAGATTAATTACACAGAGATCTAGCCTTCAGATAATGTATATAGGCCACGAGCAAATTGAGAGCCAAGAATATTCTTGCTTTATAATCTCGGCACCTAAGCGAGTACCTTACTAAAGCTGACTGAGGGTTTGGGTAATTACCACATGAATGAAGGAAGGAAGAAAGGAATGTATATGGATGGATGAACTGTTCTAGCTTGTTACTTGTATGTCTGAAAAGTTTGCTATGGAATATTTTACAGATGAGAGAACTTAATGGAAGTCTGAGAATCAGACATTTGTTGGAGTAGTGAAATCATAAATCCCATGAAGCATCTCTACTGGGAAAACAACCACAGAAAAGTCTTTGATCAATTTAGTTCTCTCTTTTCTGCAGCTGTTATATTTTGCACTACAGAAGAAGTACAAAAACTGGTCCCAGTTTATTTTCATGTGACTCCACTTTTTCTTCATCCCTTCCTTAGTGGTAAAATACTAATCACCCCCCAACCACTAGAAGATAAGGATTAGAAAATAGAGGAAGTAAATTTCTGATTATTCATTCCATTAATTGGTTCTAATAGAAATTTGGAGAGCATAATTTAAAGTGATTTTCTTGTATACTCACATAATTCAATAATGTATGCTTTTCTTTTTTATTATCATCGAGATTAACTTCAAATAATGCTACAGCTGAAGTGTATATATAAAAATAAGGTTGTATATATATATATTTCACAATTCAGCCTGTGATGCGTGAAAGAGCAGAGACGTTGCAGATGACTTTTTGTTTACACGTGCACATGCGTATATGTCCTTGAACAAAATGTGGCTCTCTGGATGGGGCACAGTGGAAAGGAAGCACCACAAAACTTTTTCTCAAGTTCCTTGTATAGTAGAAAAAAAAAAGGTTAAACTCCTTGATTCAGCCCATCCAAACAAAATTCCATTATCAACGTGAAATTTCTCTTCAAAATCAGCAACACATGAAATATGAGTGAACCTAGGAAAGGAAAGTTACTTCATGTTTCTCTCATGGGTTTTCCTGATAATAATGGCCTGTGTTTTTCCATTTACCCTTAGCCTCGTCAGACACCCTTCACTGCTTCCATAGATCATCCTCCCAGAGGTCACAGATCCCACAGAACCTACAGAAACAGGAAATCAAACTTCCTGAGTCCACTGCAAAACACAGAAACCTGTTTCCTCTACACATCTCAAATTGGCAAAGCTCTGTCTTGGCAGATTCAGTGTGGAAGCAGCCATTGAAGAGGCTAGAAGGACTTTATCCCCCTCCCGATTTCACACGAGCTTTCTAGCTTCAAACTACTGAAATGAAAGGAGCAAGGCTATTCATCCTCCTTTCTAGTTTATGGAGTGGGGGGATTGGGCATAACAACACTACACATACTTGGACTACACCCGAGGATGAGAACTCCTGGAACTCCCAGACCTCTGCTCCGGCTCCTCTAAGCAAAATACAAAGTCTTCCGGTGCTGCCAACCACCCAGATCACATCAGTGGAGATGGCCACAGCTCCCGAGGCAAGCACTTCCGAGGAGAGTCTTCTGAAATCGACATTGCTTCCCTCAGAGACAAGTGCATCTCCCGAGCGTGTGAGAAACCAAACTCTCACACCCACAGGGAAGACAGAAGTGGTACTGAAGTTACAAACTCTTGCCCTCCCGACTAAATCGAGCATCAGGTTCAGTCCTAAAGCAGAGTCAGTGGTCCTTTCCAACTCCACCCTGAAATTTCTTCAGAGCTTTGCCAGAAAGTCGAATGAACAAGCCATTTCTCTAAACTCGGTTAGAGGCGTTGGAAATCGATCCCCACGGGAAACGTACCTCAGCAGAGGTGACAGCCCTGGAAGCCAAAGAACCAGCTACCAAAAATCAAGCTTTGAAACAACTAGAGGAAAGTAAGAAACATTCTTTTTTTTTCTTTCTAACTATAAGGTTTATAAGATTGCAAGCTAACAGTTGTCTCACTTCCAAAAAAGGATTTCATGTCCAAGATGAAACCAGATCATATTTCAGTTAGGTGAGGTAATTAAGTGTTACCTTATCTAAAAGGGAAAAGATGAACAAACAAAACGCAGCGATTTATTGTAATTGAAGTGGTCGAAGTTACTAATAGAGGTGCTTTAACTGGGGATAGTCGGTAACAAACAGTGTAACCTCACAGTGACTGTTAGTTAATTCAGATCAAGGGTATGTTGGTTGTGCTCAGAACTACAGACACAACATGAAAGAAAAAATGTCATTACAGTTAAGGTGTGAACAGATTTAAAAACTGAAACAGCCTGCGCTGTGGAAAGCTCAAACTAAGCAGAGCTAGGTTGGAATCCTGGCTCCAGTACTGTCTAGATCCTTGACTTGAGCGAGTCAATTGATGTCCCTGAATCTCAGTTTCTTCATTTGTAAAAGACAGATATGGTATAAGGAGTACAGATAAAAATACCAACTTTGCAGGGTTATCATGCAAGATTCAAATTAATGAGATGTGCTTAGACACACGCTTCTCACAGAATAGGTACTCAACAAGTCATCTTTTACTAGGGCCATTATACTAAATTATGCCATCATTATGAATGGGTTGACTAGAAAGGCCAATTTTTCAAATTGATTTTGATTTAAAATGAGAGAAAATTCAATTTGAATTGTTGAAGCAAAATAATAAGACAAAGCTTAAAGAAGTATCATTAAAGAAGTCTTTCAAAAGGACCAAAAAACAAAAACAAAACCCTGGAAAATGCGCATCAATGTTCTATTCATTTAATGTTCACAGTTAAACACCTGACTATATAAAATAATTCAAGTTAATAATAGCAAATAACACCTGCTATGAAAGGCATTGTGTTAACACTGTTGTTGATATAAACATGAGACACTGGGAAGTATATAAGCCAATAGATTTGTATTTATGTATTCTTTATTATTCAAATCCATTTTTCACTGTATTTCAAAGGTTATGGCATTTTTTAAAACATGAAAGTAAATTTGATTTTATAAAAACTTATTAACATGGTGGAATTTGGAACATGCCAATTTACTGTAAAAACAAATGCTACAGATTACAAAATGTTCAACTTAGGATAGATAGACTGTCTAAAACAGACATTTTAACAGATATAAATTAAACTTTCTCATGTTTAGGAACAACAGAATGTGGTCTATTAAGTAAAAAATGTAATTTATTGAGAGTCTTTTCTGAGTCATGTATAATATCATTTCTATTAATCATATTTTGTTAGACTATGATTTAATTTTTTAAACCAATTATATAGAAGTCTTAGGCACTCATAGGAAATGATTTGAACCTTTTAGAGATGTTATTATAAAGGGATTTTTCAATAGACTAGTAAATATAACCAAAAGAAGGGAACAGTTGAAAGTAAAATACCAATTAAATTTTACATAGCATATAGAAAGTGGCATATGGTTGTTTCATAATTAGAACTAGTAATTGATAATTTGGTGAATACTAGTTTTTAAATAAATGCTAGTTGCTTTATCCAAAGACCTCACTGTCAAAGCTTATGAACCCTTACTTATTTGATGACTGTTTATACATTGCTGGTCTTGGGGGAAACAGAATTTTTCAAATAAAAATAATTCCTGCTCCCAAGGAATGTGTTATATAAAAAGCAAGCACCAACATATCTCAGATTTTTAAAAATTCATTATATGTTAGGAGGAAACAAGATATTAAAGGTGTAACTTGCTAAGCCAAACTCCATCCCATGCATTTTCCAATGAAAAGAATCTTAAATTATTTCTAGAGAAAAGAACTAACTGTACTTAGAGATTCTACATCCTGAGGTCCTACAGAGCTAAGGTTCTCTTTGGTAATACTTTTCTTTTCTTTTATAAATTTATTTCTTTATTTATTTTTGGCTGCATTGGGTCTTCATTGCTGCGTGTGGGCTTTCTCTAGTTGCGGCGAGCGGGGGCTACTCTTTGTTGCGGTGTGCGGGCTTCTCATTGCGGTGGCTTCTCTTGTTGCGGAGCACGGGCTCTAGGCACGTGGGCTTCAGTAGTTGTGTCACGTGGGCTCAGTAGTTGTGGCTCGCAGCCTGTAGAGCGCAGGCTCAGTAGTTGTGGCGCACAGGCTTAGCTGCTCCATGGCATGTGGCATCTTCCCAGACCAGGGCTCGAACCCGTGTCCCCTGCATTGGCAGGCAGATTCCTAACCACTGCGCCACCAGGGAAGTCCCGGTAATACTTTTCATTAAGTATTCATTCATTAAGTAATACTTCATTAAGTCCCAGACTTCTTACTCATTAGCCATGCAATTGATAATGGTATTAGAGAAAACTTAGGTCCATCTATTATGGCCACAGTGCTGATGCAAATAAGCCTTGGTAAGGTCAAAAGAGGTCTTTCATATTTTTGTTTGATTAGCAAATAATGATAATAGCAAACACTTTATGGCATTTTTCCTAGTACTGTACTATTCTGAGTGTGTGTGTGTGTGTGTGTGTGTATATGTATACACACACACACACTCTCACATATTTTCAATCCTTTAATCATAACCATAATTCCATGAAGAAGATTCTGTTACTATTTCATTATAGAGAGGTTAAGAAAATTAACTAGGGTCACTTAGCTAGTAAATCCCAGGACAAAAATTCAAACCCAGGCTGGCTGGCTTCAGAGACGTAGCTCTCAATCCGTACATTATACTCCTTCAGCAAATACAGTCTATTATCCCAACTGGGAAAATACGAGTGGCCAGTTTATTTCCCCACTTCTCAGGCTTCGGAGGCTATTCTTTGCCTCCAGAATAAATTCCAGATTTCATTCCCAGTCAGTCATACAACGCCATCCTTGATCTGGCTCCTGCCTACTTCCCCAGTCTCATCTTCTGTGACTTTCTGGCCATGAAAATTTGTAGTTTTCTAGTCCACAATATGCTGTTTGTTAAACCTATCTTTGTTCCCTGCTTGTCCCTCTGGCTAGCATGGTCTTCTTTTCCCATCACCTACTTCTTTTACACCTGATGATAATACCTCCAGGAAGCTTTCTCAGGCTCAGTTATGTGGCCCCTCTAACTGTTCATATAGCTCTCTTTGAATTCTTCTATCACCTCACTTACAGTGTTATAATTACAGTGAACTTGTGATCTCCTTGAGTTTAGGGACGTATTTCCAGTGCTAGTAAGGTGTTTGGTTTACAATAAGTACACAGTATTTAACAAACTGAATGTAAAGTTTATGGATCTATATGTGAATATATAGATGAACCCTTCCCAAAGAAACATTTCTGTATAATAAAACCTTGTTGACTTGGGATAAACTCATCTTAGGTTTGGGGTTTTTTTTCCTTACTATTTTTGGAATTTTATAGTGGTTCTATGTAAAAGGAATACTTCTGTCAATAGAATTTTTCTGGCACATTTTTGTCTCATCTTGTACTTTCCCTTATCTTACCACCACAGGAACTCCTGGCTACACCAGAGCTGTGGTTTCCTGTCTGGAACAGTGGGTGTTGGTCAGTGACCAAGCACTTTGAAACAGGCAGGATAAAAAGAAGAAATTGGGATTAATGCATTTAGGTATTGAACCAGTATTTGCTGAGGACCTAATATGTGCCCAGCATTGTGCTTGTGCTGAGGGTAAAACAGTGAAGACAAACTCCCACCTGTTCTGTCCTCACGGAATCTGCAGTCCAGTGGGAAAAGGGCATGGGGAGGAAAAACAGTACATCACAAATGCTGATGTTGAATCAAAATGGTGATGAACAAACATTCTGAACGAAGTTTATGAGAGAACATAACAGGATGAGTGGTCTACCTGGAGGCTATGAGCTTTCCCTGAGAGGACAGTAGGTGAAACGAGATATTGGCATTAACTGCCTACCTAACTCCTCTCACAATCCCAACCCCTGCACACACGTACTTGAATCTTCATCTCAGTGAACGGCTAGTTCCATAACTAGAAACCTTGGGTATGCCCTTTATACTTTTTCTCTCCCGGCCTTTATATAATCAATCAAGAAGTCTTCTTGGTGTTCCCTCCAATATCCCCCAAATCTGCCAGCTTCTCTCCACCTTCACCACACCATGTTATTCTTAGCCACCATTATCTACTACTTAGTCTCTTAACTTGTCCATGTTTCCACTCTTACCTCCACACAAGTGTGAGATCTTTCAAACTTTTTTTTTATTGAATACATTTGACATAGAACATTGTAACATTTAAGGTATTTAAACTTTAATTCAGGTTAATGCGTTTCATTGGATGTAAGACTTCATCTATTGTGATGTGATTTTATGTACTAATCAGAAAGTATGACATTATTTAAAGTTTTCAGATTTATCTTATTTATCTTATTTTATATCACTTTTGCCTCCTTGAAATGAAGATATAAATGAAACTGGTTAAGACATTTCTAAGGCAATGACAAAAACTACTGTCTGACTAGTAGTGACTAAAATATATCATTGATTTCAAAATATATTCCTGATTTCAGAGACGTTTTAAAACCTGTGAAATTTAGTATTTTGCTCACATGCTCAAAATCACTTAGTAGCTTTCCAATACATTTAGAATAAAATCCTAAATCCTCACCATGCACACAGGGTCCTGCTTGACATGACCCCTGCCTATCTTTATGATCTCATTTTCTACCATGCTCCAAGCTCACTCCTCTCAATTTCGTCCAGCCACACTGCCCTTCCTCCTGGTTACTGACCATGCCAAGTTAATACATATCTCAAGAAAACTCCTGTTTGCTCTTGAGAGAATGCTCTTCCCTCAGCATTTAGACAAGTGGCTCCTTTTCTTATGCAATTTGAGCTTTAATGGCCCTCCCTCAAGTAGACCTTCTCTGACCACCGAATGGAAAGTTGCCATCCTTATCTTGTCACCCTTATTGTTTCTTCAGAGCATTTATTTGAAATTATTGGGTCTATTTATGCAGACAGTTGTGTATTTTATATTTTTCCACAAAATACATTCTGTGAAAATAGGACCCTTGACCTTCTTACTTATTATTATTCTATTCACTGCCAACAATAGTGCCATGCACATAGAGAGAGCTCCACAAAACTCTGTGGAATGACTGATTATTGGATGGATTTGGAGTTCACAGCGGAGATAAACACTAGAAATATAAGTCTGGGAAATATGAGAACTATAGAAATACGGATGCTCAATTGAGGAGTTTTTCTTTCTTTTTTTAACGAAAGGGAGGAGGGAGAGAGGGCAGAAATCAGAGCTCATCCAGAGAGTTTCCCACTTACTTGTTTGTCATTGTATTTGATTTTGCATATAGAATGGCCATAAATATGGTAAAATGTTAATGAAAGGGCCAGAAGGGAAAAGTTGAATATGAAACAAGATGAATCCTATATTTGCTGAGTTTGACTTTATTTATTTTAGAATTTCACTTGTTTACTCTTTCTATAAGCTATGTAACTTGCTTTATGTACAAATAGGTGGCTCAAGTTAAATGGATTCTGATTTCTAATATGTCTAACATGATAAACTCTACAAGTCTTTTATTAAACCACTTGTAAATAGAAAATTTAAATTTTAAAATTTAATGGTTTAAAATTACAAAAACTAACCATTAAATTACTTCTGCTGCCTATCGTAATATGCAATTTTCTGCTTAATTCTGTAAATTATGAGGTTTTACATGTGAAAAATCTGGTCAATTAAATTCAGATGCCACCTTAGTCCATTCAGGCTGTTATAACAAAATGAGCGACTGGGTTCCTTATAAACAACAGAAATTTATTTCTCACAGTTCCGGAAGCTGGAAACCCAGGAACAGGTTGCCAGCATGGCCTTTTTCAGATTCCCGACTTCTCATTGTACTCCCACATTGTGGAAGGCATGAGGGATCTCTCTAGGGCCACTTTTATAAGGGCACTAATCCCTTATACCTAACCACCTCCCCAAATCCCCATCTCTCAATATTATCATAATGGGAATTTGGATGTCAACAAATGAATTTTGGGGGGACACAAACATTCAGTCTTTATCATGTATAGTTTGCAAAGTTCTTATCAGTGGCCTAGTAGCATCCAAGGGGATTATTCTCACATGCTGTTAAATTCTAAAAAGAAACACACCATTATATTAAAGAGTATTTTTTATGTCCTTGAGAAATTAAATGTATCTACTACATTACTGCCAGTGAAAATACTAAAGTATATTCAGTATCTCAGCTTTTTTCTCATTAATCGTTTCCTTTTTTATTTCTTTGATATTTCTACTCACTAAATTGCCGCTGAATATACACACACATATTGTATGATACATGCCAGAATTTATACCGTCTAGGTGATTAAACAAGAAACGTTTGTACACCTTCTGTTTCTTTAAATACCAAAATATTAATTTAAAAATGTGTTATTTCGGGAAATGCTAAAAGAGTCAGTTTACAGGAACAACTGGTTTAAGTATAGAATTAAGCATCACAGCACCTATTAGCTTGCCTTTCCCGAGGCTCTGTGGTCTGCACACTGGGAAAGTCTGACACCTACTGGAATAGAATTTACAATGTCCCTGAATACGTTGAAGTAACAGGATGGGGAAAAGAAACAAAAAAATAAAGTTAGGTAAAAGAAAACAAATTTGTGAAAAAACTTTAATTAAGGTAACTTTAAGAATTGTTTCTTAGGTATAATATATGTATTTTTATATCTAACTCAGTGTACCTCTTAAAAATGTACTGTCATTGGCTTTAAAACTTTGAAAATAGGTTGGATCCAAAAAGCAAACTCCATGCACATCCTGAGAGGGGGACACACTCAGCTCATTCTCCTAAAATTTTACACTGAGAAATTATTAGTAGTATTATTATTGTATGTACACAATGACTTGTGACTCTGAGGTACTATACGGCATATATCATTAAAAACTCAATTACATACTACACTGTGCCCACCGTGGAAGGCAAATCAGTGCCTGACCAAAGATTTTCATTGCAAAAGTTGGTATATAAAAGGGGTTTCATCTTAAAACCTAAATTAACCAGAAAATTAAAGTATCAGAAATTCCCCATAATCTGAGCTTTTCATGATTGCCTCTCAAGATTTGTTTCAAATATTTACATGATTCTTTTATAAAACTAATACTTCTATCCCAGTTTATATATTATATAGACTTTTGAAAAAGGATGGACTATATAAAGGTATTTACACTAAAATAAAATGAACCACAATATTTTTTTAATTTGAAAATAGTAATTTTCTTAAGGCGATTCGTATCAAGATGGACTTATCTTTTGGACTAATAGCCAAAACTAAATATAAAAAGTCTGATGCTTTATTTGTGTGTGATTTACATATTAAGAATCTTTTTACTATATCTAAATGCTTACTTCCAATTTCTGTTAATATTTCTTTCACACTGGGTATACTTCCTTTCTCATTTATGACTGATGAACTACCTGTAAATCCTGGTCTCTCATAATAACTAATAATTTCATCTTTTCTTTTTAGTTTGATTGAAAAAAATAAAGATTCCTATAAAGATTCCATAACATTTAGGAAGTATTTTTGTTCATAACTACTTAAGACTATAAAGACATTTAGAATATATCTCTTCTGAGAGCTAAGCCTCATCATATGAATTGAACATCACCAATAATAGTCTTCTGTCATGGTTTTCTGGAACTTATTATTGACCTGATATACATAAGCAATTATGGTTAAGATGAATTTATCAGGTCATTACAGAAACAAGAAAGAAGCAACCTCTACTTGTGTACGAGGCCAGAAACAAAATGGGAGATATATACATACATATATATAGCTATATAGGTATCTATTCCCTTCATAAAAAATCCTACTGAGCTCTCTGAATCATCTAGGCATTACCAGCAGCAGCAAGTGTTTTACATATATTAAGTCATTTAATCTCACAACAATCCTGTGAGGTAGGTAGGTAATATTATTATATTCATTGTATCGATGAGGAAGCCACATTGAACAAACAAGCTAATGGCTAATAAGTTGTTTCATTTTCTCTTGTTCCTCGTTGAATCCCTAAGTGCATCTCAATAACGGGATGACAGGAAACAAAGTCAAAATGTCCTTAAACACATCATCTCCCCAAGCAGAAAATCTTCTCCAACTTCCAAGAGAAAATCACATATCATTGGCTAGTTTATGGAGGGGATGTTGCTGGTTCACCTTGATTTCTAGTGAATAGCCTCAGGACTTGGTATTTTCATGCTATGGTGTCAATTCAAATCACAGGTTATGAATATAAATGTTTAAACATTGTCTTCTACGAACAGGATGACAAGCAATTTATTAATCTGTGTTCGAAGGACTAGTATAAATAAATAACATTAATTCTTAGATTGATATCTTCTATTTCTTAAGGAAAATACTTGTCATGGTCATTATTTAAATGAATCCTTTGTTGCTTCAGTCCACTCTCAATTCAGGATAAGAATGGATATGTTTGGACCAGGGTTTGGTCAGGGTACACTTCAAATGGCAAATGACCAATTAATGAAATCTTTGTTTTTAATTTAGTGTTTTCACGGCTCCTTGGAAGACCGGATTTCTAAAATGTTTCAACCAAAAGTACAGTGATTGTTTACTTACAATGCTTTTCTTAGTTCATTATCCACAAGACTTCAAGTTGTCTCTGTCAAAATAGAATCCTTTGCTCCCTTTTGTAAGTTCTGCAAGCCAGGCTCACGTTCATAAATAACAAAAGATGTCTGCTTTTTCTTCAAACAAACATTTTACCTATTAACTTGGAAAATCCAAAGGATCAATACAAGCTTTTTTCAGTACATGTTGCCGCACAAAAGCAACCATTAAAGAGAATCCCAAATGCAATCTGCTGTTAGGAGTGTTCGGACCCCACGGAAAGCTCAATACTTCAAAGAAACCGCTCTCCGTCGGCCATAATCACTCTGGAAAGGTACAAAGGATCTCTAGATTTAAGCAAAATACTTGTCTGGGATCATTACATTTGCTTTTATACTGGCCTGTCACCATTTCACCATGCTGAATTTTCTGTTTTTAAACTTATATTTTCAGATTATTTAGTTTTAAATTTATATTTACATTTTTAACATCTCTTGATGAGCTTATTTCATCGGTGGCATAAACCTAATTACAAGTCACACCAGGGGCTCTGGCTGTGGCTTGTTCTTCCAATTTACACTGGATCAAAGATTGCTGGGCCCCTGGCAATCTGCTTTTCTGCCTACTCAACTATTTTAGTCATGAAATGGTTTCACTATTTAGGGTTTTAAACAATCTCTGCAGGTGACACTGATTTATTCTCACAAACAATATCTTTCTGTTTGTCTGTCTGTCTTTCTAACAACCATCTCTTTTCTTTTTTTTTCAGTATCCAGGGTATGCAGGGACGGTGGTATTTTTTTCCTGCCTCGCCCTGTGCCCTCCATAGTCATTCAGCCAGTGCTCACGTGACAGACAATGTGTGCTTCTGATGAAGTTAGACGTTCTCTGTAATTAGGATAATCAGTGGATTTGCAGGAGAAATCTATTTTTAAAATATCCCTTTATCATGGTGTCTTTATTAATTTTAAAATTTTTATTTCCTGTTTTTGCCGTACTTAGTTTCACATTATTTTGCCAAGTATCACCACGCTTGAACAAAATATACCAACGTGTCTTTTCATGCCTTTATGGAGCTGAATTTTCAAACTTCTCATTCAAGAGAACCTTGCACAATAAGCTGTACAGTGCTCAATTTATCTGCCTTAGACAGATGAATGGCTGAGTCAGCTTTATTTGTAGAGGAGCATGTGGTCCAAAGAGGCCTAAATATTCCAAAGCAGATGTTTACTAACTTTAGTGACTCTACTCTGGGGAAAAATGTGTTCCTTCTTTGCTTTTTAACATTTAGGTTGACTTCTGCATTATTTTAATTATAATAATAATTATTATTTTAAGCAGCATAGAGTTCTTATGTTTCACTGATTTAGTGGCGTACATCTCATATTAATTTGAACTCATAGTGATTTGATTTTACAGTCATGTACCATTTCCTTTAGTACTAGATTTTGTAAATCATTTCTGTCTCTACCCTCGATAAAAAAACCTCAGAAAACAAATGAGAGGGAAGAATATAAATTTAACATAACAAGGTACATATTCACAATAGGGAAAAAATGACAGAAACAGAAAAGTAAAGAGAAAAAAATCATGCTATAATCCAATCATTCAATCTATAGTTATTAAGAACTTTCTACAGTTTAGTATAGGATGTTTTATAATAAAATAACTGGTATTACAACCAGAAATGAGGCTGATTTTTGTTTTCCTAAACAGTATCTATATGATTTTGGTTGGCTTCTACCAGAATGTCATCTAAAAATAGGTATTTTAATAAAGGCTGTTTTTGTCTGATCACGGCATTTTTGTGGCAAATGGCCTACTTTGATGTGTTAAAGTTTCTCAGCTTCACTGGAGCGTGGTCAATTCATATTCCTCTACTATCTTATATGTTGAAGACAGTAAGCATACATGGATGGATATAAACAAAGGTTTTTAGAAACGGGCTTGAGAAAGTTATGGCTACAATATGGTCTAATTGATAAGACATGTGGATCAGAAGAGCAATTCAGCTAAATCTTTCTGTAAGGCAGGATTTATTTGTTATTCTTAATCATATCATTTAAAATTGTGCTATATTTGATACGAAATAGATGTATTATAATACCTAATTTTACCATATGTATCCCTAACAGTGTATCATTCACTTTTATTTTTTAGCTTTATGTAAGAAAAAAGCATCGTATGGTATTATTTCTGTAACTTGCTTGTATCACACAAGTTTATTATAAGTTATATTTGGGTTATTGAATAGTACAGTTCATTTGTTTAACTGGTGAATAATACCTATGTGTAAATATTTCAATGTATTTCTCCATTCTATGGTAAATGGACATTTAAACTACTTTTAGGTTTTGATAGTTATGAATAATGCTTGCTACTATAAATACTCAGATAACATGATTCCTGAACACATGTGCAAGAGTTTCTCTAAAGTATATATCTACAAGTGTAACTGCTGGGTCAGTATACGCATGTTCATTATTACATGATATTAACATTGTTTTTCAAAGTGGTTTTACCATATATTTCTACGAACAGTATATATGAGATTCCAGTTCTCTATATCCTCTGAACACGTGAGATTGTCAAATTCTCAAAATTTGCTTATTTGGCGACATACACCAAGAGCCTGGAAAGGCCTTTCCTAGCCTTCATGAATTGGGCCTGGTGTCAACCAGCAGCTTTACCAGAAACTCGGGGTCTGTGTGATGCAGCAATGTTGGCTGCACCTGGAAAACCCTTGAGTTCACGGGAGATGAAGGAAGGCACATCCGGGGACTCAAAGCCCACTTCTTCCTTTATAGGAAGCACCTCGGCACACTAGAGGCTTGCCCCCTCAAAGGCTTTCCCCCTTAGTGCTAGTTCTGAGGGGTTAGCCATCCCCTCTGAGAATGGAGGTTTGGAGAGAGAGAGCACGTGTGTGAGCACGAGACTCCGAGGTCACAGCTCGGTCAATATCCCAGATTTCAAACGCAAGAGCTGAGAACAGTCTGTGGGCTGCAAATCTCTAGAAAAGGACCTTCCCTCACTCCCCTCAAAAAGCGGAGGGAGGGGCTTCCCTGGTGGCGCAGTGGTTGAGAGTCCGCCTGCCGATGCAGGGGACACGGGTTCGTGTCCCGGTCCGGGAAGATCTCACATGCTGCAGAGTGGCTGGGCCCATGAGCCATGGCCGCCGAGCCTGCGCGTCCAGAGCCTGTGCTCCGCAACAGGAGAGGCCACAGCAGTGAGAGGCCCGCGTACCGCAAAAAAAAAAAAAAAAAAAAAAAGCAGAAGGAAATCAAACAGCTTCAAGAGGCGTGAGAGAGAAAGCAAGAACCTGAGGGTTTAAGAACCCATTCCATCTCCTAGTTCGGTTACTGGAAAGAAGCAAGCCAATATAGCAGGGACTATCTATAACTTGGCTATAAGAATTCCCTGAGAAGCCACTGAGGACCAAGCCTCCAAGACGACTGACTAGCTTGGACCTGAGGATTCACTTAGGGAACCCTGGAAAGCTTTCCATTGGAGATGGTTGTCAGAACTGTAGCCTACACGCATGCTTCCCAGCTGCCAAGGAATCCGTCCAAGCAGCTCCAAGACTGTAGCCAGTTTGGTCAGAGGATCCTGCTAGTATTTCTCCCCCATGTGCTGAGGTGGACTTGCCTACCGCAGAGGAGCCTAGGAAAGTCCAGCCTCTGTTTCGCTCGCCACCCTGAAAAACGTACCCAACAGGGAGGAGGGTGGAAGAGGTGACTGTATCCCCTTGAAGAAAGTGAAGTGGGGAGTCTGCCCGAGACTCAGAGCTGAATTTGACAGAGGATATAGGCTGAAATAATCAAGGCCTCACTTCTTTCTGAGCACGCTGGGGTTTAATCTTCATGGGAGAAGATCAAAACGTTTTACCTCCCCAGCAGAGATCACAGACGAGCTAATCTAGACGTCTGGGCAATTTCCAGGTAGAATGCATTTAGGCCTCCACGTAGCCCATGGTATTTAGCACCACCAAGGTTTGCTCCTCCTGGAAAAGTTTCCTTTTAACATACATATTTACACACTTAAAAGCAGTTCAATGCCTGCTAGCTTGGCTCATACCAGAGGGTTAAAACTCTCACTGAGGAAAAACCCAAATGTGTCCAATTGTATAAAGGCCTCTTTCCTTGCAAGAAACAGGGAGACAGCTGGTTTCCTCCCATTTTTCCTCTTTTGCAAAAGAAGTCTTAATTGTAAGTTCGTGTTGTAATTCGAAGACCCATTCTCAGGCCATTTTCCCCCTGACTCTAGCCGATGTTGGAGCTAGGCAGTGTTACAAAAGAAAGTCATTTTCTTCTTTTTCGTAACTCCAGTATACCACATACAGTAGGAAGTCATACAGAATTAAGAACATAATACGTTACCATTTATAGAATAAAAGCACGTAGCTAAAAGAGCCACATTATCAGAAAGGACAGGTACAAACTTACTGATACGAGTTCTATATCCAGTTGATTCTTAGATATTATCTCCATTAGAAAACATTATCTCCATCTTCAAAATACTTCAGCCCTCTCCAGCCACTCTCAGATGTGTTTAATACGTAAGAGAATTCTTAGTGAGACTGTTGAAAATAGCTCTTATCAAGTTTTGTTTGTGTTTTGGAAGATTTTTTTGCTTTGCTTTACAGTCGGCTAAATGTAGGCCAAGTCTGACCACCATATTTATTATTTCAACTGCAAGTAATTATACACAATTCCTCTTTGTCCTGTTACTGCCTTAACAATCTCAACCTTCCTTAAATCCCTATTTGTCTAATAACATTGTCCCACCTGTTTTGTTTCTTTAGTCTCTGCCTTTCATTAACTCACTCTAAAGACACAGGTGTGCTTTTTATTCCATGCTGGCCACCAATTTGGAAATAGACGATTTTTCTCTTAGCTCCCATTTCACTAATTTTACTTCTTATATTTCCTATTTATTTTTACTGTGCTTACTCCTTAGACTGACTGGTATGATCACATGTCTCTTCTTTTCCCTTCCTGTTAAATTAGCAGGTATATCGTCGACATACCCCATTTTGGAAGGGCTTTTTCTCAGGATGACCAGAGCAAAATGACACCAAGGAGGCGTCTTGGGTGGAAATTCCTCTAACCTAGGCACAGAACACGTTCTGCAGTGGAGAGTTTTCCTGATTTACACTCCCTCATTTCTCCTTTACCCTCTCACACAACATGGTAATCGGGGCAGGTTCCATTAAGGACACACACCTGTATCGATACCTCCAGGCGATCATATTAGGCATGGGTGAAAAACCAACCCCTGCGTAAAGGCAAGATTTCTAGTCAGGGAGCAATATCTTACTGCCTGATTCAGAGGACCCCCACTAATATCAGGTTTAATATTTTGCTACAGTCATCCGCGAGCCAACCCCTCTTAACCAATCCTAACAAAATAGACATCGACAAACATGGACAAAGAAATCCAAAGTCTTAGGACTCCATCCTTTGAGTACCTCAGCAGCTGTAACCTTTTATATTGTCTCCCTCCCTTCTCACAATCCTGAGAAGGTTATTAGACAACTTTACGTGCTGGCACGTTTTAACGATGTTACTCACCCAAAAGACGTCTGATCCAGGTGCAGTTTCTTCTCTCAAAAGTGAAAGTAGCACCAAGGAGCCTGGAGAGCAGCAGCGGGAAGCAGCAATGTGACAGCTGACCCTCTAGACAAGTTTGGTCTGGGTGGCCGCTCAGGGTGGGTGACGAGGGCCTGCACGCTGCCAGGGGCTGTGGTGCCTTTGGCAGGTAGTCATGAGATTTACGTCCCTTTGTGGTGACCAACACTGCTACCGAGCAAGGGCTCCTTGCCCAATGTGCACAGAAGCCAATACCAAGGCACCGGCTTTGGAGAAAATAAAAGCTCTACTGCGAGATCGACCGGCAAGGAAACAGGAAGCAAGGCTCTCGCATCTGTCTGCGAGATCGACCGGCAAGGAAACAGGAAGCAAGGCTCTCGCATGTGTCTTCTCCATCCAGGGCTCGCGGTGAAGTTTAGGGGGATTAGGGAAATTTCAAACTTGGAAGCTGATTGGCTAGGCTTGAATTAGTCCATATAAGCTCCCACTGTTGCCGGGAGCCAGGTTTTCCTTGTTGAAGAACTTCTCATTTCATAAAAGCCTCAACATGTCTATTCTCTGAGTTCCATAGACTGAAGATTCTCGGCTCTGGGGTTATACTGCACACGTGGGTTCCTGTCTTGCACATGCCCGGGGCTGTCTGTAAAATAACTCAAGGTTTGATTAATCAACGTCCTCTTTAAGGATGCAAAACCAGTTTAAGCTGGTCAATGTTTTACATGCTGTTAAATTTAACAAGAACAATGTTATTTTTCCTATTATAAACAGTATCTCTCTTAAATTTGTTGTTAGCACATCAAACTATAACTGATCTTAACTGTATGGCTAAACTTTTGTATTAATTATAAAACATTTTATATTGATCTTCACTAAATTGGTGAACTCATTCATTATTATCATTTACATATAGACTCCTTTATATTTTCTTTCTTCACAATCATATCACCTGCTGCTAATAAGTTATTTTTTCCCTCATTTTAGATCCTTACATCATTTATTTATTTTCATCTTACTGCACATTGTTCAGTGGAAGTAACAGATCTACGTCTGAGTCACTACCTCAGTCTAATATTGATATCTGCATAAGGGCAATTTTGGATTTGACTTAGCTTATAGCTAAACAATAGAGATTCTGGTTTTAGCTCTGATTTATTCTTAATTTACTTTTATCTTACAGTGCTTTTTTTCTTTAATATCTTTACTGGAGTATAGTTGCTGTACAATGGTGTGTTAGTTTCTGCTCTATAACAAAGTGAATCAGCTATACACATACACACGTTCCCATATCTCTTCCCTCTTGCGTCTCCCTCCCTCCCACCCTCCCTATCCCACCCCTCAAGGTGGTCACAAACCACCGAGCTGATCTCCCTGTGCTATGCGGCTGCTTCCCACTAGCTATCTATTTTACCTTTGGTAGTGTATATATGTCCATGCCACTCTCTCACTTTGTCACAGCTTACCCTTCCCCCTCCCCATATCCTCAAGTCCATGCTGTAGTAGGTCTGTGTCTTTATTCCCATCTTACCCCTAGGTTCTTCATCATCTTTTTTTTTTTTTCCTTAGGTTCCATATATATGTGTTAGCATATGGTATTTGTTTTTCTCCTTCTGACTTATTTCACGCTGTATGACAGACACTAGGTCCATCCACCTCACTACAAATAACTCAATTTCATTTCTTTTTATGGCTGAGTAATATTCTATTGTATATGAGCCACATCTTCTATATCCATTCATCTGTTGATGGACGCTTAGGTTGCTTCCATGTACGGGCTATTGTAAATAGAGCTGCAATGAACATTTTGGTACATGACTCTTTTTGAATTATGGTTTTCTCAGGGTATATGCCCAGTAGTGGGATTGCTGGGTCGTATGGTAGTTCTATTTTTAGTTTTTTAAGAAACCTCCATACTGTTCTCCATAGTGGCTGTATCAATTTACATTCCCACCAACAGTGCAAGAGGGCTCCCTTTTCTCCACACCCTCTCCAGCATTTATAGTTTCTAGATTTTGTGATGATGGCCATTCTGACCACTGTGAGATGGTATCTCATTGTAGTTTCGATTTGCATTTCTCTAATGATTAATGATGTTGAGCATCCTTTCATGTGTTTGTTGGCAATCTGCATATCTTCTTCGGAGAAATGTCTATTTAGGTCTTCTGCCCATTTTTGGATTGGGTTGTTTGTTTTTTTGTCATTGAGCTGCTTGTAAATTTGGCGGATTAATCCTTTGTCAGTTGCTTCATTTGCAAATATTTTCTCCCATTCTAAGGGTTGTCTTTTGGTCTTGTTTATGGTTTCCTTTGCTGTGCAAAAGCTATTAAGTTTCATTAGGTCCCATTCTTTATTTTTGTTTTTATTTCCATTCCTCTAGGAGGTGGGTCAAAAAGGATCTTGCTGTGATTTATGTCATACAGTGTTCTGCCAACGTTTTCCTATAAGAGTTTGATAGTGTCTGGCCTTACATTTAGGTCTTTAATCCATTTTGAGTTTATTTTTGTGTACGGTAAGGGAGTGTTCTAATTTCATACTTTTACATGTACCTGTCCAGTTTTCCCAGCACCACTTATTGAAGAGCCTGTCTTTTCTCCATTGTATATTCTTGTCTCCTTTATCAAAGATAAGGTGACCATATGTGCGTGGGTTTATCTCTGGGCTTTCTATCCTGTTCCATTGATCTATATTTCTGTTTTTGTGCCAGTACCATACTGTCTTTATTACTATAGCTTTGTAGTATAGTCTGAAGTCAGGGAGCCTGATTCCTCCAGCTCTATTTTTCATTCTCCAGATTGCTTTGGCTATTCAGGGTCTTTTGTGTTTCTATACAATTGTGAAATTTTTTGTTCCAGTTCTGTGAAAAATGCCAGTGGTAGTTTGATAGGGATTGCATTGAATCTGTAGATTGCTTTGGGTAGTATACTCATTTTCACAATGTTGATTCTTCCAATCCAAGAACATGGTATATCTCTCCAACAATTTGTATCATCTTTAATTTCTTTCATCAGTGTCTTACAATTTTCCGCATACAGGTTTTGTCTCCTTAGGTAGGTTTATTCCTAGATATTTTACTCTTTTTGTTGCAGTGGTAAATGGGAGTGTTTTCTTAATTTCACTTTCAGATTTTTCATCATTAGTGTATAGAAATGCCAGAGATTTCTGTGCATTAATTTTGTATCCTGCTACTTTACCAAATTCATTGATTAGCTCTAGTAGTTTTCTGGTAGCATCTTTAGGATTCTTTATGTGGAGAATCATGTCATCTGCAAACAGTGACAACTTTATTTCATCTTTTCTGATTTGGATTCCTTTTATTTCTTTTTCTTCTCTGATTGCTGTGGCTAAAACTTCCAAAACTATGTTGAATAAGAGTGGTGAGAGTGGGCAACCTTGTCTTTTCATGATCTTAGTGGAGTTTCAGTTTTTCACCATTGAGGTTTATGTTGGCTGTGGGTTTGTCATATATGGCCTTTATTATGTTGAGGAAAGTTCCCTCTATGCCTACTTTCTGCAGGGTTTTTATCATAAATGGGTGTTGAATTTTGTCAAAAGCTTTCTCTGCATCTATTGAGATGATCATATGGTTTTTCTCCTTCAATTTGTTTATATGGTGTATCACGTTGATTGATTTGCATATATTGAAGAATCCTTGCATTCCTGGAATAAACCCCACTTGATCATGGTGTATGATCCTTTTAATCTGTTGTTGGATTCTGTTTGCTAGTATTTTGTTGAGGATTTGCGCATCTATGTTCATCAGTGATACTGGCCTGTAGTTTTCTTTCTTTGTGACATCTTTGTCTGGTTTTGGTATAAGGGTGATAGTGGCCTCGTAGAATGAGTTTGGGAGTGTTCCTCCCTCTGCTATATTTCGGAAGAGTTTGAGAAGGATAGGTGTTAGCTCTTCTCTAAATGTTTGATAGAATTTGCCTGTGAAGCCATCTGGTCCTGGGCTTTTGTTTGTTGGAAGATTTTTAATCACAGTTTCAATTTCAGTGCTTGTGATTGGTCTGTTCATATTTTCTATTTCTTCCTGGTTCAGTCTCAGCAGGTTTTGCATTTCTAAGAATTTGTCCATTTCTTCCAGGTTGTCCATTTTATTGGCACAGAGTTGCTTGTAGTAATCTCTCATGATCTTTTGTATTTCTGCAGTGTCAGTTGTTACTTCTCCTTTTTCATTTCTAATTCTATTGATTTGAGTCTTCTCCCTTTTTTTCTTCATGAGTCTGGCTAATGGTTTATCAATTTTGTTTATCTTCTCAAAGAACCAGCTTTTAGTTTTATTGAACTTTGCTATCGTTTCCTTCATTTCTTTTTCATTTATTTCTGATCTGATCTTTATGATTTTTTTCCTTCTGCTAACTTTGGGGTTTTTTTGTTCTTCTTTCTCTAATTGCTTTAGGTGCAAGTTTAGGTTCTTTATTTGAGATGTTTCCTGTTTCATAAGGTAGGATTGTATTGCTATAAACTTCCCTCTTAGAACTGCTTTTGCTGCACCCCATAGGTATTGGGTCGTCGTGTCTCCATTGTCATTTGTTTCTAGGTATTTTTTGATTTCCTCTTTGATTTCTTCAGTGATCACTTCGTTATTAAGTAGTGTATTGTTTAGCCTCCATGTGTTTGTCTTTTTTACAGATCTTTTCCTGTAACTGATACCTAATCTCATGGCGTTGTGGTCGGAAAAGATACTTCATACCATTTCAATTTTCTTAAATTTACCAAGGCTTGATTTGTGACCCAAGATAGGATCTATCCTGGAGAATGTTCCATAAGCACTTGAGAAAAATGAGTATTCTGTTGTTTTGGGATGCCATGTCCTATACATATCAATTATGTCCATCTTGTTTAATGTATCATTTAAAGCTTGTGTTTCCTTATTTATTTTCATTTTGGATGATCTGTCCATTCGTGAAAGTGGGGTGTTAAAGTCCCCCACTATGTTTGTGTTACTGTCAATTTCCCCTTTTATGGCTGTTAGTATTTGCCTTATGTATTGAGGTGCTCCTATGTTGGGTGCATAAATATTTACAATTGTTATATCTTCTTCTTGGATCGATCCCTTGATCATTATGTAGTGTCCTTCTTTGTCTCTTGTAATAGTGTTTATTTAAAGTCTATTTTGTCTCACATGAGGATAGCTACTGCAGCTTTCTTTTGATTTCCATTTGCATGGAATATCTTTTTCCATCCTCTCACTCTCAGTCTGTATGTGTCCCTAGGTCTGAAGTGAGTCTCTTGTAGACAGCATATATACGGGTCTTGTTTTTGTATCAATTCAGCCAGTCTGTGTCTTTTGGTGGGAGCATTCAATCCATTTACATTTAAGGTAATTATCGATATGTATGTTCCTATTTCCATTTTCTTAAGTGTTTTGGGTTTGTTATTGTAGATCTTTTCCTTCTCTTGTTTTTCTTGCCTAGAGAAGTTCCTTTAGCATTTGTTGTAAAGCTGGTTTGGTGGTGCTGAACTGTCTCAGCTTTTGCTTGTCTGTAAAGGTTTTAATTTCTCCATCAACTCTGAATGAGATCCTTGCTGAGTAATCTTGGTTGTAGGTTTTTCTCCTTCATCACTTTAAATATGTCCTGCCAGTCCCTTCTGGCTTGCAGAGTTTCTGCTGAAAGATCAGCTGTTAGCCTTATGAGGATTCCCTTGTGTGTTATTTGTTGTTTTTCCCTTGCTGCTTTTAATGTTTTCTTTGTATTTAATTTTTGATAGTTTGATTAATATGTGTCTTGGCATGTTTCTCCTTGGATTTATCTTGTATGGGACTCTCTGTGCTTCCTAGACTTGATTAACTATTTCCTTTCCCATATTAGGGAAGTTTTCAACTATAATCTCTTCAAATATTTTTTCAGTCCCTTTCTTTTACTTTTCTTCTTCTGGGAACCCTATAATTCGAATGTTGGTGCATTTAATGTTGTCCCAGAGGTCTCTGAGACTGTCCTCAGTTCTTTTCATCCTTTTTTTTTTATTCTGTTCTGCAGTAGTTATTTCTACTATTTTATTCTCCAGGTCACTTATCCGTTCTTCTGCCTCAGTTATTCTGCTATTGATCCCTTCTAGGGTATTTTTAATTTCATTTATTGTGTTGTTCATCATTGCTTGTTTCCTCTTTAGTTCTTCTAGGTCCTTGTTAAATGTTTCTTGCATTTTCTCTATTCTATTTCCAAGATTTTGGATCATCTTTACTATCAGTATTCTGAATTCTTTTTCAGGTAGACTGCCTATTTCCTCTTCATTTGTTAGGTCTGGTGGGTTTTTACCTTGCTCCTTCATCTGCTGTGTGTTTTTCTGTCTTCTCATTTTGCTTATCTAACTGTGTTTGGGGTCTCCTTTTCACAGGCTACAGCCGCGTAATTCCCGTTGTTTTTGTTGTCTGCCCTCAGTGGCTAAGGTTGGTTCAGTGGGTTGTGTAGGCTTCCTGGTGGAGGGGACTAGTGCCTGTGTTCTGGTGGATGGGGCTGGATCCTGTCTTTCTGGTGGGCAGGTCCACGTCTGGCGGTGTGTTTTGGGGTGTCTGTGGGCTTATTATGATTTTAGGCAGCCTCTCTGCTAATGGATGGGGCTGTGTTCCTGTCTTGCTTGTTGTTTGGCATAGGGTGTCCAGCACTGTAGCTTGCTGGTCGTTGAGTGAAGCTGGGTCCTGGTGTTGAGATGGAGATCTCTGGGAGATTTTCGCCATTTGATATTACATGGAGCTGGGAGGTCTCTTGTGAACCAGTGTCCTGAAGTTGGATCTCCCTCTTCAGAGGCACAGCACTGACTCCTGGCTGCTGCACCAAGAGCCTTTCATCCACACGGCTCAGAATAAAAGGGAGAAAAAATAGAAAGAAAGAAAGAGGATAAAATAAAGTAAGATAAAATAAAATTATTAAAGTAAAAAATTATTAAGAAAAAAAATTTTTAAGTAAAAAAAAAGAAAAAAGAAAACGGATGGACAAAACCCTAGGACAAATGGCGAAAGCAAAGCTATACAGACAATATCTCACGCAGAAGCATACACATACACACTCACAAAAAGAGGAAAAGGGGAAAAAATAATATATCTTGCTCCCAAAGTCCACCTCCTCAATTTGGGATGATTCGTTGTCTATTCAGGTATTCCACAGATGCAGGTACATCACGTTGAATGTGGAGATTTAATCCGCTGCTCCTGAGGCTGCTGGGAGAGATTTCCCTTTCTCTTCCTTGTTCGCACAGCTCCCGGGGTTCAGCTTTGGATTTGGCCCCGCCTCTGTGTGTAGGCCGTCTGAGGGCGTCTGCTCTTCGCTCAGACAGGACAGCATTAAAGGAACAGCTGATTCGGGGTCTCTGGCTCACTCAGGCCGGGGGGAGGGAGAGGTACTGATGCGGGGCGAGCCTGCGGTGGCAGAGGCCAGCATGACGTTGCACCAGCCTGAGGCGCGCCGTGCGTTCTCCCGGGGAAGTTGTCCCTGGATCCCGGGACCCTGGCAGTGGCGGGTTGCACAGGCTCCCCGGAAGTGGGGTGTGGATAGTGACTTGTGCTTGCACACAGTCTTCTTGGTGGCGGCAGCAGCAGCCTTAGCGTCTCATGCCCATCTTTGGGGTCTGCGCTGATAGCCGCGGCTCGCGCCAGTCTCTGGAGCTCTTTTAAGCAGCGCTGTTAATCCCCTCTCCTCGCGCGCCAGGAAAAAAAGAGGCAGGAAAAAGTCTCTCGCCTCTTCAGCAGGTCCAGACATTTCCCCGGACTCCCTTCCGGCTAGCCGTGGCGCAGTAGCACCCCTCAGGCTGTGTTCACGCCGCCAACCCCAGTCCTCTCCCTGCGCTCCGACCGAAGCCCGAGCCTCAGCTCCCAACCCCGCCCGCCCCGGCGGGGGAGCAGACAAGCCTCTCGGGCTCGTGAGTGCCGGTCGGCCCCGATCCTCTGTGCGGGAATCTCTCCGCTTTGCCCTCCACACCCGTGTCTGTGGCTGCACTCTCCTCCGCGGCTCCGAAGCTTCCCCCCTCCTCCACCCACAGTCTCTGCCTGCGAAGGGGCTCCTAGTGTGTGGAAACCTTTCCTCCTTCACAGCTCCCTCCCACTGGTGCAGGTCCTGTCCCTATCCTTTTGTCTCTGTTTATTCTTTTTTCTTTTGCCCTACCCAGGTACGTGGGGGGGTTTCTTGCCTTTTGGGAGGTCTGAGGTCTTCTGCCAGCGTTCAGTAGGTGTTCTGTAGGAGCTGTTCCACGTGTAGATGTATTTCTGATGTATCTGTGGGGAGGAAGGTGATATCCGCGTCTTACTCTTCCGCCATCTTCTCAAATCTCCCCTTACAGTGCTTCTTTACTGTCCATCAGTACAGTAATGAAGTAACATATGTTTTCTGTCATTTCTAGATATTTTAAAGCCAGATATCAAGTTTTCAATGTATCTGATACACAGTGCTGACAGTATAGGTCTATGCAAATAACTTTGATGAAAAGAATTCTTTCTGACAATTTTTTTCTAACAAAAATGATCTCTTCCTTAGGAACTGGTGTGCTTATGTACATACCAGATTATCTCCAACAGTGATACTGGACAACCAAGTCACTTATGTTCCAGCTGGTAGAGGGCCCTGTGGCTGGACCAGTGGATCCTGTCCTCAGAGGTATGTAATATTTTTTGAAAATACCTACTTCTTGTACCATAATCATGTGTGGCCTGGAATATATAGAGAAAGTTAATCATCCCAGGTACATGTAAGTATAGGAGGGTCAGGGTAGGGTCATCACATTAAACTGGAAGTATGATCTTAAATAAGTTAAAATGCAGAAACTAATTATACTTGCCTCATGTGGGTGTTTTTAGAATATGTGAGATAAATGGAGTAATATGTTTAGCCTGGTACCTGGTACTCTGTGAGTCTTCAGTGAATGTTAACTCATGTGTCTTTCTATTTTTACTATTACTTTTATTCTATGACCTGACCAACAATCCTGTCCTTTAATTCCATTAAATTCATACACAGTTTTAAAGGGCTATTGATAATTTCCCTTTCATACTAGGCCAAAGAGAAGTCCATAACTTTGCAAGCCACTAATTGCTATTATGCATGGTAAAGCAGCTAAGTAGGGCCTTTCTTCTTGTGTCTATTGTAATGACTTATTTAGGGGTTTTTGTTTTAATTATGTAATTGTCCTAAAATGTGGGGCTGAGTAATTGATAAATTCTCTGAATTCATACAGTCACAGTAGCTCAGCTGGGGGTGTTTCAGGAATGCCTGCAATAAAAACTAAAATTGTCATTCAGGCCATGATGGCTAATGTTATACAAATAGTCATACAAGTAACTCAGGCAGTGAATCTGACACACTGGCAATCTGGAACAGTGTGCAATAAGGATACATAAAATCAAGGTGTTTCGTAGTCCCTAAAGAAATAGCTAGGGCTCATGGTCCAGAGAACTAAGCATATCTTAGGGACTTGGGAGAGCTGAGCTCCAGTTCTGTTTCTGGCATTTACTCCCTTTGTGACAATTTCCTAGTCAACCTGAGATACAAAGAATGCACTGTTAATTCTTTAGTAATGAAACTATTACTACAGTAACCCCCATCATACTGCCCTTCTGAGTTCAAGGTGAGCTTTTTTCTCTCTTTAAACAAACTAGGAATAGGTATCTTTATTCTCATTTCTTATCTTTCTCTGCATTTGAATGGTTCTCTCCATTCACTCACTATTTCAGCGCATATGCACTGTTTGTCACTTTTTCTTTCTGTCTGAGCCACATACACCAGCAATCCGGTTTGCCAAAGCAGGAACATTGAATCCAATAATAATGCAACTAACTGCTTGAGTTCACCCTAATAAACTCTAAAGAATCCTTTCCAAGCTACCTTACTTCCTGTTTAGCACTAGCTGTTGGACTAGATATGATATTTCACTGAACAGAGTTATTGGCTGAGTATAATTTACAGAAATAAACACAGATGAATGATTAGCCTACTTTCAGAGATGGAAGGAGTCTTACAGCTCATTTTAAAATTGAGGAATAATTTCACACATAATTAATTGCCCATCAGGTTATAGCAGAAACTAAAACCCAGTCTGTTATAATACATAATCCATGAGAGTGACTACTGTGGTCGCCCCATAGTCACACATAACAAACTCTAGATAATGACAGGAGAGGCTAAGCCATGCAGAGTGGATTAAAATCCTAGCTCGATAACTTTTAGATGTGGGACTTGCAGCAAGTATTCCATCTCTCTGTTCCTCGGGTTCCTCATCAGCACGTCAAGATAATAATAATACTTTCCTCATAGAACTAATATGAGGACTAAACAAGATAATACATACCCATTTCACAGAATCATTTGATAGGTATTAGCTAAATGTTGAAGTCATGAGGATAAGGCTAATATGGCCAAATTGGATTTATGATTTCCATTTACATACATAACGCCTGCAATTTAGGGCCATTCACTACTTATATTGATTGTTAATTTGAAATGTTATAGTTTCTTTATTTCCCTTTCATGGTTTCTTCTCAAAAACAACATTTTCTCATGTTAGATCCTCTTCCCTTCCTCACCTCCCTCTTAGAGAAATACTAGATGAGAGAAATAATAGATGGTACAATTTAAAAACTTGAGATATGAGAAAGTACAGGTTGAAGTCACAGTAGAATATCTGATTTGTTTTGAGTTATTTGATATTGATCTGGAGGAAAACACATCCTTTTAACTATAATGATTTAAGAAATAAGAACTAAAAAAATTATTCCCATAAACTATTTAAAAATTAGAATTACAATAAGTTTTAACATTGGTTTAGTGAAAAGCATTACCAAGGGAAAAGTTATAGAGTCTTTAGAAAACATAATGATAGGTATAAATTTAAAATACCAAAAAGTATAAACCTTAATGCTTTTTGTAATGTAAGGAAATCTAAGTTTGACAATAATATTGATGATGAAGATTATTATAATAAGAACAGATAACACTTACTGAATGCTTATTTTTTTAAAATATTTATTTGGTTGCATGGGGTCTTAGTTGCGGCAGGTGGGCTCCTTAGTTGTGGCATGCAAACTCTTAACTGCAGCATGCATGTGGGATCTGCTGACCAGGGATCGAAACTGTGCCCCCTGCATTGGGAATGTAGAGTCTTATCCACTGCACCACCAGGGAAGTCCCTGAATGTTTATTATATTCCAGGTATCATCCCAAACACTTTTATTCCAATTGATAATTTAATGTGAGACAAATAATCTGTTTTCCCCCAACTGCTTTCCTCTCTAGATCTCAGAAGATATCAAATCCTGTGTACAGGATGCAACATAAAATTGTTACCTCATTAGAATGGAAGTGCTGTCCTGGATTCAGTGGACCAAAATGTCAGTTAGAAGGTATATTCTAATCTTAATTTCATAATAACAATGAGAAGCATAAAACTTCTAAAGAATAAGCGACTGATTCCAGTGAAGAAAAGAGTTGCAATTTATCTTTTGAACAAAGTTAATTAACATGTAGCCAAACTATCAAGACTGTTACTTTCTTCGAGCTTCCTAATTTAGTAGCTGTGATATCTCATAAGCTGTCCTTTAACTTCTCTCATCATTTTTGTGTTGGTTTCACAGGATGAATAATTGGAGACCTGACTACATACCTTACTGTTTCTTAGCTATATGGCATAGACACATGCCTTGTTAAAATATCAGAAATCCTAATTGTATATGTTTAAATAAACTGTCATTAGAAGTGACCTTATGTAAAAATAAGATTACCCTCTAGTTTTGTTCCAGTGCAGTTATTGGAAATAATATCGTCTATAAATGAAATTCAGTTGTAAAGAATATACCAATATGACATGAATAATCCTGCTTTTAAAAAAATCTCCTAATGGAGCCATTTTTTCAACAGATTTTAAGGATTTTCTGGTGGCAAAAGGCTCATCAAGTACATGGTAACCTGCTGTGGCGTAGCATCCATGTGGCTGTTATTTTGCTTTGGGCTTTAAACAGGTTCCCTGTGAAACGTAAGATATGGCCTCCGCATACATATTTTAAATGAATGAATAGTACAAGGAAGGCTATTAGCGGTAGTGGGGAATTCAATCAGCAGTGTAAGAGACTGTGATTAAAAATTAATGTAAGTGTGGAGAAACCATTATGATGCACATTTTACAAAAAGAAAGTTGTAACATAAAAGCTCTAGAAAACCTGCAGTTTAGTTAAGGATATTATATATGGTTCTTCTAGCCCATTCGTTGAGAATCTATAGGCAAATTTCACTGTAACGCTATTTATTCTGGATATGGCCTTAATTTCAAAGATGTTATAAAAATTTAATACATTTCCAGAGTACAGCATGAATATGTACTTCATTTATAACCAGGTAAAATAAAGTTTTAAACAAAATATCATCTATACCGAAAATATTTGCAAACAAGATACTTTACCATATTGTAAAAAAGAAAAACTCCAAATATGATCCTGCTTTCAAAGGATTTCTAATTTCCGTGAGGTGCACAGATATACTCACAGCGGTAAAACCTATTTGTTTATAGTCTGTGTATGTCAGACGGTTAAGAGTATTTAGAATTATATTTCTAAAGTCTAAGATTAATTTTTATATTTCTCTCCTTATGAAAAAGGATTTTAATTCCATGATCATTTCTTAAATATTCAGTGTTTGTTCACAATATACGCTTCTAGAAATTTCGAATGTCGTTCCACACCCTATCGTACATAAGAGATAGGAAGCAAAGTCTGTATGTCAAAGAATGTCATGGTGTCCAGCTGATGAGGACTGTGTTGTTTCATGCTTCTTCCTTTTATACCTGCTAATCGATTATTAATCACTATGATGGACTGTATATGCCTAGGAGGGAAAAACATAGAATTCCATCATTATAAATATACACACAAGAGACAAGACGAGTTGACAGTTTTGAATACCTGCTACGTACTATTTTTCCCTTTTTTAGAAAAGTATTATATGAAATATTTAAATGAATTCAAACAGTTTAGCTTTGATTGCTTACTAACACCTCATGTTCTAATGGATGCAACCTGTGGATATCTTTAATACTGGATTCACAAATCGTTATCTTGAATCCCCATTAACAAAAATGTCCCAGAACAGTTCTATGACTCTCTGTCACAATACTGTAACTAGAATTACTCATAATTCAGGTATGTGCTGATTAAGCTGCTGTGGGAAGGACTTCTTTCTATTGAAATCTATGGTAGGAATAATTTTCTGATGGCAGATATGCCCATTGTGTCATTTTGTCATACAATCAACTCTAATACAACTGTGATTCCAAAAGAACCGACTGTTGCTCCCTACGGCATCCTGACCATCCTCATCTTCCCTTTTATTGAAGTACATAAAAGCTGTTGAATTCTTTATTACTGCAGTTGATGCACTGGTAGTATCAAGAACTACTGAGTCCCTTTGTCCCTTGAGCCATTCTTCATTATCTCATCTATCCTTGGAGCGGGGGTGGGGAGGTGCACATATTTTCCTTCTGATTCCTACCCAATTATGTGCCAAGGTCCCCCGCCCCTTTTCATCACACTTTATATATGTGCCAACAGTCTTTTATTCTTATGTGGCAGAGAAAATTGTCAGGTTTCCTTTGACAGCACTCTCCACACTGTCTCATATGACAAGCAGCTCCAAATATGGCAAGAATAATCAGTGTGACTGATCCATCCTTTAAAGCTCTTCAGAGCCCTCAAGGGTTTGGAAAACCTGGTTATGTAGCTACCGTGATAATTACTTCAGTGCTAGTCCTTTACAACAAGAGGAAATTATTTTATTCACAGAAAATTTGTAAACTATTACACGAATTTCACAACTCCCTGTTTCCCCAACAAGTTTCCTCCCCACAACAAAATTCATTTCATAATAGAAAAAGTAACCATTTTAATTTAAATTGCAGTAGGGAGGTCTTTTTAAATATACAAAAAAATCGGTAGATCAGGAATAAAATGGAATTGCTGGCAACTGTACTCTTGTTTATTTCTCCTCCTTCACTTTCTACCCTCTCTTTTTCTTTTTCTGTCTCTCTCTCTCTCTCTATAGACCCATCCCCGACCTGTTCGGAAAGGATGTTGTGATTCAAAATTCGGGTCCAAAGAATTTGAAAAAGAACAGATCCATGTACATGTATAAATGAATCACTTTGCTGCACACCTGACACTAACACAACATTGTTAATCACCTATACTCCAATATAAAATAAAGAGTTAAAAAAGAATCCATGGGGCAATTATTCCGTTGTCTTATTCTCCAATATGCTGTTTATAATATTACTAACCCTCCACAGATGCTCTTTTTGCTGCAACTCAGATAATCAAAATTCTGGTAATAAGTTCTAGATCAGTTTATTAAAAATATTAGTCATACTGTCAAGAAGAAACTAAGTTTTAAGAAGTCTAAGTGAATAGAGTTTTGCTGGGAGAAAAAGGAGCATTAAGTCCAATGGCAAAGTAACACTTTTTATATATTTTACATTTGTTATATCTTTTTGAGGGTCAACGAGTTTGTCTCAGAAAGGGAGCTAGATTTGTGATATGATATGCGAGAAAGTTTTTTGAAATGTCAGTAACAACATACTTTTTAAGCCAATTTTATAAAAATTGCAATAATTTGCTTTTCCAGTAGATGTCTCTAAAATGTTCTCAAGTAGTACAAGGAAATTGTGGCTTTGCTCTAATGACACAAAGTACAGGAATTTAAGTTCAAAAAATGTTAGATCAGAGAGGAGGAAAAAAAAAAACTTCTTTGCAAATCTGTTTTTTAAAAATCTACTCAGCATATGGTATTTGTTTTTCTCTTTCTGACTTACTTCACACTATATGACAGACTCTCGGTCCATCCACCTCACTACAAATAACTCAATTTCGTTTCTTTTTATGGCTGAGTAATATTCCATTGTATATATGTGCCACATGGGAAGCATCCGCATAGTACAGGGGGATCAGCTCAGTGCTCTGTGACCACCTAGAGGGGTGGGATAGGGAGGGTGGGAGGGAGATGCAAGAGGGAGGAGATATGGGGATATATGTCTATGTATAGCTGATTCACTTTGTTATACAGCAGAAACTAACACAACATTGTAAAGCGATTATACTCCAATAAAGATGTTAAAAAATAAAAAAACAAAGTCCAGTCAGCTTTAATCAGATCCTCTATGTAGGGAAAAGATATTTCATAAAATTGTGCTTTATAAAATCTATCACAGTTATTATGAATGTTAAAAAATGCAATTATGCAGTAATTGGAATAAACTAACCCTGCCATATGTTATGAATATATAAAAATATTTCATTTCACAAGTGTGCACTAATTCAATAAATTATGTAAGAGCTATTGTAACTAACAATATAAATATGGGGCTTCTCTAGTAAGATTATTTTAAATATTACTCCAATTACTATGCCATAAAAGTTATAATATTTAAAACAGAAAAAACCCTGTATTTCTTATATTTTTGTATATCTGGTTCTCCTCGGTGGTGATTAATGCTTTCCTCTTTGAAAAAGAACATTACCTCCTGTAAGCATCTTTGCTCAATAAAATTATGATACATTTAGTCAAAAAACACCAGGGACCTTTGTTGCATAAAACTGCATTCTACTGTTTAACTACTAAATCTCGGTAAATCTTTACATATGTACTGAACATCGTCATGCAAGCATTCAGTTGATATCAAAGAATCAGTTGGAAACCCGTCTTGTCAAGCCACACAGGAAAGTTTGTTTCTAAGGCAGAGAGAGCAAGCTTCCTCATTACTGAGTTGCCATTAATGACTTCCACGATATGCCTCAAAGGCCTGGAAGGAAACAAAAAAACACCTCACAAATAATACCTGTCTAATTAAAAAAAAAGAAAGAAAGAAAAAGCACCTAATAAGAAAACGGTTGCTCTTGACACTTGCTGACCTTGCTTCTCTAAGTCCTTGATCCACCAAGATCAGAGTTTCTAGTGCAAGGGAAAAAGAGTAATTGTATTGGGAGAAGAGAAAAAAGAAATCCAATGTTTAAAATATATTGAATTTTTTTTTAAAATGAGAAGTACATAAAGATCTCTGGAAATTATTTGACTTAAATAAATGCCCTTCTGTCTCAGCTCCAATATCTTAGAAAGGATCAAAAAAGAAGAGACAGAAATTTGGGCCCTGTGGAACAAAGTAAAGGTCTGTGCTTAAGTGCAAGATAAGATACATTGCCTGGAAAACCTAGAATCGTGGCAGTCCTGTGGTAGAGAATACGTGGGGAAGACAGAAAGATTGCTAAATGAAAAAATAAAAGAGCATCGATCAACCAGGAATTTTATCACAGGAGAGTAACTGACTCCGCTGTCAGAGATTCTATCAGTGCTTCTCCACCAGCTAAATACTGAGAAATAAATTGGGATGAATGCAAGTATTGAACTCCAGTCAACAAACAGAGCTAAGAAAAGATAACAAACTATTGAATTTGCTAAACAGGTATTTCAGGTTTTCACAGACCCCATCCAATGAATTCCAGAGAAAAGAGGTTCATATGACAATTGGATCTCAAAGATCTTTGTGTGATGCTTAATAGTTGTTTCTTTTACAATTAGGAGTATAATTTCCTCACCTATTTCCTCCTAAAACAATTAATTTAAAAATAACTATAGCTAAGAGCAAATGGAAAGTTTTATGCACACACACACATAATCACATTAGTTTTTGTAATTCAATATTGAAAGGATTTTTCCAATTACATTTTCTTTCAAATCAGTCTCTTTAAAACTTTACAAAAATATGGAGAAATTTTCATTTTTATTTCATAGATATTCTGTTTCCACATACTGAGGAGTGAATCACCAAAAACGAGTGTGCAAGAAAACTGAAGACTTCCACTCAATACTTATATGTGTTAATCTTTTATCCCTTTCAGTTTCTTTCTTTTTTTTCTTCCTGAAAGCTTTATTTAATTTCTCTTCTCCTACTTGTCACTGGTTTAAAATTTTTTTCTTCTCTTTTTAGTTTTTATTTCTAATTTGCTGATTTTCTCTGGTATGTCACTTTCTATCCTCTCATTTGCCGTGCAATAGGATTTTTCCAGATTGCATGAATAAGACTTATTTGAAATTCTTTTGACCCTAAGGTCAATAGAAAATTACTCTTGAATTCTTTTTGTTTGCCTCTTTTCTGTTCTTGACCCTTTCCCTCTAACCTAGGTTTGTTTTCACTTCTTGCACATTCAGGATCTTGCCTGGGCTGAGTGGCAAAGCGAGAACTACGACTTGATGAATTACCCCCCCTCAAATAGGAATGGAGCACACGTAAAATACCCCCTACTTCCTCTTGTGTGAGTGTATGTGTGTGTGTGCGCGTGATTCCCTGCTTTGCCAGTACTTTTCAAATGGAGAATATTCAATGAGATGCAATGTAATAATCTCTACATTAACTATGCAAGATGTAATACTTTGTAAAGAGATGAAGAGACCCAATTTCATTAGAATATGATAATGCAATATAAAATAATGCCTTATGATTTATAATAAAGCTTTAGCGTAGGATTTTTGAGCCCCTGGAAATAAACCCTGTGTAAAATGCTGTCGTGATTTTTATTGCGGTGGTTCCACCTTAGTCAGGATCGTGACTGCCTCAACCAATCTGCCTCTTGATTATGAGGATGGGGTAAGAAGGGGCAGGGGTCATATTCAAACATTTGACAACCGACTCAGTATCAATTAATATATACATTAATATAAAAATCAAAAATTAAGAATGCATTACTTTTTATTTTCTTAAGTTAATGCATATGTTATCTATATTATAAACTATATACCAAGTAATATAAGCCATAACACAAATCACTCATCGTGTATCATTCAAATAATTTCTAAACAGCTTATTAATTTCTACAAATTATTGGTGTGCTCTTTCTTTTGACATGGATGACACCAGCTAAATGATGTCAGAGAGATGATTTAATACAGGTCCATCTCCTTTAGAGATTTCTCCATCAGATTTAGAGCTATTAGGTGACAGGAAATCTCAGTATGTTTATAATTTCTTTTAACATCAATGATATTGCCATCCTGCTGAATTATCTACTGGCCACTACTGAGTTAACAGTGATTGCATTCCTTTTTTTTCAGTCCTTAAATAGTGTGTGCATTTTAAAATATTTAGTATATTTATTATTAACTAAATCATAAAAATTCTTGTAGGAATGTCCTATTTAATTAATTCATAGAGCTTTGCAAACATCATTTGGTCAAATTTAGGGCATCATAAATCAAGGAACTTAAACATTTATTATACTTTTGAGTTTTGTCATAAAAATTTCATTTTCATATGATTTATTAGAAAATCTATGTTTTCTCATGTAGTTTATCCCTTATTAATTTTTGTGTCAAATAGTATGTATAAACATTTTTCATATATAAAATATCTTTTATCAGTTTTCAAGTTATCTCCAGTTTAAAAAGGGGAATATTTTTTTCCCTTATAAAGATAAAAAAGGATTGACATTTCTGTTAGACTGTCATTTCTGAAAACCAATTCTCTTTTTTCTTTTTGTAAAAAACTTGTTTTCCAAATGCTAAACGTAAAACTGATTTGAAATGATATTCTTATATCAGAATTATTTTGTCAGGTAACTTCCATAATATTTTTCTTTGCTGAAATGATCTACTATTTCAATTATATGATAATGTTAAAAGTTCTAACTTTTTCTAAATATTTTTATTTTATTGATTTTTATTAACATACTTGATAAAGTGTTTTTGAAGTTTTTTATTTCAAAAGCTTTGCTTAACTTGAAAATTTTTATTATTACAAAAGCTTATTTCATGAGACTAATTTCACGAAGTTCTTTAATATTTTTCTCTTGATCACAAATGAATTTTAACAGAAATTGAATGTCATTATGAGGACAAATAAGTCTAGTAATTTTTATTTTACTTTTTTCATATAGGCTTGTATTGCAATTTTATTTAGATTAGTATTGAGGGTTTACTTTTTTTATTAATCAATTAATTTATTTTTGGCTGTGTTGGGTCTTTGTTGCTGCACGCAGGCTTTCTCTAGTTGCGGCGAGTGGGGGCTACTCTTTGTTGCAGTGCGCGGGCTTCTCATTGCGTTGGCTTCTCTCGTTTGGAGCACGGGCTCTAGGGCATGTGGGCTTCAGTAGTTGTGGCTCGTGGGCCTTAGAGCTCAGGCTCAGTAGTTGTGGTTCACGGGCTTAGTTGCTCTGCGGCATGTGGGATCTTCCCGGACCAGGGCTCGAACCCGTGTCCCCTGCAGTGGCAGGCGGATTCTTAACCACTACGCCACCAGGGAAGCCCAATTTTTATTTTAAATGATACAAATTCATATCATTATTTGAAATCAACATTTATATATTAAGTAAAAATAGCCCACTAATTTTTATTGAAAATCAAGCTGATTTTATTTCAAAAATACTAATTACATTTTAAATTGAATTGATATTGATATTTTTGACTTTGATATTTTATATATCAAAAGATGTCCCAGACTAACTGATTTCTGCACTGTATATTAGATAATCCAGGACTAGTTTCATTATTGAAAACATTTTTTTCTCAGATTCAAAAAATTCCAACTCATGATATCTAAAAGAAATACTTTGAAAATTTAAACTTTTGTCTCTTCCAGTGTTTTCAATAATTGATTATAAATTCTTTAATAATATTTAGCAAAAATTATGTGCTGAGGACAATTAGTGCTAGCAAGTAAACTAAAGTAAGTACCAAACAATTTGGAAATTCTAACTACTACATAAATCACACATAATGATAAACTGATGATTCTGCCAAAACATAGAATGTTTCATAAACTCTATGTAGTGTGTGAAACGGGCCCAACAAACTGCTAGTTCTGAAAAACGGTTCTCGGATGTTATTATAATAGGAATTCCATACATTTATCATGTATCCTACAAGATATATCTTTATTCTTTATCGTGCATCCACAATTAACTTGGAATAAGTTAATATTTTGATTTTTTTAATTAATTGTATCAGTTATTACACTTTATATATTTGCCAATAGGTATGGCTGTATTTCAGTATTTTAATAATTGCTAGGTCACACCGGTGCATACTGACTAAATACAGTTTTGGAGTTGGGGTATGTGGAATGTTACCAGGTGGGAGTCAGGAGCTATAGCTTAGGCTTTGAGTGGAAAGGCCCTTTTATTTCTGAGACATTCTACAATTGTAAGTGGACTCTGGGTTTGATCTCTGGGGAGGTGGCTCAGACACTTCACATGCATCCATGCTTAGGAGTCCCTCTTCAGGGATCCTGTGTCCTAACAACAGAGAGAATAATATCATCTATACTAGGGAGTCACGAACAGTGACAGTCATCCTGCACGTCCACCCCGCTTCACTTACTCCTTGTAAAGGCCCGCTTCTCTATGGAATGGTGGGAGACTAAAGGTTTTCATTCACTAGAGTTTTAATAAATCAAGTCTTTAACATATGCTCTTGCTATCAACAAGCACTTACGGCTGTTGAAAAATCTCTGAAGATCAATTTCTGGATTGCAATTTTTAACTTAAACATCTGGTATTTTCTGCCTTACACCATTGAATTTACTTATTAGAATTAGAAAATTTGAAATTTGTTCTAAATTAGTGCTTTTTAACCAGGGTCATACATCGAAATCACCTGCAGAGTTTAAAAAACTCTGTACACACATGCTCAGTTCCCCAGAACAGTTACTGAATCATAATCTTCAGATGGGTGGGAGGAGGATGGAGAGAACATTAACACTTAGTGTTTCAAAGTTAACAGATGCTTCTGATTTCCACCCATGATGAAAAATCACTATTCTAAAGAAACGTAAAAAAAAAACAAACAAAGCAAAAACATAATATGCATTAAAAGTTAATGATAGAAAAAGAAATTTGAAGAGCAACCTTGTTTGTATGTCACAAAACAATATGGTCTTTGTTTTACCATAATTACACATTGCTTCCTAACAAAGTCTTCTGCCTACCAAGTCGTGGTATGCATTTCAATACACCAGCCCTTTTTGTTTTCCTATGATCTAGCTCAGAAAGGTAAGCAGTAAAAAAATGAAAAGACCCATTTGTTCATTCTGTTAAACCCACCTGTTCCTTTTGCTGTAATACTGACAAGTCTGTATCCTGAACACTCTTCCACTGCTAAGAGAAACAGGGAAGGTAGTGAGGTGGGAAGTTGCTAAGGAAGATGTATCTTGATGCTCTACTCCAGTGGTTCTCAAACTTTAGTGTGCATTGGAATCAGCTGGAGAGCTTGTTAAACCACACATTGCTGCCTCACTCCAGAGTTTCTTCAATTAGCAGGTCTGGGATGGGGCCCAGAAGTTGTATTTTTTAAAGTTCCCGGGTGATGCTGACACTGCTGATTCAGAGAGCCTGGTTTGAGAATCATTGCTTTACTCTCTGGTAACCCTCCTGGGTAGATAGATTTTAGCTGCCAGGAAAATGCTTTATTACATCATCTAAGAAGGAACCTTGATTTTAAAAACCATACAATTATTTAGCAGATATATTTGTATGAATTCATTGGAATTGGGGCTATAAGAACTTTATTACTAGGATCTAGCAGAAGTTTAATACTTCTCACCACCTACTGCAGCCCTCAAATGCATACACTTTTCCCCAAGCTACAGATTGTTTTCTTCCACCAAATAAATCAACAGTTATGCAGGACCATCTATTATGCAGTGGAGAAAAAGAAGAAACAAAATCAAAGCAAAAACCTTGGACATGAATGGAGATTCATGAATTTAGCTCAATGCCCTGAAGAAAGCAATGCAAAATTCAATCTAGCAATAGAGACTAACTCAAATTAGTGGCAAATATATTTTCTGTGGAGTAGCGATGCTTTAGTATTATTGTCCCAGCCACATATGCCTTAGGGAGCATAATTAACATGTGCCAGAGGTGCAGTTTCAGTGGTACATAATTTCACACGGGAAGAAGCACAGTCAGACACCAAACGCTTGTTTTCTCATGTCTAATATGCAGACTTCCATGAATAAATTTGTTCATTAGAAGTCTGCAAATTACAGACATACATTACTTGATGTGTTCAATATGTTTAATAAATCTTCCCTCTAAACTGTTTTCCCCAATGAAAACTTATATTACCATTTAAAATATTACTTGATTCATGGGAAATGAGAAGCAATTCTTTAATAGAGTAAATTTGCTTTACAAGAATTTCTATTCTTCTGAAATTTCACTGATTTTACAGATAGAACCCCTCGAGACATGCCCTATAATGGTTTACTTTTACATGCAGTCCTTAGGTTTTGAGCCTATGCATTTCTTAAAAATCTGGGAACAACCCATTTAAGTGGCACTATTACGCAGGTATTCTTTTAGTAAAGAACCTGTAGCTCTCCCTTACTTCCAGTGGCCACCAGTTGGAAACTGCATTGTTAAACAAGCCATCTCTGTGACAGTCCACTTAGAAAGCTGCTCTAGCTTTTAACACAGCGGATTTTAAGGTTCCTCTCAATCATGCCGGCAGTTTACGTACCCCGGTTTACACGGCTTCCCCAAACTACCACCCATTTTCACCTAAAAGGAAACCTTAATAATTTTATTTTTTCCAAACAGAACTAGAGTCTTGCACTTCCAACACCAATGTGGGAGCACATCACCCTGTGGATGGGGGCGGAGCCTCTTATTCTGCAGTCATCGCTGACCGTCAAGCTTCAGTACACGGGAAAATGCACAGCAGCCATATTGCTGCTCAGGACTGGAAAAAAATGAGGCGGTTCCAGTGCTTAACTCTCTCTCTTCTCTTTTTGCTTCCCTCTAGCCCAGGAACAACAGCAGCTGATACACAGCAACCAGGCTGAGAGTCACGCCGCAGGTGGCAGAGGGATGCCCGAGCAGCAGCAGCAAGACTGTGGTGACCCAGGTCACAGACTGTAATTACTGTCATCCCTAAACCCAATCACTGTCAACACTATTTATGATGACTTCCAAACAAGACATCACTTGGCTGTCAAACGTTTGATGGTGACATTAACATACCTCTCGATCCTTTTCTATTTGCATGTTGGGAGAAACTATGGGTGAGCTGCAGGTTCCCAGCCTGAAGGGAACATGTGTAATTACTGGAGCTCTGTGTGCAGACACAGAAGGAGAATAAAAATGCTGTCATACTAGGTTGTAAGGAAATCACAGGTTTCCAAAATTAAATCAGACTTTTGTCCTGCAAAGAGTACAATCATGGAAGAACCTTGACATGGATCATTTTAAGGGAGCTAAGAAGGCTCCCTTCCCTTGGTTGACAAGAGATCACTGAGGGGTATTGCTCACCGAGTAGGGCAAAGAATGTGGCTCAGAATCAACGAGGACCTCGTGTTGATCTAAAGTTGGCATGTTACATATTTTCTCATCTTTCTAATCATAAATATTTTACCATTCCTCTTAAACTTAACCTCATCTCTTAGAAACATAAAGTTGGTTACTGCTAAAAACATCTCACTATGTTTGGCATATATCTAGTCATACAAAATAAGGCACTCAAATTGAGAAATCTGATTTAAGGGGATCTCTCTAAGAATGCAGGTGAATATAGCTTAGGATCTGTACTCAAATTTTTTTAAGGGATTGAAATTCAGTATTTTCACAAGATACCGTAAAATCCTCCTTGAGTTATTGAAATGCATGTGTAATGGCATGCAAAGTATCATTGCTTTATAAAGTGATTCTAACCAAATTCTGAATCTCTCTATCTCTCTAAAGAATACCTCAGTAAAGAATACAATTCTCAGAATATAGATACAAACTACATACATACATGTATTATATATACATATGTGTGTGTGTATATCTGTGGTTACATCTATTTAATGCTGGAGCATTGGATTTGAAAGCAGAAGATAAAGCATTAGCTCTGTAACCTCAAGCAAGGTATTTCAGTTTTCTGACCCTCAATTTCCTCATCTATTGAAAGTTTAACAATGACTCTTTCAGGTTAGCAAAAGAGAGACTGAAAATTCTAGACAAAGTTAAAACATTTTAGAAATCTAAGATATTAGAATGCTTTTTACAAATTTCTACCCCTAAATATTAGTATAAAATTCAGGATGCCATTTGCTAAGTGCATATAATCTGTATTTTCAAATATGAAGTGCAAACATGGCTTATTTGAATGACCTTTCAATCTATCATGAAATTTAAGTGGTTTTTAAATATGTATGTTTAAACGTTTCCCATTTTCTCCTCTTCTATATGCAGCAGTGACACAAAAAATGACTGACCAGATGAACTACCAGGCAATGAAACTGACCCTTCTGCAGAAGAAGATTGACAATATTTCTTTGGCCGTGAGTGATATAAAGAACACATACTCCTCACTGGAAGGGAAAATCAGTGAAGATAAAGGCAGGGAATTTCAATCTTTTCTAAAAGGTAAAAGTAAAATAAATTATTCATTCAGTTGAGACAAACAGCAAATGACTCATTTATCTTTTCTCACATCATTTTGGGATTTTTGCTTTAGATTGGGTGATAGAGAAGTCTAAGATTTTTTTTGAATAAGATACTTTTAAATCCCTCAATTTCTGAAATAAGTTGAAGCATCTAAATATTGTTTACTAATATAGTCAACTTTTTGTCTGAATATTTCATCTGACTTATTGACATTATGTACCTAGTTACAGTCTAACTCGTATTCCTTTATAGTTAAAATGAGCCGTACTTAATCTGCTCCAATTGTGGTTCGCAGCTCAAGATAAAGGTGAGGTTAAGGGATGATTGTCAGGGACAGCTAGATCCATGGTTATCTTAATGTTGATGAAGATATTGAGGATAAATCTAAAGTGCATTATTATCCCAGAAAGTATCTCGCTCATGGAAGATAATCAATAAAATATATTCTAAAACACACCAGGTTGTTATTCATAGAAATGTGAGTCAGTTTTGCCTGAATTTTGTGCTCTTAAAAATAGCAGGCTGTGTTCCTTTCTGGAGGATCTACAGGAAGATCCATTTCCTGCTAAGTTGAGTTGTCAGAATTCATTTTCTTGCGGTTGTAGGACTGAGATTCCATTTTCTTGATGACTGTAAGCTGGCTTTTTCCCAGCTTCTGGAGGCCACTGCATTTCTTGGCTTGTGGCCTTGTTGAGCCCTCATGGCAGCTCTCAGGCCCACTCCTCTGCCTTCTCCTTCCTCTGTAAGGACTCATATGATTACATTGGACCCATCTGGATAATCCGGGATAATCTCATTTCAAGGTTCTCAACCTTAATCACATATGTCCAGGCCCTTGTGTCATGGAAGGTAACATATTCACAGGTTAAGGGCATAAGGGTGTGAACATCTTAGGTGGGGCAGCATTTTTCTGCCTACCAGAGAGATGTATGCTGAATATATAGTGAAAAATTGCCATGGTAGTGTTCTGTACAATACAGTGGGGCCCCTTGATAGTTTCAATAAATCCAGTCTTAGACTTCAGGGAAGGTTTCTGCAAAGAAAAACCATCTCAACTGATAAGGGATCAGGGGGGGTTAATTCGGCAGAGGTTTCAGGTAGCACACAGATATTCCAGACAAGTATTTTGGTTAGTAGGCGCATCTCAATTCACTGGGCTTATTGTTTGTTCCCAAGTTTCAGGATTATTGGTCCCTTTCACTTTGTTTTATGCATAAAACATACTCACTGTACACCCCATTTCTATCACTCACAAGTTATTTTTTCTCTATTTTATGTGGTTCACATGTAAAAGAAATAAAAAGGTGATTTCCATATCCTTTACCAGTACAGAGCAATCATGATTTTTTTTTAATCATGTAAATTATTGGTGCTATTAACCAACTGAAAGACTCTGTCCTACGTTTCTGGCATGCTCCCTATGGCTAAAACTTACCCATGGCAAGCATGAGAGAGGAATATATTTTCCCTGAAGTGAGCATGAGAAAGAAGTGAAATAGGAACAGTACATAATTGACTATAACCACAGTAATGAAATTTGTCTAGCAAAATTTGGTTATCATAGCCTGAGTGAATTAGGCCTGTCAACAGCTGTTTGCGAACCTACTAACAAAAATTCCGACCCAGACATGGGAAAAAATACACACTCACAGCAACAACAGTATTCCCTCTTCAACAGGACACCTTAATCATTTACTGAGCACAATCAATTACAAGAACCAGATGGCTTGCAGTTAATGAATGTTTATACAGGAAACAAAAACTAAATTCACCCCCAAGGCACTGTGTTTTCCTGAAACCACCACCCCTTCTCTCCCTTACTCTACATCCAAGTTGAGAAGCAGTGCTTCATCTGCTAGTAGCCAGAGAAACTGTTCAAAATCAAATGCCCCAACACCTTAAGAAGTATCTGAATCTTATGAATAGGCCATGCATTCACAACCACAGAAGCGACATGCCCAGGTGTCTGATAATCAAATATGTCTGTTGTTACCAAATACAATATCAAATCGTTTAGGAAGTAGAAGCACTTGAGTCACATGAAACAGAATCAAATAGAGTTAAAATGATGTGCCCACTCATACACTGACATAAAGCACTTTGATGTATCTTTGCAAAATCAGATTCTTGCACAGTTGTTTCTTTAGTAACAAATTATAGAAATATTATCTGAAAAGCTTGTTTTCCTGAAACGAGCTTTTAAGCTAATAATCTGTTTGATTCCTTTTCAGACACTGCTGTGATTTTTACCCTGTGCCCAATGTAGTTTTCCACTGAAGGTTTTTTTTTTTCTCCTTTTTTACTTCCATTAAATACATCGGTAAATCAGCAGTTGCATTCTGTTACCACGATCATTATGTTGGGAGAGGAGGAAAGGGGAAAAAAGGCAAATGCTTTCTTAGAAGCCAAAAAAGAAAAAATGATACCCCCCCTTAAAAAAAAAAGATCAGAAGAAAAAAATGAAGAGCTGGGAAATAAAAACTAAGATTCCCTAAGCCCAACAGCTCAAAGGAAAGCAGAAGAGCTAATAGAAAGTAGAAGGAAGGCAGCAGGTAGGCCCAGAAGCTAAGGCCAATCCTGTTCCTAAGGGGGGCAGGGCGGGGGGAGAAGACGCCTGGAGAAATGGTTTCCCAGCCCCAAGGCAATGAAACATCTTCGCTACTGCTCCATGGGGAAAACTACACAGAGAAAGAGCTTCATTTCTAAGAAACTTAAGGGAGCCCGTGTAGTTCTTCCACTTGTAAGGATGCACTGGCTGCTTTGGGGGGCTAGTGGGTACTGGGAAAAGGAGGGGAAAATGTGTACGTGTTTCAGGGCCACGGGAACTAAGGCTGTCCCTGGTAAAGAAAGGGAATTTAGGTGTAAGTGGAAGAACCTAAGCTGGGTCCTTCAGAATCTCAGCTTCATGGATGTCTCAGCTTCTCTGGGACAGGAGGCAGTCTGCAAGCCAAAAGGTTCCAATCCTAGGTCACTATGGCCTCTCCTCTCTTATTCCCTCCAATTTCCTCAAAACCCTGGGCTAGAACAAGAAGGGATTTAGAGTTCTCTCTTGCCTGGATGGCCTCCCAAAGACATCTTAAAATACCTGATGAGGGATGTGAAGAGAGACTAGAGATTATAAAGGACCAACATCCTCTGGTGATGTGAGACAGTTGTGAGGGGCCCTCAGTGCCAGTCGTTCCCTGTCCACAGGAACAGGTGTTATGGTACTAGGGGGCCACAAGTAGGCCTCTGTGGTACTACCCTCCTAGTGGTACGCGGATTAAACCACTGGTTGCATGGTAATGGGTTTGGGGGGTAAGCATGGAGGGACCAAACCGAAGATACTAACAAAGGAGAAAAGAAATAGGGCCTGACGGGAGGTGGGGGGGCAGAACAGACTGTACAGTGGAAATAAAGATCATACCCATTTACAGGGAAGTAGAAAAGACATGGTAATAGGTGGATCAAATTGAATGGGAACCCTGGGAAAGGACAGAAAACTCTTCCATCTTGCTGACTCCTTTTCACTCCCCTACAATGGCCTGTGCTATCCTGAGACTGCTCTCCGGCTGCTCAGTTAATTCCTCAGGAAAGATTAAACGTACACCCAAGAGTCAGGCTGACCAGAACATAGGTGAAGTAAGAATCAGAGTTGGAGGAAGCTAGCAATGGAGACTGGGCTTGGGTAGCTGCCACCGGCACTGTTCTCTACAGCCCCTCCCCAAACCTCATATACACCTCGGATTCCACTTAATTAAAAAGTTAAGAGGGCAGGTAAATCAATCAAAACCCCCATAAAACAGTCTCACAACTGAACTACCATCAATTAAAGTACAAACTGCAGGGGGGATATAGTGTCTGGGGCTGAGGCCATCTGAGCGCCACAGAGAAAAAAATGCATGTGTGTAAGTCAGAGGCTGGTCCCTCCCTTTAGATCACAGTAGAGCCAAAGATGCACGCAGCCAGTGAGGATTCTTTGGAGGACTCTGGGGTCCAGAATCTCCCCCACTATGGGGGAGAAGCTACCTAAGAGGCTGGGTGAGGGGACAGTAAGCCTTGGAAGAGCTCCTGAGCCACAGATGACACTGCATCTCCACCTCTGCCCAGTTAGCTACCAACAAGACTCCAACCTGGTGCCTGAGAGCTTGCCTTCCCATTCTCGCCTCTACCTAGAAACACCCTCCACAAGGCCAACTCAGTGTTTCCAAATATGAGAACTCCAGCCGCATAAAAACAAAAAGGAACTATTTCCTTACTCCCCTCTGCTCTGAGGCTTACTTTCCCCCAGGGCCCCTAATGTGACTGAACTGCAAACCTCCTTCCTCAGTTCCTGGGTTCACTACCTTCTCCATCCCGGGGAGGGGAAGAAAAAGAGGATCAAGAACAGAGACTGACCGAAAGCAGAAGGGGAAGGGGAAGGAGACAAAAAGAGAGTTTTCTGAAAAAATGGGGAGGAGGAGGAAAGATAAGTAGGTCACGGTCTTGCACCTATAATACAAAGTGAAGAAAGTTTGATTTGGAAGGTAAGTCCTGGGGGATCTGCCCCCCAAGCCCCAGAGTAGGGGTAGGAAGCCAGTGGCAGCAGCTGCCTGTTGCTGAAGCGTTACAAAGTGCCGTGATGGAGCTGTCAAGCGGCAGCCCTTGGGAGCCAGGGCCCAGTGTGCTGTTACCGCAGGGGCTGTGTGCTGAGCGGTGGGGATGGAGGTTAGTTCTGAGCTCTCGCGCTAGCTCCATCCTTGTTTGCCGCTAGCCGCCCCTCAGTTGCTACAACACTGGCTCTTGTTCTGCTGGGACTGCTCATGGAGATCCACACCCCGGCTTCGGCCTGCTGCACCCCCCAGATCCTGGGGTTCACCCTTCGGCAACCTCTTAGCTATCGCCAGGAAGAGATGGTTCAGGTTCACAGCTGTCTTGGCTGAAGTCTCCATAAACAGTAACCTGTTGTCATCTGCCTACGCCTGGGCCTCTTCGTACTCTGCCATGCGCTTGCTGGCCAGGTCAGCTGTGTTCCCCACCAGGGCAATAACGATGCTAGGACTGGCCTGTCGCTGGAGTTCCTTTATCCATGTCTTTGCTCGGGCGAAGGTTTCCTGATTAGTAACGTCATAAACCACAGCTGCAGCTTGGGCACCTCTGCAGTGCACGGGGGCCGAGCTATGGTATCGCTCCTGCCCAGCTGTGTCCCAGATCTCAAACCTGACTGTTGTGTCCTCTAGACAAACCGACTGGGGGAGGAAGGCCGCTCTGGTGATGCTCTCCTGGTACTTGTGGAACCGCCCTTTGACAAAACGTCATACCAGGCTAGACTTCCCCACTGCAGACTCACCCAGCGGGACCAATTTGAACTGACATATTTTGCTGGCCTGGGGCTGCCCGCTGGGCCTGGCTGTGCTTTTGCTAGTCATGGCTAGATTGTAAGAGTGGGAAAGGGTGGAGGGAGGGGGATGCCACAAAGCGGCAGAGGGGGGAAGGGGGAAGGGGAGGGGGAGGGGAAGGGGAGGGAGGGGGAGGGGAGGGAGGGGGAGGGGAGGGGAGGGGAGGGGAGGGGAGGGAGGGGGAGGGGAGGGAGGGGGAGGGGAGGGGAGGGGAGGGGAGGGGAGGGGAGGGGAGGGAGGGGGAGGGGAGGGAGGGGGAGGGGAGGGGAGGGGAGGGGAGGGGAGGGGAGGGGGAGGGGAGGGGAGGGGAGGGGAGGGGGAGGGGAGGGGAGGGGAGGGGAGGGGAGGGGAGGGGAGGGAGGGGGAGGGGAGGGAGGGGGAGGGGAGGGGAGGGGAGGGGAGGGGAGGGGAGGGGGAGGGGAGGGGAGGGGAGGGGAGGGGAGGGGAGGGGAGGGGGAGGGGAGGGGACTTCCAGGCTTCAACAGTCCTGGGCCTCGTCTCCCCCGCCATAGGGCCCAAGCCCGTGTCAAACAGACAAACAGCTGCAGCTCAACCAAACCCTCTTGCCTCTCCTCCTCCCCTCCCTGGGGCGGGGCACCCGGCCTCCACTGAAGTTTTAAAGCATGAGAGTACCTTCTAATTTTTACTTTGATTGTTTTTTTGATTCTTTTTTTCCTAGTTAATTTGATCAAGATTCTGTACTGAATTTTACCTATTACAGTGTTTTCGCCTATTTTCATTCTTTTTCTGACTTTCAGATCATGTAGTTTTTCCCTTGCTGTAGTTAAAATCTGTTGTTATTGTCCACAATTAATTAATTAATTTAATTACGCTTAAGTTTTATTTTACCTTGTCAATCTTGAAAAACATTTTAAGCCAGAATTATGAGGTTATAAATCCTAGGGAAGTCTGATTCCTAACCTTAATTATTTTATTGTGTTTCATCTAGCTGTTTTCATCATGAGAATTAAAGACAATTTTAACCCACAGGAAATGACTAAATGATCCTGTAGAAAGTGCAATAAAAATAACTTTGCTATTAAGTAGTTAATTAAGCAGTTAATAGCACTTTAAGTAGTATTAAGTAGTTAATAGCACTTACACTTAGTGAAGCTAATATATTCTATTTTAAGCATAAGAAATCTAATTTTCCAAATTTCATTTTCTGTGTAGCATCTAGAATGTACTCAACAAAGATTTGTTGTATAAATGAGTGACATGTCAAATGCTAACTAAAATTTAGAAAATAAAAATACTTTAAAACTTTTCTTGGTATGATTATTCATGTTAGTAAATGCAAAAGTTAGGACTGTTTCAGTATAATTTATCTTAACTGCAGCTATATAATCTTTTCTAAGCCTTTCCTTAGTACTTTGGTGCTGTGTGTCACTGATTACTATTTCATACTTCATGTGCTTTTATTATTTTTTTCTATTACATACAAGTTGATTTTCACTTACTTATAGTTTCTAGACTTTTAAGTTTATATCAGTTTCCACTAGGTTTAGAAATGTAAAATAAATTTTTGTACTCTGGAAATCCTAGACCCTAAAGATCAATTAAAAACATGCATCTTTAAGGTCTAGGATTTCCAAGGAAATATTTATCCATTCACAGCTTTGTCTTTGTACCACATTAATTAGTGTCAAGACCCTCAAGCAATATATCATTCTATTTGGTATAATTGCTCTTTCACAATATGTTTTATGGAGGTCTCTCAAGCAACTTAAATACTTTTTAAAACTCGCTTACAAAATAGAGACATGTAGGGACTATGTATTTTTATCCTATAATCATCTTTCTTGAATAGACTTCATAGTAGCCATAACTTACTTCACAATACTCCATTGTACAGACCTTCCTGATTAAAATGCTTTGTATTATGTTGCCTGTATTTTACCTTATAGACATTGGCTACATGTTTGAATGAACATATCTTCCATTTATATCTGTTTCATTGCCATGTACTATAAATATGCCTCAAGCATGTTTTATTTTTCCCATTTTCTGTTTTTGTATGTAACAGGTTTGTTTCTATGTTTTTACATGTTTGAATATTTATTTCCTGTTCTAAGTAGTTCTGAATAGTTCAAGACCCTTTTTTTCTTTTTCCTTTTTTTTTCTAATGCTACGTTTATCCATAATTCTGGCTCGTGATCAGTCTATTCTTTCTAAAGGGGAGATAACTAGTATGTGCTTCATTAGTGGCAAGTTTCCTCTCCTCTTTTTGTTAAGAATTAATGTCATGATATTGTAAATCAACTATATTTCAATAGAAATATTTTAAAAAAGAATTATCAAACTAAAAATAAATAAAATCACCTAAAAAATTAATGTCGGGCTTCCCTGGTGGCGCAGTGGTTGAGAGTCCGCCTGCCGATGCAGGGGACACGGGTTCGTGCCCCGGTCCGGGAAGATCCCACATGCCGCGGAGCGGCTCGGCCTGTGAGCCATGGCCGCTGAGCCTGTGCGTCCAGAGCCTGTGCTCCGCAACGGGAGAGGCCACAACAGTGAGAGGCCCGCGTACCGAAAAAAAAAAAAAAAAAAAAAAATTAATGTCATATTATGAGAGTCAATGTGTATCTTAAATTTCTGTCATTTGACTTAGTTTTGTGATCCTCAAACCTCTCATTATTTTTATTTTATTTTTATTATGAACTATTGTTGAATCTTGTGATTATTACTTCATATTGTTCCTCCTCTGGGAACCTCATTAAATTTCGTCTCTGCAGTCAATATATTAAATTTTTTTTTTCTTGCGGTACGCGGGCCTCTCACTGTTGTGGCCTGTCCCGTTGCGGAGCACAGGCTCCGGACACACAGGTTCAGCGGCCATGGCCCACGGGCCCAGCCGCTCCGTGGCACGTGGGATCTTCCCGGACCGGGGCACGAACTCATGTCCCCTGCATCGGCAGGCGGACTCTCAACCACTGCGCCACCAGGGAAGCCCAATATATTAAATTTTATAAGCTCGAAACACAAGTTCTGAAACCTAATTACAGTTGACCTTTGATCGACATATGTTTGAACCTCCTGGGTCCACTTACATAAGCAGACTTGTTTCAGTGGTAAATACTATAGTGCTACAGAATCCACAGTCGGTTGGTTGAATCTAAGGATGTGCAACTGTGGATTCAGAGGAATCCTGGATATAACGGAGGGCCAGCTATAAATTATATGTGGAGTTTTAGCTGTGCAGAGGGTCGGCACTCCATTCCCTGCATTGTTCAAGGGTCAACTGTACTAGAAACCTAATAAACAGTCATGAGCTAACATCAGGTATTATTTACTAAGGCAGAAAGCCCCAAACCATTTATTTTTATGCAAGACTAAGGCTAGAATCATTGCCTACAAGGGTGTATTAACTGAAGTCGGTAGTAGTTCCTTTATGCCTTTGTCCAGAGAACCTTAGTTCTATGATTCTAGCGTGTTCCCAGCAACTGATTTTTTTCCCTCAGACTTATCAGTTAAGAGGGTGACCACCTTATATGAACTCTAGTAATTTTTTTAAAATTTCATAAGTAAATGCAGTCAAGAGATATTTTCATTATTTCATGTCATTAATGTTTAGTCTCAAACTTTTATCTTTTTAGAGCTATCTAAAGTTTACATTATTAAAATCATGTATCATTTATTGTTGTTTATTATTTCTTTCTCCAGGTCTAAAATCCAAAAGCATTAATGATCTGGTGAAAGATATAGTAAGAGAACAATTTAAAATTTTTCAAAATGACATGCAGGAGACCATAGTGCAGCTCTTCAAGACTGTATCAACTCTCTCAGAGGATCTTGAAAACACCAGACAGATAATTCGACAAGTTAATGAAACCGTGGTTTCAGCAGCAGTCCAGCAAAAGTCTGTTTTAATGCAAGAAAATAGGCCCACTTCGACTGACATACTGGATCTAAAAAATCGCATTGTGAATGTAAGACAAGAAATGACTTTGACATGTGAGAAGCCTATTAAAGAACTAGAAGCAAAGCAGACTCATTTAGAAGGTGCTCTAGAACAGGAGCGCTCAAGGAGCATTCTGTATCATGAATCCCTCAACAAGACCCTTTCTAAAATGAAGGACATGCAGGAGCATCTTTTATCAACTGAACAAGTATCAAATCAGAAGAGTGTTCCAGCCGCTGGATCAGTTAGCAATAACGTCACTGAATACATGTCTACTCTACATGAGACTGTAAAGAAGCAGGGTTTGATGCTGCTGCGTATGTTCGATGATTTGCACACCCAAGATAGCAAGATTAACAATCTCACCCTTGCTTTGGAGATGGAGAAAGAATCTGTCAGGGAGGAATGTGAACACATGTTATCCAAATGCAGAGATGATTTTAAATTTCAAATTAAGGACACAGAAGAGAATTTACAAGTTTTAAACCAAACATTGGTTGAGGTTCTCTTTCCAATGGACACTAAGATGGATAAAATGAATGAGCAACTAAATGATCTGACTTACGATATGGAGATTCTTCAACCCTTGCTCGAGCAGGGAGCATCCTTTAGAGAGACAATGACGTATGAGCAACCAAAAGAAGTAGTAGCTACAAAGAAAAAAGTGGAAAATCTGATGACTGCTGTTAGCAGTCTAAATTTGCTTATCAAAGAACTTACAAAAAGATACAACTTACTTAGAAATGAAGTACAGAGTCGTGGGGATTCCTTAGACAGACGTATCAATGAACATGCCTTAGAAATGGAAGACGGTCTAAATAAGACAATAACTATTATAAATAATGCCATTGACTTCATTCAAGATAACTACATGCTAAAAGAGACTTTAGATACAACAAAGTATAATCCTGAGGTCCATCACAAATGTACCCAAAATATGGAGACTATTTTGACATTCATTTCTCAGTTCCAACGTTTGAATGATTCTATTGAGATTTTGGTCAATGACAATCAGAAATATAACTTTGTTCTGCAAGTTGCCAAGGCCCTTGCAAATATTCCTAAAGATGAAAAACTAAGTCTGTCCAACTTTCAAAAGATTTCTCAAATGATCAATGAAACCAGTTCCCAAGTGATAAAATACCAGCAAATTATGAGTCATTTGGAGGAAAAAATACTCTCAGCCACAAACATTTCCAAAAATTTTGAAACTCGGTTGCAAGGCGTTGAGTCTAAAGTGACCAAGACGCTCATACCTTATTATGTTTCACTAAAAAAAGGCTTTGTGGCTACAAATGAGAGAGACCAGGCTCTACAACTGCAGGTACTAAATTCCAGATTTAAAGCACTGGAAGCAAAATCCATTCATCTTTCCATTAATTTCTCTTTACTTAACAAGACTCTCTATGAAGCTTTAACAATATGTCATGATGCTTCTACAAGTATATCAGAACTGAATGCTACCATACCCAAGATAAAAGGTTCCATACCAGATACTCAGCTTCTTCAGAAAGGTCTGACAGAATTTGTGGAATCAGTGATTGAAATAAAAACTCAAATTGCCCTATCTAATTTAACTCGGTATATAAATCAATCATTGTCTGGTAGTCTTGCAAACATTGTCAAGTCACAGAAGCAAATAAAACCATTGCTGAAGAAACCCAATACACTTAAGAAACCAACAGTGAATCTGACCACTGTCCTGATGGGCCGGACCCAAAGAAACACAGACAACATTCTACTTCCTGGTAAGCTATTGTTAAAAATTAACTTTTAATCTCTTTTCCTATTTAAGTGGTATTTAGTAGGTCTGTATGGTTTAGCAAGACCATAAGATATAAAGAACACTTACTTAAACTTGAGTAAATAGTTAAGAAATTCAAAGATCCCTGATATATTATTTGAAGCTGATTTTATCCTATATAAAGCAGGCATCAATACAAAACAACTGTTTATAGTGTAAATATTTTTCTACATATTTCTTAACTTTTTTTCTGACAAGACCCCTATAAAACAATCAAGTTTGCCCTTGTAGAACATTTTTCTTTACATGTGTAATTAAAGGAAGCTATTAGACAATGAGCTCCCTGATGAGTAAGACCAGACTGTATCCTATTCATTTTGGTGTTACCTGGCAAAGTGTCAGTATGCAACAGGAACTCAGTGAATATCTGTTGAATGACTGTCTGGCTGAGTGAAGGTACAGTGAGCAGCTATTTAGTTTGGGCAGATCACAGAAGGCCTTGAATGACAAGCTAAGTATCTTAGTCCCTTTGGGCTGCTTTAACAAAATGCCACGGACTGGGTAGCTTAGAAACAACAGAAATTTATTTCTCGACGTTTTAGAGACTGGAAAGTCCAAAATCAGGGCCCTCTTTCTGGTTCACTTGGTTCCAGTAATTGCATGCTGTGTCCTCACATGGCAGAAGGGGTGAGGGAGCTCTGGGAACACTAATCCCATTCATGAGGGCTCCATCCTTATCTCCTAAGCACCTCCAAAGGCCCCACCTCCTAATATCAGCAACTGTGGAAGTTACGATATGAACATATAAATTTTGGGGAGATACATTCAAGGCATGTAGACATGATTTTGTAAAGAACGGTCTTTGAAAATTTCAAGCAGAGCATTGGGTATGGTGAGAACTGTGTCTCAGAAGCACGAAGCTAGGAGTAGCGTGTAGCATGACTACAAAGAAGAAATCAGAGATACCAGTTAGGACACTATTGGCAAGATCAGTGAAAGCCAGATCTTAGGAAGAGGTAGTTGCATCAGAGGAGATGAGTATGAATAGTGTCATGAAAGTAACATCAACAGAAACAGAAAGATTGTGGGAAAATTAATGGTCTAAGGAACAACAAATCATGATTCCGGTCCTAGTTATTTCCGTATGTTTCTGTGTAGCCTTGAGTAATTCCCCTCTCTGGGTCTCGGCTTCTTCCTTTTATGAGATGGGATTGCAGTAGGTATTTTTCTGAGCTCATTAGTAGAAATATGTTGCAGACTGCATTGCTGTAAAAAAACATGAGCTTTTCACAGCCTGAATACACAGCACTTGGGGAGGGGAGAGATCTAGAATATTCTGCGGTTTTGCATTTGGGAAATGAGAGGGTCGAAGTACCATTGACAGATGTTGTAAACACCAGAGAAGCACACATTTGGGAAGAAAGAGGAATTTAGTGTAGTGCATATAAACTACTTAATAGTCTCTCTGTATGAAAGAAGTGTTTTATTAAGATGTCTAGCATATGAGTAATATTAAATAATCTTTCCACAATGAAAAGAATAGCTACGGACTCTTATTAAAAGAAATACAGTGAACCTCTCATATGAGTCTGCTGTTAAAATATACACTCATTTGGATGAATTTTGAATTTTATTGCTTTTTCATTACAGAAGGGTAATCATTATCCTAGCTTAACATGACCCTTCATGTTTAATCTCTGAATGTTCAGAGAATATGAAAAATCACAGAATAATACAAAGTTGAGTTGTCTCTTGACTATTTAAGCTATTGTATTTATTTATGACTCCTTCCAAATTAATCTGACCCAGGAGGACTAATCTTACCATGTGGGATCACAGAACAAATTATTTAGGCTTACATGTTTCCAAGAGAAAAGTAGTATTTCAGTACAAGATGTTCTTACAATAATCATTTTAGGAAAAATATTGAGTTGCTCTTTCTCCAAACTACTTTAATCCTTGGTTCTCTTGTGGACACTGCAAATGAGTTTCAGTTAAACTCTGCAGGATATGTGATCATACACCAGGCAAACTGGGTCATTCTTTTTTCCTTAAACCAAAAAATACCCGTATCTCTACAGTAAGTATAAATTTAAATAGCTTCAAAATTAATTGAGTTAAGAGACTCAGTAGAACATAAGAACTAATAAACTTTCAGAGTATAAAGAATGCATGTTAGGAGCTTATAAAAATTGCATTGAGACATTTATATCAAGTTGACTCAATATTGGGCTTAATGGGCTAATAATTAACTTAGTACTGATTCTCTTTTTAATGATGCCTTGATATAATTGTTTCTTGTTCCTTTATTTACTGTAAGTAGAATTTTTCTAGGCCTCAAGTTAATAATTAATTAAAAGTTCTTTATTTTATCTTTGTAAAGATAACCCATAATGATGTCAGGGCAATAAAGGTATATTGGCCTAATTTCATGTGTGGGGCAGATATTCACTGTACGGCAGGATCAGCAACAAAAATGTGTGAGGCCCTTTCAAGTGGATGCGTAGATATGCGTGCTCATTAAGCCGGCTCTGCTTCTATGGGTCGTAAAACTGATGGTATTCATTGAACAGCTGAGCAGGTAAAGTCTATGCAAGATAATGAAACCAGTGGACTCAGGCTAAATTCTCCTCTAAGAATAAACCAATTGCAAAATAAACTACTTCCTTGGATACCAACTGTGAGACACACTGCCATACTAGTTAAATTTGGCTGTGTTTCCTTTGACCTTTGCTATGATACTGTAAATACTGTCTAGCCACATTACTCCCCTACCTAACACCAGAAGGTAATTTATCACGATTTTACAAATCTCACAATAATATTATTCAGATTATAGCCACCATCATTTGCAGAATAAATGCAGTTTGTAGAAAGAAAAACCACAGAAACATAGTTTTTAAAATTTAATCTTGTTTTTTCTTTTTTTAAATTGAAGTATAGTCGATTTATAATATAGTGTTAGTTTCAGGTGTACAGCACAGTGATGCAGTTATACGGTTATACATATATGTTCTTTTTAAGATTCTTTTCCCTTCTGGTTATTACAAAATGTTGAGTAGAGTTCCCTGTGCTATACAGTAGGTCCTTGTTTTTTGTCTGGATTTTTTGTTTGTTTGTTTTTTTAAGATGTTGGGGGTAGGAGTTTATTAATTTATTTAGTTATTTTTGCTGTGTTGCGTCTTCGTTTCTGTGCGAGGGCTTTCTCTAGTTGTGGCAAGCGGGGGCCACTCTTCATCGCGGTGCGCGGGCCTCTCACTATCGTGGCCTCTCTTGTTGCAGAGCACAGGCTTCAGACACGCAGGCTCAGTAGTTGTGGCTCACGGGCCCAGTTGCTCCACGGCATGTGGGATCCTCCCAGACCAGGGCTCGAACCTGTGTCCCCTGCATTAGCGGGCAGATTCTCAACCACTGCGCCACCAGGGAAGCCCTGTTTGTCTGTTTTATATAGAGTAGTGTGTATATGTTAATCCCAACCTCCTCATTTATCCCTCCTCCCTCCCCCTTTCCCCTTTGGTAACCATAAGTTTGTTTTCTATGTCTGTGACTCTCTTTCTGTTTAATCTTAATTTTAATAACTGATAACCTCCTTTGAAGCCTAATAATAGTAATACTATAATGATGTAATATTGGACACCATGTATTAACACTGACTACATCCCAGGCACTGTACAAATTATACTACATATGTTCTTTCATTTAATACCTATGAGGTAGCTATCATTATTCTTATTTTGAAGGTGAGTAAACTAACCCTCAGAGAGATGAACTAAGGGATCCTGCCTAAGGTCATGCAACTAGTAAGTGATGGAGCCTGACTCCTGGTCTGTTGGACTCAGGGCTCCGCTCAACTACTGTACTGAAGTAGATTGTGAAGTCTATTCACCTGCCTTTCTCTTCCTTCTGCTTGTGTTTGACGAATCATATCTATCTCAGAGTCTGGCCATATCTGAATATTCCGTATGGCCAGAGTTGATATTCCCAGGGAGTTTGCTTTCTTGAGGACCCAAATATTACCACTTGTTTCTGCGTTGACCAGAAGGAAGTGAAAAGGCTACTTTTCAGTTTAGCTTTTCTGTGTTAATGGCCAGTGGGCAGTTGTCATTGAAAGTTGGCATCAGTTTTTCACCACATCTTCTCTGAGCTGATGCAGTGGGAGGTAACATTCAGAGTTCTCTTCCATATCACTTTCTCCTGAGCCATTCCCACATCCAGTTATGCTAATTATGATTCCTCTCAGGCCAATTCTGATAAACTGTTCTGGTTGAATCCCTAAATATTTGACTTGTTTCTAAACAAAAGTCCAGTAGACACCAAGAGGATTTTATTTCCTCTTTGAAGATTTGTTTGTGAAGCAATTGGCAGATTTGTCCCCGCGGAGCAGGTCGGGCTGCTTGCCTTGCAAGAGGAGCTGAATCCTGAATTGAATTGTTGTAACAATGTCAGCAGCATGGCTGACGATGCTCCTTCTGCTCGTGAGACCATCGACTTTTTATTTTAACCGTTCCTCCAGTATTTACCAAGTATATTTAACTCTCCTTAATAAACCTTTTATTCATCACTGTCACTTTAACTACTCTTCTTAAGAAAGACTACGTTCTGTAACAGATTTGGCAGTATACCAAATACAACTTTTTAAATTATCATTTCTGTGAATAGAAGCAATTTAAAAGAAAAAATAAGAACCTAGTGAATATTTTACTGTCTTACATCACTTTAAAACCATTTCTAAATTTTGTGACACAGCACAGAGGCAGTTGTGATGACTAAGAAGCACTGAACTTGGAATCAAGAAAACAAAGTTTAAGTCCTGCCTAGCAATGTGTTTATTTGTAAAAGTCATTTATTTTTCTAAAACTTACTTTCCTCATTTATAAAATTAGAATAACATATCTACCTTACAAAGTTTGAGAATCAAGGAAATCAACTTTCATACAGTGTATTATTGAGGTAGTTAGGACTATATGATACAATTTTCTCAGCTATATTCGATGTTTATATTTTATTTTCTCTAAAATTTTCACTTAATATTTCATATGTAATTATTTCCACGTAGCAACGTAATTTAAATGCTCATCGTATTCCATTGTTCCATCTTTAATTTACGTCACTGTGTTTTAAACTCAGCATATGTTGATAAATGAGCTTATGCTTACCACATAATAAATCAAAAAGAACAGGATTAAAAATATAAAGGCTTAAATGTATAAAAATGCATGGGTACTCACAAGCACTAAAAAATATCCACAAAAGTGTTAACAAGAGTTTTTTCCAAGGTATTTCAACTCTTTATATGCTTTTCCATATCAAAAAAATAAACATTCTCACATATACCTCAGGATAAGTTGACTTCTATACAAAATATTGAATATAAGCTAATTAAATTTTGAAGGATAGCTACTTGAATTGAGTTTACGATGTGTTCTGTAAGGTATCCAAAATGACACACAAGCTTGCTATGCTAGAGCATTCATGGGACTCAGCATTTAGTTATACACACAGCTAAGGATTATTATAGTGAAATAATAGATGAGAGGATCAGCAAGGGGGAAAGACCCAGGCGGAGTCTGGAGAAATCCATGCATAGGCTTTCTTATGCTCTCTCCCTCCCATGAGGGGGTGTACTTCTATGTGTTCTGTTTTCCAGTCACCAAAAAATGCAGTCACATGTGTGCAATTTTTCTGCCCAGAGAAGACCATCAGATATTAAGCTCTCAAGGGTTTTATTGGGGCTCACACTGCTATAACAATGTACCATAGATAAAGTGGCTTATAGTCAAGAGAAATTCACTTCTCACAGTTTTGAGATCAGGCCGGCATGGTCAGGTTCTGATGAGAGCCCTCTTCTGGATTGCAGACTGTCAACTTCTTGTTTTATTCTCACATGGCAGAAAGGGAAGGAGTGAGAGAGTTCTCTGGGGTCCCTTTTAAAAGGGCACTAATCCTATTCGTGAAGGCACCACCCTAAATACCTAAATGACCTAAATACCTCCCACAGGCCCCACCTCCTAGTACCATCACCTGGGGAGTTAGGAATTCCACCTATGAGTTTTTGGGGGACACAAACATTCACTCCATAATAGGGCTGGTCACGTAGGTACCCTCTATTGAGCGCATACCAAAACTCCATACTCTAAAAGGAAAGTAGACGTTCAGCATAAACCATATAGCTTGTCTGAAGAGTCAGGGCACTGCAAAAGACACTTTTTAAATAGTTAGAGAATAGAGGCAAGCCAAGTTCCCAGGCATAGATCAAGGGAAAATCCTTGCAAGTCAGCCTTTCTAAAGGCAGCAGTCTCAGGCCTGTTATATTGACTCTTTTCTGCTCATGATATTAAAGATATTCTTTGTGTCAGAGTTGGTTAGCAAACCTGTCTTCTGGAGACAGCCTCCCCAGTTTGTGTCAATAAAACATATCAGTATTGAAAAGAATATTAAATGAACTAGTTTTTGTTCATTGTTCCCTGGGAGAAGAAAAGACTCCCCTAGTTTTCCAGAGGATGCCCCTTTGTATGGAAGGCTGACAGTTGAAGAGAGGATGCTGACAAAATTAACAATCCTTTCCTGCTTCATGTCTTGCAATAAAGTGACCATGGTACCTAAGGTGAACAGTCAGAAACTCATGCACTTGACACTCACATCTGAACCAAAATTTATGACCCATGGTCTGACAATAAAAAGGAAATGGGACAGGATACCAGGTTCCATTTACATAGTCACTGCATATGCTGGGATTCGTTTTCTAACAAGAATCACAGGAGCTATTTCTCAACAATAGACTGTTTCTTTGACACCAAAGTTTTGACACCAAATTTGATTATTAACTGGTCTGTAATCAAATACACTGAATAGATGTCTTTCCACCAGTCCCTGACAACACTATAAGTTCCAAATTGCACATGATAGTATTATTTTGTGCTGTATTGATTATCAAACATGAAAAAGAAGGTGCTGGGATTATTAAATCACAGATTGTGACCATGTGGCACAGCAGTCTGAGTGGACATGATACTCGCACCTTGACAAAAAAATTGCAGCATAAAAAAATAGCTTTGCCGTATATTAACTGCGTATGAAATTTGAAAAACATACCCTAAAAGTTGTAATTGCCAGTTTTACTATACACAGCCTCAAAGTGGATCTGAATGGAAATAATAAGTATTTTATTATAAATTTAATTTGAATTATTCAAAGCTGTTTATTTTGAATATCATTGTTTTAGGGGAAAATATCACATGGCACTTTGTTGATACTATGGATCAATGAAAACTCAAGTCTCTTCACCTCTCGAACAAATTACCAGAAAAATTATTACACAGTGTTTGGACAGCTAAAGAAATCAGTGAAAGAAAGTTATTGTGTGTCAATGTGCCAGAGTCATATAGGAATTCAAATACACACCTAACTTTTACAAAAAAGGAAATCAATTTTTATAGTTAATCAACAGTCCTTTAAGAACTCTTTTCTAGGCTTTATAATCCTAAGCAAGCGTTAAATTTAAAATTTTTCATGGATATTTAGATTCGAGAGGCATCAGCACAAATATTGGGCCAATAAAATCAGGTATTGTTATAGATGCTTTGGATACATCATAACATTTTAAAAAAATTCCATCTTCTTGGAGTTTACACTCTAGCAAGGATAGAGAAAAAAAACGTAAGTAAAAATGTAAATTACATAGTATGTTAAAAGGTGATAAATATTATGCATAAAAGAAAAAAAAGAGAAAGGTAGAGAAGCAGAGTTTTGTGGAATGTGCTGAGTGTGTTGGGAGCCAAGTGCAGTATTATTAAATAAGATGGTGGGATAGGCTTCAACTGTGGGAAAAATAGTGAATTCTGCAGGCAACTAGGGATATAATGGAAACTTTGTTATTTTGTTGTAACAAAAGTTGACAGTGGAAGATGTACCTACAGAGTAATGTGATATTTGGTTGTTATGTTTTAAGTTTTAAAATTTTTTCCATGTGCTTTTGAACACTATGCTGTTATAAAGCTGTTTTGAACGTGAAAGAAAAGAAACATGCCACAGCATATACTAAGCACTAAATGAATGTTATAGGAGTTCATTATCATAAGAGTTTCGTGTCTTATTGAGAACTGGATGTTTGGACAAATCTCACGGAAGAGGTAGCTTTGGGCTGAGCATTTATTCAATCAACCGTTTACACACTGTGTTGAGTATAATATGTTTAAATTCATCCTATTGTTAACAATTAAACATTTTTGAGCAGGAGTATGACATCACCTCGTATGTGCATTATTACGATTTATTTTGCGTTCTTCCACAGATCAGTCAGAAAATTATTACAGCAGCCCTGGCTTGAATAGATTAAGACTTCAAATAGTGATAGAGAAAGGAACAAAATGGAAACTAGGAATGTTAGTTAAAAATGAATATATATTCAGTAGAAAACAGCTAATTGAAAATACAAACTCTTAGAATAAAGAATAACACCAAAGTTTAAATAAAGCATCAGTGATGGGAAGTTGGTCAATTCCATTAATGGAAATAGGAAGGTTAAGGAGGAAGTACAGTTGTACACAGGAAGAGAAGTTTATTCTGTGATACATGAGTTTAAAGATCTCTTATCCCTACAGAAATGTCCAGAAGTCATTTACAAATGTAGGTCTGGAACCAAAAGAGGGTTTGTAGATAAAAAGTGGAAATTATTGCACAGAAGTGATATCTGGGGGCAAAGAAGTGAATTAGGTAGCTAAAGAAAAAGAAAAGAACTGAAGACAGAAACATGGAGATTTCCTTTATTTGAAGAGAGCACGGGGGTTGGGGGAGGAGTAATCAGAACCATCAGAACAAGGAAAGTGCGTGATTCTCTGAACTCAAAGTCTTTAAGAAAAAGAAAAAGACAAGAAGACATAGTGATGTAGGAGACCTGTGCAAACAAAATAATAGAAGTAAAAATATTGGGGAGAGGTTTGATTTTTATGGTATAATTTACATAGAGTTCAAGTCACTGTTTTTGATGTGCAGTCTATGAATTCTGACAGATGTGTAGTCATGCAATCACCACAACAATGAAGATGAAGTACAGTTCTATCACCCCTCAAAATTCTCTTACGTAACTTTGTAGTCAAACCCTACCTCCACTCCCAGCCACTGGCAACCAGTGATCTGTTTTCTTCCCTTACATTTTCAAAGTGTATTAAATCATACACTGTGTGTAAGCTTTTGAGTCTGGCTTCTTTCACTTAGTATAGTATGTTTGAGATCCATCCATGTTGTTGCATGTATTCCTCTTCATTACCAAGTAGTAGTCCATTGTGTATGGCTGTACTACAGTTTGTTTACACATTTAGTAGTTGACGGATATGTTGGCTGTTTTCAGTTTGAGGTGATTCTGAATAAAGCTGCTATAAACATTCACATAAAGGCTTTTGTGTACACATATGTTTTCATTTCTCTTGAGCTAATATGTACCAGTAGCATAGCTTGGTTGTAAGATAAGTACAGTTTTAACTTTATAAGGACAGGCCAATCACTTGCTATTTCCATGAGTAATGTATGAGAATTCTAATTGCTCCACAACCTTGTCAGCACTTGGCACTGTCAATGTTGTTTATTTTACCATTTTACTAAGTGTATTACTGTATCTAATTGTGATTTTATTTTGCATTTTCCTAATGACTAACGTTGTTGAGCATATTTCAATATATTTGCTGTTTTAATACTTCTTTTGATTGAAGATTATGAGAAAAAGGTAAAACAGATGATAATATCAAATAAAAAACATTAAATTTTTTGGGTCATGGCTTAAGATAAATGAAAATAGTTTAATGACAAGGGTTATAATAAATCATCTGGGACAGGGCTACTTCATTTGGTAAAGATTGCTGATATGATTAAATGAGCTTTAAATTATATTTGAAAGGTTGAGAAAAAAGATCCCAGAAACAATATCAAGAAAAACAGATGCGATTTAAAAAGAAGAACAAAAATTAAAACTGACAATTGAAGGAAAAGTAGTAAAGATGGTTGGAAACAATATTGCCATCTGTCTATACACCAATGAACAGAATATGAGTGATTAGAGCAATGAATCTGAAAATGTGATATAAACAACTGTTCACATTTCTAGAAGTTGTTGAAAAGGGACATGAAGTATTTTTAGAGCAATGGAAGGATAGGTATTATTTGATAGGTATAATTTTGATAAATGATGCAACAGAATAGCATTGAAAATTAATGCATCCATCGGTATGAGGGTGAAAACATGTTAGAGAGCATTGGCATCAGGATGAAAGATAAAGAAAAGTTCTAATGTTGTGTGGATACAGTATCTAGAGCAGATACTGGTGGATTTGTATAATGTTTTCCTGTGTATGACAAAACTCACCCAGAGGCAGTGATAGGTCTCCTCACTAACCTGTTTCAAACTCCATTTCTGCCCTAAGCAGACATCAGAGTTATCTGCTCTCTATAACGTTACTGTTTAAATGAAGAAATAAAAAAATAAAATACTGATGCTAAAATAGAACTAAGCTTTACAAATTTAAAAATAATTTAAATAAGTAATTAAGAAAAGTAAAACATTATGTTATGTAAAACATATTATATATGACATGTTAGGGGTACTATAAATAAAAATAGAAGACATCAATATAAAGTGGCCTTTCATTTTATTCATTGAATACCTATTGAGTAAGTGCTGAATGAGCGCCAAGAAAGGTTGAGTGGACAGAGTGGTAAATTCAACACAATCCCTCTTCTCACGGAGTTCAGACATTAAGCAAGTAATTAAAATAAAGAATGGTAAATACTGGCAAAGACAGTGCATTGAAAATGTAAGGCGCTCTTCAGTCAGTTCAAATTTAACATGAATATTTATGAAATATGGAAGTAGGATTAATAGAAAAGTGTAACTTGAGCACATATTAGGGCACAGAAAGCAAAGATCAGAACAAATTGAGACTTATGAAACATTCCAAGACAGTGGTAAAAGAATTTTAGTCATGTTCAGAGCAGGGAAATGAATATTAAAAGATTAGTTATGCTCTTTGCACAAGACAGTAGAATGTTGAGTTGGCAGAACTTAACTAATTGTACGATCTCCAACAAAGAAAATAAACGGACTGGAAGGAGTTTAAGAGGTTATGGAAGCCCAAGGTAGAAGTTGTGGAAAGTCTGCTTGAAATAATTCTATGTCTCTAGAAAAACATGCCAGTGACATCATAGCATCGAACTCTGCATGATGTTTTAGAACATGTGGTGAAGGGATAAGAGTATTAGATTAAGGATGAGGTCATCTACTCCATCTTCCATTAATTTGTTTATTCATCTTTAAAAAGACAATTTAGTACTTCTATATGTCAGGCACTGTGCTAGTCATTAGTGACACAAAGTTTAAGAAATGAGGACCTGAGCCCTCACCTCACAAAAGCCCACACTCATTGGAAGTAAGGACAAGTGAGCAATTACAGTAGGGTATGATAAATTCAACAGAACTTCAGAGCATCAGACAACAAAGAAGAGAATTCATACAATTAATTCTATCAAAAGGGATGAGGAAAGATGTCAAAAAGAAAATGATGCTTTATTGGAGTCTGATTTTTTACTGTTAATTCAAGAAGAAATTGCCTATTGAGCACAAATATGTACAGGAACTTATTATAAAGGTAGCTAACCATTTTTAAAGTATTGTAGTAATAAAGTAAAAAAATATGAGTCAGATGATATACAAAAGTAGATTTGTAGCTGGTTGCATAATGAAATACAAATAGTTTCAAAGGACAAATCAGTGCCAACCAATCTTTGGTTGTATGTTATAAGGCTCTGTACTTGACACTGATCCATTAAATATTTTTCTCAAAATGGGAATATAGTCAATATTTTATCATAACTTTAAATGGAGTATAGTTTGTTAAAATATTACACCATTATATTGTACACCTGAAACTAATAACATAACACTGTAAATCAACTACACTTCAAAAAAATTTTTTTAATTCTAATTATACAGGCATGCAGTTTGGTCACATTTTATATGAATTAGAATTATTAAATATGAGGTAGAATTATTTAAAATATTTATAGATCTGACTCTTGAGACAAATGTTAAAACAAATAACCCTAAATTTAAAAATCATCAGTGACCATGATTTGAAATGAGTGAATTGCAAACTGTTTACACTATTTCCACAAGGTGGAGCCACAGTGGTAACTGTGGCCAGTAATGTATTCTTCCAACCTTTCCTCTCCACGTAATTATGAATTATGTTTATAACCGTATTCACAATTTGAGGCTTCCTAAATAACTGAAATTATTCTATACCTAATAAGTGAACTGAAACTTGCCGTCTTCAGCAAATCAAACATATTGGGGATTTACCCCACTCTTTTACTGCTGTCTAATATTCCTGGATGAAAAGATACTATAAATTCATTTAATAAGTCCCTCATCAATGGTCATGTAGGTGTCCTACAATTTTTCACTAGTGCAAGTAATATCATAAAGAACTTTCTTGAATAATTATCTTTGTATACATATGCAAGGGTATCTGGAATATATATTCTGGCCAGGAGAAATTTCTGACTCCAAAGCAAAAGAACCTTTTTAATTCTGTCAAATATGGTCAAAGTGTCCTCCTATTCGAAGGTTCCAGCAATATAAGCTCTAACCAACATTGTATGAGAATGCCCATTTTCCTTCATATTGCATGATTATTTTGTTTTTAAATGTTGCCACCTGATAAAATGTTGGTGGTGTTAATTTGTTATTCCTTAATTAGTAGTGAGGTTGAATAAGCTTTGAAAATTTTAATGAGCTTTTGTAGTTTTTGTTCAATGATTTGCCAGTTCATATTATTTGCCCACTTTTCACTATTTTTACAGGTTTACATACTTTTTCTTTGGGATTAGTCAGAAGTTTTCATTTGCTATAATTAGTCATTACATTGTTGTAGCTGTTAAAAAAAATAGTTTCTCTTAATCTGGCACTTTGAAATTCAAATATGGGTGGTTTTCACTGCAAATGAGTTTTAATTCTTAGGTGGTCAAATGTCAGGATTTTTCTTTTATGGCCTCTGGGTTTTGTTTATTTTGTTTGTGTTGAAAGAGCTTTCCAAAATTTTAAAGCTCAACAAAGATATTCCTTTTATTTGATTGTAATGCAATCATATATGTTTTTTTCACAGTTAGTATTTTTACACACATGGAATTTATATTTCTATGGATATCCAATTAGCTTAGCACCATTTATTGAATAGACTTTTTTTTTCTCCAATGATTTGAAATATTACTTTTGTCATGTACTGGTTCCAAATATACATGATTGTGTGTCCAGATAGTCTGTCTGTTCTACAGTTGACCAAAATCTTAATATTTACCACACATAAATGCAGTGAATCACAGAATTAGTCCCACTTCCAAAAAGCAGGAAAGGGCTTCAGAAGAAGCCGCTCAGGTAGTTCAGAGATTTGCATGAAGTCCCATGATTACATTGGTGGGTGTCCTGGGCCTGGGAATGCATTTTCCTTAATTCTAATTCTGCTGCAAACTATGATTTGAGATCAACAGGAAAACAGGTCACTTTACCCTCTTTTATCTTGATTCTTTTTCAGTAACAGAGGAGTATTCAGACTGTAGTAGATCCCCATGCCAGAATGGGGGCACATGTATAAATGGAAGAACTAGCTTTATCTGTGCTTGCCGACATCCTTTTACTGGTGACAACTGTACTGTCAAGGTGGTGGAAGAAAATGCTTTAGCTCCAGGTAAGAAAGTACACGCATCCTTGGATTTGCTCAAGGTCATAAAAACATTTTTTGAACTGTTTACGAATGAATGTTTAGACCTGCTTAATCTGGACTCACTTGAGGATTAATTCCTTTTACTTATCAAATTAAGTGAATAACATACATGATTTTGTCAGGTAAACTCATTGATATACACAAGTTGAAATTGTCAATATTGGTATAATAGAGGCAGTTTAGTGAAAATCCCCCCCCCCCACTTATTTTTTTCCTAGTGCATCTTAAAAGAAAATACATATATATATATATATATATATATATATATGTCGAACTAGTGTAAACTTCTTCTCCTCAAACAAGTTGTTAAAGAATACATCTTTGATTCATATCAGATCTGATCCTTTAAATGAAGCCATAATAAGTGAATAGCAGTATGTCTTCTATGAAGGTCAAGTTCATAGTGTCATTTTGACTGGCTAAGGGCTGTTAGAACATGCTCAGATGTATTGAGTAGAACAAGATGCCTTTTTGCCCATTTACTTTCGTAAGTAAGTATTGGTTGCTATAGATTTACTTCCAGAGCGTACTATTTCTGATTTTTATACAAGAAAATGTGTGCAGGGCTTAAAATATATTCTCTTTAAAATGACAGCAAAAAATATGTTGCAGATCAGGCTTTTCTTAATAGTGTGCTGCATAATAAAGAGTAAATTTTTTAGTCTGTTTTTAAATCTCCGCCTTTGTAAGTACATTTGGCATTAATTACATAGAAGATTGCTTTTGTCTACTTCTCGATAGTGCATACAATTTCATTGGGTTTCTGTTTTAGCCTCTAGAAACTGTTTGACAAGGTGCTGGAAAAATTGTTTCTGCATCATATCAGCTTTAATTCCTGCAAGAGGCTTTAAAACATTCTGACATACCATAATAATCAGAGTGCTTTGAATTCCTTCATCTCTGGAGAGATCAAAGCAACATGCAAATTAATCTCTGAGGCATTTCTATGAGGAAGGTATTGAGTGTTACTACCACCATTCTATCCTGATCTAAACGGAGAAACAGTCTCAGAGAGGCTAAGCAATTTTGGGTAGTTCAGGCAAGAAAAGGGGCAAACACCCAGACACATATGCCCTTGTTAAGTCTGATGAATGACCTTTTTTCTTCTACTAACGCTTTTTGTAACCGAGATAAAATGATAAAGATATAAACAGAACAAGATCAAAACATGAAAATTAACTCTTTCCATTTTTTTCCGCTAACAGATTTTTCAAAAGGATCTTACAGATATGCACCGATGGTGGCATTTTTTGCATCTCATACATATGGAATGACCACACCTGGTCCTATCTTATTTAATAACTTGGATGTCAACTATGGAGCCTCATATACTCCAAGAACTGGAAAATTCAGAATCCCCTATCTTGGGGTGTATGTTTTTAAGTATACCATTGAGTCATTTAGTGCTCATATCTCTGGATTTTTAGTGGTTGATGGAGTAGACAAGCTTGCATTTGAGTCTGAAAGTATTAACGGTGAGATATGCTGTGATAGGGTTTTGACTGGGGATGCCTTATTAGAATTAAATTATGGGCAGGAAGTGTGGTTGCACCTTGTAAAAGGAACAATTCCAGCCAAATATCCCCCTGCTACTACATTTAGTGGTTACTTATTATACCGTACATAAATTAGTGTGAAAGACAGACTGTCACCTTTACTGAGAAGCAGCCAGTGTTTTTATTTATCTTTGCATGCACATTTGCTCTGTTTTTGGTTTTTCCACATGAATGAAAACCAACTTCTTTTTAAAATCTGAGTAAGGCTGCAAGTTTGTTTATTTCATAAATTATTTGACTATCTTTTGGACAACCTGTATATGGAGTTCTTGCTCCTAAGGAGATTTAGAGGCATGGAAAACAAAGTGCATTTGTTAGCATAACCATTCCTATTTTTGTCTTTTCATGTTAAGGCATTTCAGTGTAAAAGAAATATTATAAAATGACAATCACTCAATATTGCCAGTCACAGTAGTCTTTCCAATAGAACATTTAACTTTGTTATTCTCTGTGTACATAAATATATAACATATGTTTCTTAAATTCACAAATTCAAATAAAGTACTCAAAGACCAAGAAGTTTCTTTTAACTTTGATTTTTATTCTTTCCTGTTGAGTTGATTAATTTTACATATTAAAATTTTCATTTGTAATGAGAATTTTTAAAGCTGAATTAGAAGCTTAAAATATGCTTAACTATTGTTCCCTTCCTAAATTATATTCAATATCCTGTGATCAACCATAATGAAAAATTTGACAAAAGAATATATATATGTATTACTGAATCACTTTGTTGTACTCCAGAAACTAACACAACATTGTAAATCAACTATACTTCAATAAAATTTAAAAAAAAACTATTGTTCCCTTCCTATAATTAGAGAATAAAGTAGTACTTGACACATTTGAACACTTATACCCAAGTCTAAAAATACAGAAGTGGACATTTTACCTGCCTCCATCATACAATATCTACAGGGGAAAAAAATAACACTTTTCTCTAATGAGTATCCTGTGGTAACACATGCAGACCTGCCTTATTCTTATAACAGGTGCATATATGCCATGGTGATACTACAATTTATGGATTTATGGGATGCTCCCTCTGCTTTGGTTTTCTTCTAAGCAACTTATACTGATTCCTTACAAAAGCTTTTATAAGGTGGGTATTATTATCATCATTTTTATGGTTGAACAGCAATTGACTAAGGAATGGACCAAGCTTCACAAGTAGGAAGGACTGAGGCAGTATTTAGAATCAGCCATTCTTCTCCAGCACCCACATCCATCCTTTCTGTATGTTACCTCCTAAGATGTACCATAATTGATTTAATAATCTCTTATGAAGGCCATTTGCATTATCTCCAATGTTTCATTGTAACAATGTTATTGTAGTGAACACCCTTAAACATATATTCCCTATGTATTTAACAAGATAGTTTTGAACAAGAGATTCCTATAAGTTATCCTAAAAATAATAAGTAAGAAGTTTTTGGTATGGCAAACATTTTTCATGAATTAATTACTCTAATGCTTACTATAATCCTATGTATAACATACTAACCGTGTGAGATATGTATCATGTATTATTCTCCTTATACTTATGAGGAACAGAGGCAGGAAGAAGGTAATTTTCCCAATAGTTCAGCAAATTGTGAGAATTTCAGGAACAAAGGATAAGCATATATTTTTATTTTCTAACGTACTATCAAGGTGCCCTTGAAAAGATTTGTACCACTCCATAGGCCCAGTTTGCTCATGTTTAAAGAGTACTCATTACCCCCAACACATACTCATCAAAACTCACAATTTTTAAAAATATTGCCAATCTCGAAAGTGAAAATATTATCTCCTCATGGCAGAAACTTAAAAATTTTTCAAATTTGCTGAAACTTGAAAGCATATGTTCGGACAAAGAGTTGTACACAAATGTTCAGTGTAACTTTATTCATAATAGCCAAAAACTAGGTTCCACCCACACGTCCAGCAATAGATGAATAGTTAAGCAAACTCTGGCATACCCATACAGCAGGGGACTGCCAATCAATAAAAAGGAATGAACACACTACAACACACATCACAGATAATCTGTAGAAGATTTCAAACTGCAGCCTAATGAACCTGGAAGAACCCTACAGGTAAGTGTGAAGTGACTATTGCCCATCAGAATGTCTCATGTTGAGCCAACATAGCTGTGCCTTCACAGCTGAGCCTCACTCAGGACACTGGGGAAGAGCATGAGCCAGATGCTGACAAGTAAAGGCCAAATGATTGACAATTTCTAGTCTGTGTAAATGTGTCATTTTCAAAAATATTGGGAAAGTTTTGATAATTTCTTTAGTCCCTGCCTGAAATTACATCACAATCTACAAGAGAGGCAGGTGGGAGGGGCCCTCCAGGACCTGAGGAGTGGGAGAGGAGCAGAGGATGTTTGCCCCACCCACTCGAGCCCGGGAAACCTGATGAGCACCCAGGCTGGTCCCCCACCCTCTGAGACCAGAGGCAGGAGACCCGCCTGGGCCCCTTCTGTTCTGTTGAGCCTAAGCTCCACACTCCACACCCCCCAGGGCCTTTTCCAGCCCCGTGGGTGCTAAGTATAGGCCCTGCCCACCACCCAACCCCCTTCTTAGGCCTCACCCTCCACAGCAAGGCCTTCCCCCCCATTTTTTTTCTTCTCCTTTTTTACTATTGTGGTTTTGTTTCACCTTCCAGTTGTTGTTTCATCTATATTTTTATTTTTATATTCTTTCTAACATAACTGTTAGTTTCCTAGTCTAATTTTATTTTTTATTGTTCTCCTTTTTTTTTTTTTTTTTGTCACCCCGTATGGCTTGCAGGATCTTGGGTCATGAGCCAGGGATCAGGCTGAAGCTGCTGAGGTGGGAGCTTCAAGTCCGAACCACTGGACTAACAGAGAACCTCAGACTCCAGGAAATATTCATCGGAGTGAGGCCTCCTGGAGGTCCTCATCTTGGCACAAAGACCCAGGTCTACCCAACAGCCTAGAAACTCCACTGTTGGAATCCTCAGGCCAAACACTCAGAAGGACAGGAACACAATCCCACTCATCCAAAAAAAAAAGAGAGAGACAGCAAAAGAATATGTCACAGATGAAGGAGCAAGGTAAAAACCTACAGGACCAAATAAATGAAGAGGAAATAAGCAACCCACTTGAAAAAGAATTCAGAGTAATGATAGTAAAGATGATCCAGAATCTCGGAAAAAGAAGGGAGGCACAGACTGAGAAAATACAAGAAATGTTTAACAAAGACCTAGAAGAACTAAAGAACAAACAAACAGAGATGAACAACACAACAACTGAAATGAAAAATACACTAGAAGGAATCAATAACAGAATATCTGAGGCAGAAGAACAAATAAGTGAGCTGGAAGACAAAATGGTGGAAATAACTGACAAGGAGCAGAATAAAGGAAAAATAATGAAAAGAATCGAAGACAATCTCAGAGACCTCTGAGACAACACTAAGTGCACTAACATTCGAATTATAGGGGTCCCAGAAGAGGAAGAGAAAAAGAAAGGTCCTGAGAAAGTATTTGAAGAGATTATAGGGGAAAACTTCCCTAATATGGGAAAGGAAATAGTCACCCAAGTCCAGGAAGCACAGAGAGTCCCATATAGGATAAACCCTAGGAGAAACATACCAAGACACATATTAATCAAACTAACAAAAATTAAATTCAAAGAAAAATTATTCAAAGCAGCAAGGGAAAAACAAAAAATAACATACAAATGGATCCCCATAAGATTATCAGCTGATTTTTCAGCAGAAACTCTGCAGGCCAGAAGGGAGTGGCAGGATATATTTAAAGTCATGAAAGAGAAAAACCTACAACCAAGATCACTGTACCAAGCAAGGATCTCATACAGATTCAATGGAGAAATCAAAAGCTTTTCAGACAAGCAAAAGATAAGAGAATTCAGCACCACCAAACCAGCTGTACAACAAATGCTAAGGGAACTTCTCTAGGCAGGAAACACAAGAGAAGGAAGAGGCCCACAAAAACAAACCCAAAACAATTAAGAAAATGGTAATAGGAACATACATATTGATAATAACTTTGAATGTAAATGGATTAAATGCCTCAACCAAAAGATACAGACTGGCTGAATGGATACAAAAACAAGACCCATATATATGCTGTCTACAAGAGACCCACTTCAGACCTAGGGATGTATAGAGACTGAAAGTGAGGGGATGGAAAAGATATTCCATGCAAATGGAAACCAAAAGAAAGCTGGAGTAGCAATACTCATATCAGACAAAATAGACTTTAAAATAAAGACTATTACAAGAGACAAAGAAGGACACTACATAATGATCAAGGGATTGATCCATGAAGAAGATATAACAATTATAAATGTTTATGCACCCAACACAGGAGCACCTCAGTACATAAGGCAAATGCTAACAACCATGAAAGCGGAAATCGACAGTAACACAATCAGAGTAGGCGACGTTAACACCCCACTTACACCAATGGACAGATCATCCAAACAGAAAATAAATAAGGAAACACAAGCTTTAAATGACACCACAGACCAGCTAGATTTAACAGATATTTATAGAACATTCCATCTGAAAGTGGCAGAATACACTTTCTTCTCAAGTGCACATGGAAATTCTCCAGGATAGATCACATCTTGGGTCACAAATCAAGCCTCGGAAAATTTAAGAAAATTGAAATAGCATCTTTTCTGACCACAATGCTATGAGATTGGAAATCAATTACAGGAAAAAAAAACTGTAAAAAACACAAATACATGGAGGCTAAACAGTGCACTACTACATAACCAAGAGATCACTGAAGAAATCAAAAAAGAAAGTTAAAAATACATAGAAAGAAATGACAATGAAAACACGACGACCCAAAACCTGTGGGATGCAGCAAAAGCAGTTCTAAGAGGGAAGTTTATAGCACTTCAATCTCACCTCAAGAAACGAGAAAAATCTCAAATAAACAATCTAACCCTACACCTAAAGCAACTAAGAAAAACAGAGAAAACCCAAAGTCAGTAGAAGGAAAGAAATCATAAAGATCAGAGCAGAAATAAATGAAATAGAAATGAATAAAATAATAGCAAAGACCAATAAAACTAAAATCTCATTCTTTGAGAAGATAAACAAAACTGATAAACCCTTAGCCAGACTCATCAAGAAAAAAAGGGAGAAGACGCAAATCAATAAAATTAGAAATGAAAAAGGAGAAATCACAACTGACACTGCAAAAATACAAGGGATTATAAGAGACTACTACAAACAACTATATGCCAATAAAATGGACAACCACGAAGAAATGAACGAATTCTTAGAAAGGTACAATTTTCTAAGACTGAACCAGGAGGAATTAGAAAATATAAGCAGATCTATCACAAGTAATGAAATTGAAACTGTAATTAAAAATCTTCCAACACACAAAAGTCCAGGACCAGATGGCTTCACAGGTGAATTCTATCAAATATTTAGAGAAGAGCTAACACTGATCCTTCTCAAACTTTTCCAAAAAATTGCAGAGGGAGGAACACTCCCAAATTCATTCTACAAAACCACCATCACCCTGATACCAAAACCAGAAAAAGATATCACAAAAAAAGAAAATTATAGACCAACATCACTGATTAACATACATGAAAAAATCCTGAAAAAAATACTAGCAAACAGAATCCAACAACATATTAAAAGGATCTCACCATGATCAAGTGAGATTTATCCTAGGGATGCGAGGATTCTTCAATATAAGCAAATCAGTGTGAAACACCATATTAACAAATTAAGAAATAAAAACCATATGATCATCTCAATAGATACAGAAAAAGCGTTTGACTAAATTCAATACCCACTTATGATAAAAACTCTCCAGGAATTGGGCATAGAGGGAACTTACCTCAACATAATAAAGGCCATGTATGACAAACATCATACTCAGTGGTGAAAAACTGAAAGCATTTCCATTAACATCGGGAACAAGACAACGATGTCCACTCTCACCACTGCTATTCAACATAGTTTTGGAAGTCCTAGCCATGGCAATCAGAGAAGAAAAAGAAAGGAATACAAATTGGAAAGGAAGAAGTAAAACTGTCACTGTTTGCAGATGACATGATACTATACATAGAAAATCCTAAAGATGCCACAAAAAACTACTAGAACTAATCAATGAATTTGGTAAAGTAGCAGGATACAAAATTAATGCACAGAAATCTCTTGCATTCCTATACACTAATGATGAAAAATCTGAAAGGGAAATTAAGAAAACACTCCCATTTACCATTGCAATGAAAAGAATAAAATACCTAGGAATAAACCTACTTAAGGAGACAAAAGACCTGTATACAGAAAACTATAAGACACTGATGAAAGAAATTAAAGACTATACAAACAGATGGAGAGATATACCATGTTCTTGGATTGGAAGAATCAACATTGTGAAAATGACTATATTACCCAAAGCAAACTACAGATTCAATGCAATCCCTATCAAAGTTCCAATGGCATTTTTCACAGAACTAGAACAAAAAATTTCACAATTTGTATGGAAACACAAAAGACCCCGAATAGCAAAAGCAATCTTGAGAAAGAAGAATGGAGCTGGAGGAATCAGGCTCCCTGACTTCAGACCATACTACAAAGCTACAGTAATCAAGACAGTAAGGTACTGGCACAAAAACAGAAATATAGATCAATGGAACGGGATAGAAGCCCACAGATAAACCCACGCACATATGGTCACCTTATCTTGGATAAAGGAGGCAAGAATATACAGTGGGGAAAAGACAGCCTCTTCAATAAGTGGTGCTGGGAAAACTGGACAGCTACATGTAAAAGAATGAAATTAGAACCCTCCCTAACCCCATACACAAAAGTAAACTCAAAATGGATTAAAGACCTACATATAAGGCCAGACACTATCAAACTCTTAGAGGAAAACATAAATAGAAAGCTCTATGACATAAATCACAGCAAGATCTTTTTTGACCCACCTCCTAGAGAAATGGAAATAAAAACAAAAATAAGCAAATGGGACCTAATGAAACTTAATAGCTTTTGCACAACAAAGGAAACCATAAACAAGATGAAAAGACAGCCCTCAGAATGGGAGAAAATATTTGCAAATGAAGCAACTGAGAAAGGATTAACCTCCAAAATATACAAGCAGCTCATGCAGTTCAATATCAAAAAACAAATAACCCAATCCAAAACTGGGCAGGAGACCTAAATAGACATTTCTCCAAAGAAGATATACAGATTGCCAACAAACATACGAAAGGATGCTCAACCTCACTAATCATTAGAGAAACGCAAATTAAAAACACAATGAGGTATCACCTCACACCGTTCAGAATGGCCATAATCAAAAAATCTACAAACAATAATTAGTGGAGAGGATATGGAGAAAAGGGAACCCTCTTGCACAGTTGTTGGGAATGTAAATTGATACAGCCATTATGGAGAACAGTATGGAGGTTTCTTAAAAAACTAAAAATAGAATTACCATATGACCCAGAAATCCTACTACTGGGCCTATACCCTAAGAAAACCATAATTCAAAAAGAGACATGTACCACAATGTTTACTGCAGCATTATTTACAATAGCCAGGACATGGAAGCAACCTAAGTGTCCATTGACAGATGAATGGATAAAGAAGATGTGGCACATATATACAATGGAATATTACTCAGCCATAAAAAGAGATGAAATTGAGTTATCTGTAGTGAGGTGGGTGGATGGAAATAGAGTCTGTCATACAGAGTGAAGTAAGTCAGAAAGAGAAAAAGAAATACCATATGCTAACGCATATACATGGAATCTAAAAACAAAAAAAAATGGTACTGATGAACCTAGTGGAGAGCAGGAATAAAGACCTCGACATAGAGAACGGACTTGAGGACACGGTTGTGGAGGGGGAAGCTGGGGTGAAGCGAGAGAGTGGCACGGACATATATACACTACCAAATGTGAAACAGATAGCTAGTGGGAAGCAGCTGCATAGCACAGGGAGATCAGTTCGGTGTTTTGTGACCACCTAGAGGGGTGGGATAGGGCAAGTGGGAGGGAGGCTCAAGAGGGAGGGGATATGGGGATATATGTATGCATATAGCTGATTCACTTTGTTGTACAACAGAAACTAACACAGTATTGTTAGCAATTATACTCCAATAAAGATCTATTAAAAAATAAATAAAAATAATTTTTTTTAATTTCTTCAAGTACTCCTAGATTAAACAGAATCTTTTTCTTCCAAATATACTTCAACAGATACCAGTGATTTCAATGTCCTGCCTTTTCTGTAATATTAGCAAGAACAGAAGGAAGTAAATCATTTGACAATATTTTTATTGCCCTGCACGATTTAATTTTTGATTTTGTAATTAGATAATTTAGAACATTTAGCACTAAATGATGCTTCGGTGTTTGGAGTTTTAATTACTAATATTATTCTTTATTTTCATACGTATTTGTAAAAATACCCAGTTAAATGACAAATTGCCACCCATAGCCAAAAAGCATTCCAGCCACTTCTAAGTTGCTGTGACCTTGTCTCGGTATCTTTTAAAAAGCCACCCAATAAAATGTAGGACAGCTGTGTAATATATTTCTAATCATCATGATCAAACTTCCCATGTATAAAAAAATATAACACTGGGATTTTCTTGATTTTTCCTATGGAGACAGCAGACTTTAATGGATATTATTTCCTAGATTGAATTCCAGAGCTCTACTCTCTCACCAGACCTTCTTGCCCAGCAAACTCCCAAAGTATACTAAGACTCTAATTACTGATGACAATTTCATACCCATTCATTCATCAATTATTTAATAAACACCTACTTTGTGACAGGCAGGATAAATCATATATTAAATAATGTAAAAATAAGTATCAAGTAAATCAGCACAGATAGATACTGCATTTTAAATACATTATTCAGAGTCATGCTGCGATTTACTCCGCCAAATCGTGAGTAATTCCATAAGGATAGGAAATGTATCTTTAATAACCAACCCCTCTTTTTTCTGCACCTCTGACTGAACTTCCATTACTTGCTTTTGGATCACTCTAAGAATTAAGAAACTTCATATTCGAAGCCAAGTGTGCCTACATTGCTCTTTCTTACTGTCTCTTACCAAATTTCTCATTTTGGTAGAATGGGCTAATATCATTTGGGCATTAAGATGCTAAAAATAAGCCATATTGATTTTTGGCTGACTGGTTTAATGCTCTTAAAGGGGATTTTTTGAAGTTGTTTATCTGTTTCAAAATAGAAATTTACTGAATTGAATGAATTTCTAATTTGCAGAAGTTCAGTTATATAGAAACATTTTATATATAATACATATACATTCAGTTATGTTATATATATATAACTTAAGGTTTTCACTTACCTAATATATATCTAATATAAATATTTTTCTATCTAATATATATAAATTATGTATATTATACATATACAACTTAGGATTTTTATCATGTACTTTTTATCCAAGTCTAAAGAAAATGGGTATACAACTTGGTACTTTAAAAAAAAATTGCTATGGTTTATTACTGTCAACTTTTTCACATTAGAAACTAGCTGAGTAATCATCTTTGTCTTCAAAAGCAATTTTTGATGCAATAAAATTCTCCTTATTCAAAATAGTTTGCTTATCCTCTATCCTTGCAAGCATGTGTGGGATGCATTAGAGCAGAAATGATAGCCCGCCCTTCCTAGATTGTACATTTAGTTAGGTTGATCCTCCCTGTAAGAGGCAGAGATGTTTGCTGCCCCAGTGGTTTCAAAGCCAGGGTTTCATCAATGAGCAGAGGAGTGTTATAAAGCACCTTCCCTTGGGAGCTTTTATCACAGCTCAGTGAGAATCTTCAATGAGCTATACTGCGCTTGTGCTTGGAGAAAAACAACAACAAAGTAGTGTTCATTTCTCTGGGCTGGCATCGTGATTAAACAATCCCAAACTCTGGAAGAAGTCCAAATTTAGGATTTTGTTAGTACTTTTAGTACTTTTTAGTACTTTTATTCATGGGTTTCTTCATGAAATATCAAAGCCCAGACTTTGGTCTGGTACCAAGTGTCATTTGTAGTAATATTTAGTATTACGTAGTAATATTTAGAACATTTAAAAATGTTATTCCCATATTTTAAAAAATATTAGTCCATAGCAGATCCTGGTGGTAACACGATTTTCTGTTGGATTCAAATAAATACTTACATCCAAGCCCATTGAAGACTACAGTTAAAATGCTACAAGACTGCAACCTAGGAGTTAGTGTGTTTTTTTTCAATGTATTTAAATCTACATCCAAATATTTGTATTCAAACATTTGAATTCCCTATATCTTTTAGATTCAAACAAAAACTGTATCAAGTCCACTCAGGTTAAGAATGAAAATACTACATGACACAACCCGAGGGGTGAGTGTTCTTATAAATACTACTCTACTTGGCTTACTTTAGCCACTAGTGAAGAATTTGACTAGATCCTTCTTACCAGGAAACAGGCAGTTACAGATAGTTTCTAAAATTACAGATAGTTTCAAAAATTTTTTTTGTAACTTACTTCCATTGATCTTTGCTGTCACCATCATCACCACCAATGCATTTAATTGTACACAATGTGTATAAAGAGGACTGCATATCTATTTCTTCATCTATATGAAATTTGTGAATTAAGGATGACAATAATTTGCCAGAAAACATGTGGAGAAAAAAATACACTTATTTGTACCACCTAGCCATTTCCAAAAATCATTTGAGGTGGCTAGATGAATGATATATGATAGGAAAAATATTAAACTTTAACAAAGATAGTTGCTACTTACACATCCAATATATGTCAAGAACATGTGCTTTTCTTAGCCTAATTTCTTAGAGATACTCACATGTACTACTTTTCAAGATGTGTCACAGAGTAATCTTGTGCTTAACACAGAATACTCTACAGAGATGCTTCCCGCAATCTGAAACCCTCTTTCAATCCCCTACTGATTCCCTATCCCACCATCGCAGAATTGCTGTTTAACGAACATGTTTAGCTCTCTAATCCTGCTGAGGAGGCAGCTAAATAGTGTGGAAATTATTCTGTAGATTTAAAAGATTCTCCAGAGATTACATGTCTTTTTAATGCTACTTTCATTGCCCTTTCTGAAGCTTGTCATTAAGTTTTTGAATCATGATTCTATTTCATAAACACTAATTCTCATTCCTTTAAATGGTTGGCAAACTGACAGGTCATACGTGGGTTTTAGCCTTTCACAGAGTTCCCTATTAACAGCAAACTGTGAACTCCACCCCACTCAGTGAATGGAAGCAATAAACAAAGACCATCACTGCATGTCTGTATAATTTTGGCTTCTCTCATCCCATGTGGTATACTCAAAGTACAGCATATTTGAGAAAGCAACCACAACATCGTCATTACCAACAATGACCACCAACATCCCTAAAGGCATTCTTGGGTATCACAAAGGAACCTATCTTTTTATATTTCAGAAATGCCTTGTTACTAGAGCAGTACCAGTACCTGAAAACTGATTCTGTAGTGTATTCTGAAAAATGGGCAGACTAAGATGCCTATAAAGCATCTTACAATAGAATTCCACGAGGTCGGGTACCATTTGCCCATCAATAAAGTTCTTGGCACTGCAGCTAGTGGGAGATCACTGAGATCAGTAAATACATAGAACATGCTGTAAACCGAAAAGAATTAAATGTCTTAAATTTATTAAGTAAATTTTACTAAAAGAAAATTTTCTAGTAAAATTCATTTTACTTACTTTAATGGAACAAAAATAATTTGAATATTCAAATTTGTGATCACCAACCCCAAAACTAGTCCTGATTTTCTTTTTTTTTTTTTTTTTTTTTTGATGTAGAGATTTAAAATGTGACATCTATATTTGGCTAATGTTGTTACCTTTGTTAGACAGAGGTTTTAGCCCTGTGATGAAGGCATCGAATTTTCTCATTCTGGGCTGTAACAAACAGCTACTTATTTGCCCTAGATACATCCTTAATACACTGATGCAGTTTTGCCAGCAAGTTATGTCTTCTTCACACCAATGGAAAAATTATCTTGGCAAGTAACCTTGTGAGGAAACTATTTGCAAGAAGGCAAAATAGCTACCACCTCAGGGAGAACGACTACTTTCACTAGTAAGTAAGTATGCAGAACTTGAATTGCCGTTCTCTTTTTGAAGTACACATCACACCAACTTACTAACCTCCCTTGTATCACTACACACACAGACCTACTAGAGCATGGACTTAAGGATATGGGGAGGGGGAAAGGTAAGCTGTGACAAAGTGAGAGAGTGGCATGGACATATACACACTACCAAATATAAAATAGATAGCTAGTGGGAAGCAGCCGCATAGCACAGGGAGATCAGCTCCGTGCTTTGTGACTGCCTGGAGGGGTGGGATAGGGAGGGTGGGAGGGAGGGAGATGCAAGAGGGAAGAGATATGGGGACATATGTATATGTATAACTGATTTACTTTGTTATAAAGCAGAAACTAACACACCATTGTAAAGCAATTATGCTCCAATAACGATGTTAAAAAAAAAGTTATAACATCATTTTTTCCCCTACAACTGTAAAATCAAAAGCAACACAAACTACAAAGAGAAAGCTCCTAAATATTTCCTTTCCCTCTTGCTTCTGACAGAAAATGTATGGAGACAAGAGAAAGAAGAAAGATCAAAACAGAAATAAGGGGGCTTCCCTGGTGGCGCAATAGTTGAGAGTCTGCCTGCCGGTGCAGGGGACACGGGTTCGTGCCCCGGTCCGGGAAGATCCCACATGCCGCAGAGCGGCTGGGCCCGTGAGCCATGGCCGCTGAGCCTGCGCGTCCGGAGCCTGTGCCCCGCGATGGGAGAGGCCACGACAGTGAGAGGCCCGCGTACCACAAAAAAAAATATATATATATATAGATAGATAGATAGATAGATAGATAGTTAGATCATAAAATGATGTCATAATATGCATCTCTCCCCCAAATTTCTCTGTTTTTTCTTAAAAGATAAAAGAAATTTCCACCTAAAGTAACATTTCATTGATTTCAGCCTGCATGTCTTTTGGAAAAGGAAAGAATTTGATAATCAAATGCATTATATAAATAATTAACTGTAGGGGTGGAGTTTGGGAGAGGAAGTTCTTTATAAAATCTCAGAACAGGTATCAGAAGCACATAATTCTGATTTTCCCTCCCTGAAATATAACATCATCCGGGATTAAAATAACAATTTTTTCAGAATAAATGGAAAGACATTCTGGAAGGTATATTATTTTATTTTCCAACCCTTTTGTTGGAAAAGGCAAAGAAATAAGGGCGACTCTATACCTTTTTTTGCCCACTTTAAATCTTACTTTGACCTCTAGATTCACCCTTCCTGTGTTTCTCGGCAACTCCCCACATTTCCTCAGGAGCCTCTCAAACTGCTGTCATTTACCCAGCAACCAAGACGGTTCCAGGTGCAGACGAACGGCCTTTGCAAGACCTGAGAACCAGCCAAGACCTAATTGCCTCTCCCCAGGTCCCATTGGCAGGAGCTTTCATTCATTTCTCCCCCTACAACCACTCCTTTTCTAGGAAAGCAAGCCTCCAGGCAGGACATCACCTTCTCATTACGCAGCAGCTTGGCGAGCTGCAGGAACGTCTGGGCCTTAGTCTGAGAATGTCTGGCCTTGCGAGTGAAAGGAAGAGCTTTGGTCTTGAACTTTCACGATTCTGCTTCTCCTTTGGCAGGTCCCTTCTATTTCCCTTTCCTTTTGCCCTTGCCCTCCGCCTCTTCCTCTCCTCTTCTTTCTTTTCTTCCTCTTCTTTTGGTTTTCTAACTGCCTGTGTTTTCTCTATTTACCCCTGTTGGCCTCTTCTTTCACTTTCATGATCTCTTTGGCTCTCTCCTTTGTCCTGCTTTTTCCTCCCCACTCTCCATTTCTTACACACATTTCCATAAACCATCATTTAAAGAATGTACAGATTATAAAGTCCTGCTGTCCCTTTTTTCCCTATTTTATTTTTCGCCCCATATTTTCTAAGGTCCAAGAATAATTCAAAACAAAACACTCTCCAGGAAATTCTATATTTTCAGTGAAATTTATTTTATTGTGTAATAGACCTGAGGGAAGCCTAATTGTATTTTCTTTTTTGCAAGTATTACTACTAATGTGTTGTTCAATAGGATTCTGTAACTGTCTAAATTAATTAAACTGCCATCTGGGTCGTATATTTCAAAGAAATAATTTAACATCGTTATTTACAAATTGCATCCGGTTTAAGCATAAATTTTACTTATTTAGGTGAAATATTTATCTTATGCAGAGAAATACTCTACTTATTTAGGTGAACTATTTGTCATGTGCAAAAAAATATATGGAATGAATGACCAAAAAAAAGGACTGTATATGGCCACCTTTATAATCAAGTAATATGAAAATAATACACAACTAAATAACATGATTCATAATAGATGAGGCAATCCTTGGGGTAAATTAGCCACTGAACAAAAAATGTCCCAGTCAAAAGATTTTCTTCCTAAGTATCCGAAGCCTTTTGAATGTACAGAGCTCACATTATTGAAAATCAGTAGAGTTCAATCGATGAAGATTAAGCATGATGAATGCTTGATTGTCTCAGATGAAATCACACGTGCTGACAGAACATCTGTTACAGCCTTCCTGTTATTTTATTGCAAATTTACAACCTATTGCAACTAAAATAACATGATTAAAATTATAGACATTTTGAATAAAGGATAATTTATAGACCTCTCTAAATAATCAAACTTATGGCTCAAATAACCAAAATTTTAAAAAAGAAAAGATTTCTGAAACCCTATACGTGTTGCTTTTCATTACAAAGAAACACTGGTATTTGGTATCTACATTCAGGCATCGCTACTATAGGGGGGAAAAAAAAAGGAATCCCAGAATCAGAAATCTTCAATGTTCACTTATTTGTTATATTTATTAAAGTTATTTCACAGACAGTTAATCTTGGTTTTTCCTGTTTGCAATACCCACAGGACTAACCCGATGGTCAACATACAGTAGACATTTATTTAGTATTTGTTTACTGAACACTTGACTTGAATAAAAATGTCTGAGTAAAGTGTTCATAAGGTCATGTTTTAGGTAAGTACAAATGTTTCATGTTGTCTAAGAAAGTAACTAAAATGACTTCAAACAGAAAGATGCATAAAGATTTGCATAATTTATACATGCAGGTGTGTGAAATAGTAAGTGTAATATTTAACGTTTATAAAAACAATCTCCCTTATATAATTGGAGTTCCCTGTAACCTGTCTGTTCTGTGTAACAATTAAACCTATGGAACTGGGTCTACTCCCAATAAAAGGCTATAAAAACCATTTGTAAACCACAGCTTGACTATTTGCATATTGCTAACTAAAAGTTCCAATTTCATTATTTATTTACCTTAAATCAAATTTTCTGACTAGAATTAATGATATATTTAGGAGCCAAGATGGTCAGGAGTTTCTTTAACAAGGCTTGAAATCAGTTGTCAGTTGGTCAAACCCAGAGGTCACACCTATTTTATGGGAGAGACAGTTTATTGGGGGGCCGATCTTATGGGCATGGATTACTGAGTTCAAACTCCAGTTATGAGCACTGGACTCTTTTGTGCCTCATTTTCTTTATCTGTAAATAGACATAAAAATAGTTCCTACTTATTATTAAGATTTGTATACAGATTAAATATGATGATTCATGTAAAACGTTAAATGCAATGATTAACACCTAGTAAGTACTCAATAAATGATGAGCTTAGCACTGTGATGCTGGAAAGAAGATTGTGAAGGGTAAAGGGGAAGGCACAGAAAAGGGGAGGAGACAAATAGCAAGCTCGCAACTACTGTTGGATTCAACTTTTAACAAAGAAATAAAAAGCAATTATTAGTACAGTAAGAAAGCTTATGAAAACGGATAAGACAAAATATACCCTGTTACCAGAAGAAACTTGCATAGTCATCATGTAACAGACTGAAAACTGAAAGAAAAATAAGTACAAAGAAACCCTTGCACACTGGATAGCATACTTCTGAATTGAAATGTATCCTTAGCCTGTGGTGATACATCAGTGTTTGGGGGAAACATAGAAAATGAGGGCATATGAAGAAGAAAATGCAACAGGAAATTATTTGTTCAACTTCAAACGCTATATTAATTCTTCACGTTTCTTTAGGTCATAGTGACACAAACCTCGCAGGGAAGTAAAAAAGTTTTATCTACAAAAGGATATGAAGAGAAACCTTGCCGAAATGAAAAAGGATTTCTCATATAGGTAAATTTTTTAAAATTGAGATATAATTGACGTATAACATTATATTAGTTTCAGAAGTAGAAATAAGCTGCTAAATAAAGTTTTAGCCTGATTATTTGGCTTTTTCTTTTTTGTGTGTGTGGCTGTGTTGGGTCTTCGTTGCTGCGCGCGGGCTTTCTCTAGTTGGTGGTGAGCGGGGCTACTCTTCGTTGTGGTGCACGGGCTTCTCATTGTGGTGGCTTCTCTTGTTGTGGAGCACGGGCTTTAGGCGCACGGGCTTCAGTAGTTGTGGTGCGTGCGGGCTCAGTAGTTGTGGCTCGCGGGCTCTAGAGCACAAGCTCAGTAGTTGTGGCGCACGGGCTTAGTTGCTCCGCGGCATGTGGGATCTTCTCGGACCAGGGCTTGAACCCATGCTCCCTGCATTGGCAGGCGGATTCTTAACCACTGCGCCACCAGGGAAGCCCTATTTGGCTTTTTAATATCAGTTTTACCATAGTATTTATATCTTCTTTAGGTATTATATTAACCATAGTGTCAAGATAACAGATTACATAGAACGTATAGAAGTTAAAACTATTGAACTTCACAAACTGTTCTAATATATCAAAATTGCATGAAAGTTAAGAAAATCATTTTATATTGCTAAGAATTGTTTGGTTCAGTAGTGGTAAAATGCTTCCCTAAAATTTCTTGATTTATCTAAAGTAAGAAGTTTTAAAAGTTGGATTAAAAATATTTTCCCCCGCTCTAGCACACTAGAAAAGACCCGAAAGAAAAAGCAGAGCAGGAGCAATTAAATAAAAGATTTTTAAGGAGGTAGAATGCATAATATTCACAAGTAAGATTGCTTAGCTCAAAACCTGACTCTGCCACTTACTGGCTGTGTGCCCTTAGGTTAGTTACTTAATCTCTCTGAGCCTCAGTTTCATCTTCTGTAAAATGAGTGGTAATAATATTTACCTCATAGGGTTGGTGCAGGGATTAAATTAATAGACATACAGCATTTAGAATATTAGCTGGCATATAATCAGTACTCTTGAAATATCCACTATTAGCATTTCTGGAGTTTCACTTAAAGGTGATGGCAAAAAATAAATGAAATAATCTTAAAGTTAAAAAAATGATAAAAACTTTTTGGACATCAGTACAGTGTTGCTCAGAGTTGTACACTCCAATTTATTATCTAACAAAATATTTGTTTCTAATCTCAGAGATATCACTTTAAACAAAGATTTTGAGATTCCCAGAAAATCTCACTTGAAACAAATACAAGGAAAAAACTACAGGAAATATTTTATTAAGAATATCTTGAGTAAGCTAATGTAGAACAGAAACATTCAGATAGTACTAAAATGATTTCCACTTATCTCTGTTGCCCACCTGAAGCTTTTCCAGTATTTAGTCTATGGTACAGGTAAGTCACAGATTTCAAACTTAATCCACTTGGATTCCTGTATGCTTGATTTAATTATGTTTCACTCAAACAGAAGGTCAGAAAATATCTAATTAGCTATTTTACAAAGTGGTTAAATCCACTGTGATGTTGTGATGTAATAGAAATAGATATTTGGTTTTTACCCACAGTTCCTGGCATAGAGCTTCTTAAACCCTCATAATTTCTTGAATGATAAGGCTGAGTAGATTGTCTTTTGTAATTCATAATAAGTCCCTTTCAAGTACACCTGAGTATATGTTAATGACATGACTGGTGGCTGGAACCCCTAGATAGCTTTCAGATAAGGTTCTGGTTACCAGAGGGACCAACCATATGATTAGAGACCTGAACCTTTCAGTCCCATTCGCTGGACCTCCAGGGATGGGAGAGGGGCTGGGGACTGATCTAATCACCATAAGCCAGTGATTTAATCGATCATGCCTAGATAACAGAACCTCCGGAAAAACCTTGAACAAGGGGATTCGGACAGCTTCTGGGTTGGTCAATGCATCCTTGAGTGCCAGGAGGATGGTGTACCCCAAACTTCATGGAAACAGAAGCTCCTGCACTTGGGACCCTTCCAGTGCCTCCATCTGGCTCCTCATTTGCGTCCTTTAGAGTATCCTTTACAATAAACTGGTAATAATAAGTAGAGTTTTTTCCTGAATTCTGTGAGCCATTATAGTAAATTATTAAAACTGAGGAGGCGGTTGTGGAAACCCCCAGTTTGTAGCCAAGTCAGACAAGAGTGTGGGTGACCTGGGGACCTACTACGTGTGATTGGCATCTAAAGGTGGAGGGCAGTCATGTGGGACTGATCCCTTAAGCTGTGGGTCTGGGTAGATAGTGGCAGAATTGGTGTAGGAACTGAGCTGGTGTCCACAGAGAACTGGAGAATTGCTTGGTGTGGAAAATCCACACATTTGATGCCAGAAGTGTTCCATGGAGGTAAAAACAGATCATAGTAGTAGACCCCTATAAAGAACAAAGGAGGGCTTCCCTGGTGGTGCAGTGGTTAAGAATCCACCTGCCAATGCAGGGAGCACAGGCTCAATCCCTGGTCCGGGAAGATGCCACATGCCGCGGAACAACTAAGTCTGTGTGCCACAACTACTGAAGCCCCGCGAGCCTAGAGCCTGTGCTCTGCAACAGGAGAAGCCACTGCAATGAGAAGCCCGTGGGCACCGCAACAAAGAGCAGCCCCTGCTCACCAAAACTGGAGAAAGCCCGCGTGCAGCAATGAAGACCCAATGCAGCCAAAAATAAATAAATAAACAAATAAATAAATTTAGAAAAAAAAGAACAAAGGAATATTGATGAAAGAATAAGCATATTAAAACAGTCAAACACACCTTGACAATGAATGCAGTTAGATAGAGTAAAATGGGAATAGAACTAGGTTGAGACTGACTCTGTTGTCTAGTGACTGATTCAGATTAGTGATTTGGCAAAGAGAGAAAAGAGCAACGAGGTGAGAATGGACACACATTCACAGAAGATACGGTTTCTTTTGTCATATACATATACATCTGAAAAGTTGAAATATTGAAAAAAAAATACTGGGAGAAAATAATTTTGCACTCTAGATTTCCCATCTATTTTTGAAATGCACATGTATCATTAACCCCTAGGAAATCAGTCATTCTGTGTTTGGGGGAAAAGTTGGGTACTTAAAATGAGAGCATAGACAGAAGAAGATGTAATAGATTACTTTCTGAAATTCAGAATTTTCTTATCTTTATGCTGTTGTATAAAGCAAGTAAATACCTTGTTCCATTTAAAGTAATAACATCAACATGAACTATAACATGTGTTTATAGATTTAAAATATCTTTATTCACAAAGCACCGAGCTGATCTCCCTGTGCTATGCGGCTGCTTCCCATTAGCTATCGGTTTTACATTTGGTAGTGTAGATATGTACATGCCACTCTCTCACTTTGTCCCAGCTTACCCTCCCCACTCCTCGTGTCCTCGAGTCCATTCTCTAGTAGGTCTGCATTTTTATTCTCATCCTGCCAATTATACTCCAATAAAGATGTTAAAAAAAAAGATTATAAACACAGGAAAAAAAATAATAAACTATCTTTGTTATATATCTCAGATTTGGAGAAAAATCACAATTTTTTGTTTCATTATATGGTATTTGTTCCCTTTACTATATCAAAATGTTGGGGAAAAATTCAACTCAACATCAAATACGGGAGAGAAGGATCAAATAACTTGCTAGGTGTAGCAATATGACTCTCATGCCAGGAATGCAGGGTCAAATCCATTTCCCTTTCTCCTAGAACTGGTTCTGCCCAAGCTAAACCTAACTTCTGAACTCATGATCCTATACAAGGTACACAACACTCTGGGAAATGTAATTCAGTCCCTCTTCTCAATCCCCATGCCCCCATCTTCTGCCCTATTATGCCTGTTTCTCTTTTGGAGAGCAGTTGCCCAAGCAGGGTCCTTTCTAAATCACTGGGAATAAAAATTTCTTCAGTTAATTTGGTCTCATTATTTGATTTGTCATGAATTAAGAGACAATACAAAGAGAAGATGCACAGTCAGAGGGTGTCAAGCTTTTTGAAATTATTCCAAAAAAATCCATTTATATATTATACTAAGCTACCATAGCTCTTAAGCCATACAATGGACTGCACAGTTAATTCTTTGGAAAAAAAGAAAAATAATGCACCAGCATATATTTGCTTTTCCATTGAGGATAACATAACTGCTTCATATAGAAAAAAATCACTAAAAAGAAGGAGTTCTCTTGTTGATTTTTAAAATTTATTAAATTAGTTTTACAGTTAAAAATCCTCAAAATATTGAAAAACTGAAGGAGAATAAGATGATAACTGTCCCATTATATTTCATAGTCTTTGACCTTCCAGAAACCCTGATGCTATCAGATGTAAGCTTTCCACTTATCTGCAGATTTCTTTTCTCTGGGAGGAAACAAATCAGTAATTACGTGCACAAGTTAGATCCAGTTACAATAACAGTAGAAATTGAAAGAGTAGAGTATTTCGTGGAGGGTGGCCTGGGGATTATCCTCCCTCTAGATACTTATTGGACAAGGGGTTAACCACATAATAAGAAGCCCATTCTATTTTAAGCCACATAGATTGTTCCCAATATTGAGGTAAAATACATTTCCCTGTCATTTTCACAAGTTAGTTTAGTTCTGCCATGCACAGTCATATAGAAAATAATCTCTACATTCTTGCTGTGGCTTGTTAGTATCTCTTGTAGAATGTCATACCCAGAAGGGAATGCTTTGCTTCAAGGACCAGTTCAAACACCATGTGGTAGGATGCTCAGAAGCTATGCCTAACAGGAATCGTCAGGGGTGTGGCAGGTTTTTGACACTGAGATTGCTAATGTCCACCCCTTAGCACTTCCAGTTTCCCTGGGAGTGTCACTCAAGGATCATTTGACAGGACGGTAGGCATCTTGTTCCACTATTGTAGCAGCTGAGACCTAAAAGGAGTCTAGAGCCATTTCACATTAAGATATTCTACAAAAGAAAATGGAACACTAAACTTACTCATGTAAAACTTTTAGCAACTATAATCAAAGTCTATTAATTATGTGGTTATAAACATAATTAATATGTAGTCATACACATAATTAATATAAAATGTATTGTTATGGGCTGAATCAAGTCGCCCTCAAAATTCATAGGTTGAAATCATAATCCTCAGCACGTCAGAATGTAATTGTGTTTGGAGATAAGGTCTTTAAGAAGTGATTAAGTTAAAATGAGGTCTTGAGGGTGGGTCTTAATCCACGGACGGGTGTCCTCATAATAAGAGAAGCACCTGTACTGAGGAAAGACCATGTGAGGACACAGCAAGAAGAGGCCATGTGCAAACCTATGGGAGAGGCCTCAGAAGGAACCAAACCTGTGAACATCTTGATCTTAGACTTCATGCCTCCTGATGAAATAAATTTCCATTACTTAAGCCACTTAGTCTGTGGAATTTTGTGATGGCAGCCCTAGGAAACTATACGTGTATGTTATATATAATTATTTATATAATTATTATACAATCATATACATGTATTTTTGATTATATACATAAATAAATACATCAATATATAACAATTAACATAAATTGACATATAGCGTTAATATTTATATATTTAGTTATAGATAATTAAAAGAGTTTGATAACATTAAATCTATGTCTATATCATCTATATCTTATCTATAAATGTTCCAGTGGGGTGAATTCCCTTAGAAGAAACAATATTAAGGTCAGTATAACTTATTTATGTCAGTAATAAATTTTTATTAGTTTTCATCTATCCTGGAAAACACTAACTGTGAATTGAAAAAACAACAGAATGCAGAGATCATTCCTTATAGACAGCTTGTAGGGGACATATAATTTACTTTGCTACCAAGGAATTTGCCTTTTCTAGACAAGAGCATTTTCAAGAGTGCTGACAACACACTTACACAATTGCCTCCAACCTAACAAACTTAATGAGAAATTTCTATCTGTGTTTTGATCTTCCCACAGCATGGTGGCTGCCTCTCTCAGAAGAATGTACCAATCATTCGCTCACGTATGCTGATAACAGCATGCTGTCAACCTCCACATTGTTGGACAGGTCTATTGTGTTTGAATCCTTAATCATGGGTCCTCACATTCTCATAGAGCATACGTTTTTCCTTAAATAAAGCTTATTCTTTGCTCATGCAGTACATACGGTACCTTATTGTTAATATTGCCAAGCATTTTCCCATTCGTTTTAAAGATATCGTTAAGACCCATGGGATTTAATTCTTGAGAAAAAGTGGCTCCGGAATTGTTGAATCTAATTTATATTTTCCTTCCAAGACTATCATCTGAAGTACAGTTTCAGCTGACATTATTACGTTGATAATATGTGAGTTTATTTTTCATCTCTCAAAGAGCAATTGAAAAATTGATTAAGTACCTGAGTGTCATTTGTAAAGTAAAATTGTGAGAATCATTCCATCACCTGAAAGGTGCTTTATAATTCTCACTTTCATAGGAATTGTATTTACTCCATAGTTATAGGGATATTTTGATTCATATATTTTAGTGACAGCAGGAAACTTCACTGGATTCTACTACACTGCAGGTTTCAAATATTTTGGTACTCTACTTCTCTAAAATCTTACATACGTGGTATCTTAAAATGACATTATAAGGCATCTTATATACAATAACCATTTAAAACTCAAAATTAGCCTACCAGTAAGATATTATTATCCCGATTTTACATAAGCAGTTACTGAGAGACTCAGAAATGTTAGACTATTCACTAATCTGAACCAGATGTCAGAGGAAAGATATGAACCATGTCTGACTCCAAAATCCACTCTCTTGCCTACTATGCTACACGAATACATAACTCTCACTAAAATAATTGTGAATCAGTTCTATTTGGGTTCTGCATTGTAAGATTTTTATTTTCAGGTTGATGTTATTTAATTAACCAGGGTGTTGAAAACCCTTATTTAAAATTATACAACTGGCTGATCAGGTGATTAAAATCAAGCATGAAAAATGGTTGGATAAGCCTGATCACAATAGAAAAAATCTGATATTTTGTTATTAAAATTAATGATTGGAGGGCGTTCCCAAGACAGCACAGCAGAAAGATCCCGAGTTCACCTCCTCTCACAAGCACACCAAAATGATGACTATTTACAGAAAAACTATCAGCGAAAAAGACAAGAACATACCAGAAAAGATCTTCTCCAGTAAGGGTATAAAGAGGGGACCACAAGGAGATGACGAGGAGAGGCTGAGTCACGGTATCGTCAGGACCCACACCCCTGGGTGGGTGACCTACGAATGGGAGAATGATTACAGTTGCAGAGGTTCTCCTCAAGCAGCAAGGTGTTTGAGCCCCGTATCAGGCTCCCCAGTGAGGGAGTTCTGCCCCAGGAAGATAGGCCCCGCCCAGTGTTCGGCTTTGAAGGCCACCTGGCTTACTTGCGAGAGACGTAGAGGGCTGTGGGAAACAGAGACTCCACTCTTAAAGAGCATCACAAAATCTCACGTGCTCCAGGACCCTGGGCAGCAGAGGTCTTTTTTTTTTTTTTTTTTTTTTGGCTGTACGCGGGCCTCTCACTGTTGTGGCCTCTCCTGTTGTGGAGCACAGGCTCCGGACGCGCTGGCTCAGCTGCCATGGATCACGGGCCCAGCCGCTCTGCGGCACAAGGGATCTTCCCGGACCGGGGCACGAACCCGTGTCCCCTGCATCGGCAGGCGGACTCTCAACCACTGCGCCACCAGGGAAGCCCTAGCAGAGGTCATTTGATAGGAGCCTGGGTCAGGCCCACCTGCTGATCTTGGAGAGTCTCCCAGGGAGGCAGGAAGCGAGTGGAGCTCACCCTTGGGACGTAGACCCTGGCGGCAGCCACTTGGGGAGCTCCTTCTACCACAGTACTGGTGTTGGCAAGCGATGGTTTGGAATCCTCCCTCCAGCCTATTAGCCTCAGGCCAAGCAACTAACTGAGCAGGGCCGCAGCCCCACGCAACAGCACACAGGCTTCTCAGAAAACCCCTGAGCCCACAGCCTGCCCAGGACGCCATGCTGCCTACCAGAGGGTGCAGCCTGGGACCCAGCTCTGCCCGCCAGCGGGCAGGCACCAGCTCCAGAATCCCCTGGGGCCTGATGCCACTAGCAAGCCTTCTCTAGACTCTGGGACCAGACACACCAACCAGAGGGCACATGCCAGCCCCAGGACAACCACAGCTCCACAGCCTGTGGTGGCAGGACCCCGCCTACCCACCAGCAGGCCAGCACCAGCCTTTGGACCGGATGAGCCCCGGTCCCACCCACCAAAGGTCCACACAAGCTTCAGGACACCCCAGATCTGGCAGCAAGCTGTGGCAGGAACTGGCCGTACCAACCAGTGGTCCGACACCAGGTTTGGGAGCCCTGGATCCTGCAACCAGACCCCAGGATGCAGCTCTGCCCGCCAGTGAGCAGCATTAGCTCCGGGCCCCCTGGGCTTTACAGCCCGCCACCTGGTGACCCGGACCCTACAACCAGGCACGGTCTGGGACGGCGGCCAGCCACACCTGCTAGACCACCCACAGTAGTCAGCCCACCAGAACAGAAGGACCCAGGCAGCCCACATTCTTGCAAACAAAACCATAAAACGAGAATCAGAACATGGCGTTTGTTAGGCTCAGCTTTCAGACAAGGTATGGTGGGGCTGAACACGTTAAGAAATGGACAAGTTTCTTCAACAGATATTTACAAATGAGGTTTCCAAATAGCATTAGAACTGACCCAATTATTTTGAAGATATGCTGATATTATCTCTTCATCCCTCCCTGTGGCAATTTTGAGTAACTGTCAAATAAGCAATTTGAATTGAATATTTTCCTCTTGTACTATATGGTTTTTTCACCTAATAGGAATGATGTGACACTTGGAAAAGTCTGCAGTGATAACTGACAAGAGCAGTTTTACCATTTCAGCACCGTCTGTGGTATGATTTATTCATCCAAGACATTGTTTTTAACTTTTTTTTCTCCCTTTGGCTAGGAAACCTTATGTGTGGAACAAATCTACAAATAAAATGGAAAAGAGTGTACTGCAGTGATTGTAAAAAAAAAATGGTTCGGAAGCATGAAAACCCTGCTAACGTTCCCTGCTCCTTCAACAGGAGGGATCTTGGCCACACAAGGCTTATTTCTATCTCTCCTGGTGTGAGGGGAAATGATGTTTCATTATCTGAATGATTAATATATTGACACACTGATCAACACCACTGTTTTCAAACACTGTTTCTTCAAAAGAAGAAAAAAAAATTTCATTCAAAAAAAAAAAGTTGGAACAAGTCTAACCAAAAAAAAAAAAAAGAGAGAGAATAAAATTTTCCAGAACCCTCAGGAAAATTGCCCACACATCCCAGTTAAGAAACACTAATTGGAGTCACTACATCCTTAATCTAACAAAACATTTTAAAGTATGAATTAGCACCACAAATGAGAAGCTTCATCTGTACAACTGTTGAAAATAATTTTTCGGTTTATCATCCAAATAAAACCACAAACTCATGATTTCTTTTCGAATCTTTGATCTCCAGTCTCTGTAATTCATGACTCTCTAGTTTGCCTATACAACACCAGAAAAAAAGTGTCCTTCTGCTTCTAATTCAATGTGAGGTTTCCGCAGCAAGGGGCTGGCATCTGGCTTCAGTCCTGTTATTAGGTAAGTCTGTGTAGGTTCCTTCAACTCTGCATCTTTTCCCTCATGAACAAGGAGAGTTACACTCAATGTTCTCTGAGGACTTGTTGTCGGCCAAGTGATGCCCCTCTCCCCTGAACATAAACCCTGGAATGTGTAAAAGTTAGCTAATATGTATGACAGATGTGCTTAAGGTAATGATCCTGAGATTGGGAGATTATCTCAGATTATCTGGTGAGCCCCAAATGTAATCACAGCATCTTTATAAGAAGGAGGCAGAGGGATAGTTGGTACAGAAGAGGACGAGGCAATGTGATCATGGATCGATACAGCCACAAGCTAAGGAATGCCCGGGTCATAAAAAGCTGGAAGAAGGGAGGAACAGATCCTTCCCTAAAGCCTCCGGAGGGAGCACGTGTCAGCAGGTGTCTGCTGACACCTTATTTTGGCCCAAGAAACTGATTTTAGAGTCCTGATCTCCAGAACTGTGACAATAAATTTCTGTTGTTTAAAGCAACCATGGTTTTTTGTTTGTTTGTTTTGTTTTGTTTTGTTTTGTTGCGGTACGCGGGCCTCTCACTGTTGTGGCCTCTCCCGTTGCGGAGCACAGGCTCCGGACGCGCAGGCTCAGCGGCCATGGCTCACGAGCCCAGCCGCTCTGCGGCATGTGGGATCTTCCCAGACTGGGGCACGAACCCGTGTCCCCTGCATCGGCAGGCGGACTCTCAACCACTGCGCCACCAGGGAAGCCCCGCAACCATGGTTTTGATAATTTGTTACAGCAGCCCTATGAAACTAACACAGGATCTTTCCAGTTTTAAAATCGTATGATTAACAAAAACATATCGAAGATGTGAGAGTCAATAGGCATTCAAAATAGCTTGCTTTTACGAACTAAAATTCTAAAGTACTACTTGGGTGTTAAGAGCTCTGGGTTTCTTGATGTCTATGAATCTGGTGGAGAGACTGGCTCTGATTTTATTTTGTTTTTTTTTTCACTTATTTGAATGCTTTTTACTTGAAAAATAAAACTAGCCATTTGTTACTAGTCTGGAGCTGATCCAATGTCTAACTTATGAGGCTTACACTACAATCTCCTATGATATAGGATTTTCCTGACCTTTGTTATTGCCTATCCTGCAACTCATCCTGTGGCCTACTCAACATTTCCCATTTACTGAGGGACCAGTCAGTTGTTTGGATATCCAATTCATTCAACAAATATTTCTTAGGAAATAACCCTTTCTGTTTTCTACTGTTTTTAATTCCTCACTCAGCTCTCACTCTTCAACAGCTCTGATTGCTGCCTCCACCATTCTGGTAAAGCTATTTTTTTTCAAGGTCACTAATATCCTCCATATTGCCAAATACAAGAGACACATACCTGTTCTCTTCTTACCTTCCCCCCAGCAGTATTGAACATAGTTGATTTCTTTTCTCAATCATGAAACAATTTCCTCTTTGACTTCTACATCACCGTGCTCTCCTGCCCATCTCTGACGGCACCCTGACGTATGTCTGAACTCCAGATTCACAAATCCATCTGCGAGATTCACGGCTCCTCTTCAGTACCTAAAGGCATCTGAAATTTAAATTGTGCAGAAAAGACTCTACTTTTCTACTTGCACGCTCCCCTTCCCATCTGTTCTTTCTCTGGCATTCACTGCCTTAGTAAATGCTGCCGTCCTCTCCCAGCTTGCTCCAACCAGAAACCTGTTATCATTAATACTTCCCTTTCCTTTAAACACCATGTTACATCTATCACCTAATTTTGTACATTATGACAAATATGTTTTCTATTAAGTCATGCCTCTCCATTTCCATGGCTAGCATTGTTTCTTGTCTGGACTACCTCCTTCCAATCTTGCCTGTGTCCAACCCATTCTCCATTAGGCAGCCAGGTTGATCTTTAGACAAGTTTACTTGCTTGCTTAAGCATCCTAATTTCCTCTAGATATAATTTTATAAGTGAAATCCATGCCTAATCTAGCCCCTTCCTGTTTCTCCAAACTCATCTCAAACACTTCATCACATGCACAATGAACACTTACGAATTTCTTCAGTTTCTGTAAATGTCAAGTTTTCTAACTGACATTTCTTTCTACATAGAACATTCCTCCAACCCCACCTCCAGCTATTCCTATGTATGACTTTTTTCAGGGGTTTTGTTTTTGGGTTTTTTTTTTTGGCTTTGTGGACTGTAAGATCTTAATTCTCCGACCAGAGATTGAACCTGTGCCCCCTGCAGTGGAAGTGCGGAGTCCTAACCACTGGACGGCCAGGGAATTCCCACCACGTATGACTTTTTATTCTAACTTCAGCTTACATTTTACCTCTTTAGAGATATTGTCCCTGACCACTCAATACAGAAGGAAATAAAGGAAGAGAGAAAGAAAGAAAGAAAGAGAGAAAGAGAGAATGAAAGAAAGAAAGAAAGAAAGAAAGAAAGGATGGATGGAAGAAAAGAAAGAAAGAAGGAAAGAAAGAAGGAAAAGAAGGAAGGAAGGAAGAAAGGAAGAAAGAAAGAAACCTCCCCAGTTATTCTCTATCAGGTATCCTGTTTGCTATTGTTCCATTATTTTATTTATTTAGTTATTATTTACCTGTTTCCCTTACTGGACTGTAAGTCCCATGACTGACAGGGGTGAGACCTCATTAGTCCCTGTAAATGTTTTGTTTTTACTGTGTTTTCTTTTCACTGTTATTAAAATTTTATGTGTACAGAAGTTTTTTTTTAATTTTTATTGGATTATAGTTGATTTACAATGTTGTGTTAGTTTCATCTGTACAACAAAATGAATCAGTTATACCTATACATATATCCACTCTTTTTTTTTTTTAGATTCTTTTCCCATATAGGTCATTACAGGGTATTGACCTATGCTGTGCTATACAGCAGGTTCTTATTAGTTATCTATTTTATATAGAGTAAAGTGTATACGTCAATCCCAATCTCCCAATTTACCCCTCCCCTCCACTTTATCCCCCCACCGAAACCATAAGTTTGTTTTCTGCATCTGTGACTCTACCTCTGTTTTGTAAATAAGTTCATTTGTACCCTTTTTCTTAGATTCCACATATAAGCGATATCATATGATATTCGTCTTTCTGTGTGTGACTTACTTCACTCAATATGACAATCTCTAGGTCCATCCATGTTGCTGCAAATGGCATTATTTCATTCTTTTTTTTATGTCTGAGGAACATTCCATTGTATATATGTGCCACATCTTCTTTATCCATTCCTCTGTTGATGGACATTTAGGTTGCTTCCATGTCCTGGCTATTGTAATAGTGCTGCAATGAACATTGGGGTGCATGTATCTTTTCGAGTTATGGTTTTCTCCGGGTATATGCAGAAGTTTTAAAAAGAAATAAATGCCTAAGTCTGGTAACAAAGCAATCCCGTGGACGCTTTCCCCACATTTCTCCTTTTCATAGGCAATGATGTTCATCACTTTTAACTGATTACTGTGGTATTTAACTCCATGGTTTTCATCAACATGTTGGTATTCCTACTTCTTGATATTTCAGTTTTAGGAATCATTTGATCAGTTGCTACTGTGGAAGATGAGTCCCACAAATACACAACCATCCCATTACTAATCCTCCCAATATAGCTATGTCATTTGGTTGATTAGATTAATATTTTTGTTTACATTACAATGATTATGCAAATGCTAGTAACAGACGAGTTTTCTCTGGAGTTAATTATCTTCTTTGTTTGCTTAGTTTTCTCTCTGCTCATCACTAATTCAATCCCAAACCTTTTGCCAAATGTTTAAATCTTCTCCTAAATGATCAGATTTATGTCATTCTATCAATTTCATTTTTTGACTCCAATCTAGTCTCATTGCCCTCTTGGCCTGGTGCACAGCTGTCTTCCAGAGACGCTTTGTACTCTCATTGTGGGGATTCCTTTCATGTCTTTCCAAACAGAATCTATTCAGTGTTTTCCTCTCTTGTTTCAGTCCTTTGTGTGAATGGATCATCTTCTCTGGCTTTCACAGAAAGAGTACAAGGGACATAATTCGTTGCTACCCCACATGACTAAAATATCTTTATTCTATCCCCATCCTTGATTGAGTGTGGTTTGATCTCGAATTCTCAATTTAAAACAACTTTCCTTCAGCCATCTGAGCATGTTGTCCGTGATCTTTCAATGTGGTCATGGAGAAATTCAAAGTTGTTTTGACCCTTCACCCTTTATTAGTGTCCCTCCATTTTTTTTTTTTTTCCTCTCTGAAAGCTTATAGAAGTTTCTCTTTGTCCAGAGTGTTCTGAATATTCACTATGTGTCTAGGTATGGATTTATTTGTATCCATTAATTCGGGCACTCCATGAAAAAGAAGGGAAGGATAAAAGTAGCTGAAATGACAAAACTGAGGTAATTTCTCTTGGAGTTCATTTTTCAGATAAGGTAAGGTCTCCTACCAAGGCCCACAAGAATTGTTTGGAAAATTATTCAAGTCTCTTGTGGAAAATGGCAATGAGTTCTTATTAGGCAAGTTTATTCTTATCTCAAAATAAGAAAATGGGCCTCTTTGGACCTTGAGGATAGCTGAAGGCCCAAAAGTTTGAGAACTTGTTGCCAGTTTGAGAATTAACACACAGCTTGCAAGTATTTCCACATTTCATAGTCATGTGCTAGACCTCTGTGCAGGACTTGTAAAGCAGGTGATCAAAAATCAACTTTGTGCACTTAGCCAATACTTCTTCCTATGCCATTCCCTCTTTGAATTCTAGAAGTCTGAAGTTGAATGAACAGGAGAGAAAGAGTTTCTTGGAGGAAAGCTAGTGAACTACTGCAGCACTTTCTCCTCCCTTTCCCTTTTCTCCCAGCAGAAGCAAGGGTCAGGTTATTGGCCTTTTAACATGAGCAAATCGAGTGGGTAGTCAGGAGGACTACTCAGAGTTTGACTTGTACTGCCTAGAGTTTTGGGGAGGTACTACGTCAGTGTCATTCACATCTGGAAAAGTTTTAAAATGAGATATTAGAGATGACTAGCTTTTCTGATCTTAAAGTAGATAGAGGCGGCTATTGGAAAGAAAAACTATATCTGCAGGTCTGTAGGGGGGCTCAGGATTAATGCTTTCCCTGAGCCAGAGTCACCTTGAAGGGACCGTAGGAGTAAAAGGATAGATGTGGGGAGGGGATGCAACAAGCACTCAGCCAGGTATATATCACTCGTGTAAAAAAAAAGAGTACATTGTGCAAGTCCTCACAGAAATAACCAAGAGTGAAAATCAGCTTCGAACAAAGGCCAACCATAAAAAGCTTCAAAACCAGATTGTATCAGTACTGGTAAATATCAACAGATTCCCGATCCGTACGGATTATAATCCAGTACCGTAGTTGTGTATATTGCTGCTTAAATAGGTCCAGATATGACCATTAGGAGCTCCTTCAGGTTGGCTCTTATGTCCTTTCAATCTGACCCCAGCGTTTTTTCTTTTTTGTGCGTGGGTTTGTACATTCTGGCACCATGAGATGCTCTAGGCTTCTCTTGCATTTTTCTCAGCACAGCCCTGGAATCAGCTTCTCCAAGGAATTCTGGGTTCTTTTATTGGAGAATGTGTTCAAAACCAAGATCTAGATGCTGGGTGTGCTCTTTGACAAAGAGCTACTCACTGCTTCCAGACCCTCTCAGTGTTTGAGCTAGGAAATATATGCATGTACCCTGAAACTTTACTCACATACATACACTTATGTTTTTTATCTATCTATCTATTTGTAAATAACTATTTGTAATTAGTTCCGCTGATTCCTATCTAATGCAGTACCACAGGGTGCATTCTAGCATTCCCCTTTTGCTTAACCTCTTTCTCAGACAGTAAAAAAAAAAGTATTTAGACCCTTCAAAGGGCTTTCCCCTAGTACTCAGAACATTATTTGCATGGATTACAGCCCTGTATGATCAGTCCTGCTCACTCTACTTACTGTTATATATTCGATTGTGAGCTCATTGGCCTCATTTCCTTGATTTGAAAGCCCCTGTTCTATTATGAATCTAGTTATTTGCTCTAGAGATGCCCTTCCTGTGTTTTTTGTCTTGCTGGCTCAACTCAAGTCACCTCCTCTAAGAAGGAGACCTTCCCTGACCATGACCAACAGTGGCACTCTCCATATATATACCTCTATCATATCATCCTGGTGACCCTTTTTACCGCACTCAACAGTAACTGAAACTTTCTCTTATTCTGGTTCACTCGTTTATATTCTCTCTTCTCAACTGGAATGTGTTGTGACAGAAGGGACCCATTCCTGTTTTCCTGACAGCTACCTCACCAGAGCATAGAATAGCTCCTGGCACGTGATAGAGATTTAATAAATATTTAGAGAACTGCTCATAGAATGACTGACAGTCAGCAATGGGAGTTTGTTCTATCAGGATTGGACCCAATGAGTCTGCTACAGTATCAATTTATGCAATTATGACCATTCAGTATCTCCTGTATGGGAAAAGAAAGGTGGACCTACACTGATCTAGGGTTGTCATTTTGCCAAACGGACACAACAAAAAGATAATAGGATAAGGCTGTTCTTGAACATTGGCAAGAAAGTAGTTGGGTAGCAGGAGAGGAGGGTGCATAGCGTGGAGGATGGTATGGGTATGAACTTTCCAGAATTATTAGTCAAAGTAGTATATGCTGCTGGTGGTGGTGAGAGGGAAAAGAGCGAGGAGGCGAAAGGACTTAGACCTATCCAAAATTACATATTCTGTATTGAATAATTTTATTGGGCAGCAAATAATGTCATTTGTAATTTCCTGGCCTCTACCAAGTTTTGGAAAGAGTAGCAGTCTCTGATGCTTGCAGAAGATAGATGTCTTGGGACTCCATAGGAATAAACATTGGTCAGCTTTTGAATTCCTAATTAGTACATAGTTGTCTTGATAGGACACCTAAGGCATTATCATGCAAGCAGCTACGATAAACTCAATTTTTGTCTTCCTCCAGCCCCTACGGAGATGCATCTCGCTAGAATGAATTCTCCTGGTGGCTGTCATTAGATCAATGAATGCGGTCCCTGCCTTTTCCTGCTATAATTAACTATGTGTTGTTTGGTCATTCCCCAAGAATAAGTTTTAAAATCATCTGTGCTTAGATGAAGATATGGCTGGCAGATGATTTTCAAGGTTAATAATAAAAAATTAGAAAGAGGGACCAATAACATGTGACCCGTGACCTAGTCCGATGGGAATAAGCAAAAAACCAAAATGAACAAACAAACAACAACAAAAACCTTTAAAAACCCAAACTGTACAGAATGTCCAGAACCTAACAGAAAGAATGGAATGAGACATAGGTTGTTTTCTCTTCTGAACTTCATGATCTCTTTCAGGCTACTAAAGTACAATTTACTTCACTAGAAGTAATTTACTAATATTCTGGAGGAATCCCTGAATCCATGTATCACTGAAAATGAGCAATTTGTTCCTTTCTTGTAGTAACAGGCTCAACAAATTATATAGAAATAGGGGAACAAGAAATGTCATTAAATATATTGAATTGGTTGAAGTAGCAGTTTTCAAACTGTGTTCCAAGGTCAGAGGCCACTTGATGAAGGGTAAAGCAGGGGCAGCTTCAAGTTGCTCAGCTCCATGTTTATCTGTTTTCTATATTGAGCTCCTGCATGAGATTAAATTTAAAAACAGGATTCTGCTCTAAAATGAATTAGAAAATCATTGGTCTTCTAAGGATAGAAAAAAGGAACATTTTAAAAATACACACACAACTATTTTCAAATATACTATATATATATCAAAAACATAATATTTTAAACATCTGTAGCTATCATTTAAAAACATTCTCGGGCTTCCCTGGTGGCGCAGTGGTTGAGAGTCCGCCTGCCGATGCAGGGGACACGGGTTCGTGCCCCGGTCCGGGAGGATCCCACGTGCCGCGGAGCGGCTGGGCCCGTGAGCCATGGCTGCTTGGCCTGCGCGTCCGGAGCCTGTGCTCCGTAGCGGGAGAGGCCACAACAGTGAGAGGCCCGCGTACCGCAAAAAAAAAAAAAAGAAAACAAAACAAAACAAAAAAAAATTCTCATATATTTGACTTAGTAATTTTGAAATAAAAAGGAAGTAAGAAAGAGAAAAAGAGAGGGAGGGAGCGAGGAAAACAAATGTTGGGCTGGATTCCAATTCCAACTTATTCATCTTTTAAGCAAACGTTCTTTGACAATTCCCCTTAAAGTCTAAGACTACATGAAAATAGATTTTAAATAGACATGTAATTATTTGTTTTTATACACAAACCTAATAAAACATTGCTTAAAAAAAAGAAAATTTCCCCAGAAGGATGAACCAAGTGATACTAAAATATAACTAGAATATACTAGGCACTCTATGAATATTTGTTAAATAAATAAATGATGAATAAACCTTCAGGAGAAGATGTAAAACTACGATTTCATCTATTCATTCAAATGCAAGGTGATTATTAAACTTTTGTGGAAATATACATTTCCTCACATTGTCAGGAAAAATTTTATCTTTCTTTGGATCTCCAAAAAGACTTGATTCTCTCTCTCTGTTTTTTAAATTAAGGTGAAATTCACAAAACATAAACTTAACCAGTTTAAAGTGATCGATTCAGTAGCATGTAGTACATTTACAATGTTGTGTGACTCCAATCTGTACCCCATTTCAAAACATTTTCATCACCTCAAAACATTTTCATCACCTCAAAGAAAATGGGCATTTTCATCATGCCCATTAAGAAATCGCTCCCCATTTCCTGCTCTCCTCAGTCCCTGGCAACCAGCACTTTGCTTTCTGACTGCATGGATTTATCTATTTTGAATATTTCATATAAATGGAATCATGCAAAAATGTGACTTTTTCCATTTGATGTATTTCTCTTAACATAATATTTTCAAGGTTCATCCCTGTTGTAGCATATTCAGTACTTTATTCCTTTTTATTACTAAAAATATTCCATTGTTTGTATACACCACATCGCATATATCCATTCATCTGTTGATGACATTTGGACCGTCTCCACCTTTAGCTATTGTAAATAGTGCTGCTATGCACATTCATTTACAAGTGTTTCCTTGGGTACCTGTTTTCAGTTTTCCAGAGCATATACCTAGGAATGTTGCTGGGTCATGTGGTAATTTTATTTTTAATTTTGGGGGGATCTGCCAAACTGTTTATCACAGTGGTTGTACCATTTTACATTCCCCCAGCAAAATATGAGTGTTCCAATTTCTCCATATCCTCGCCAGGATAATCAAACATTTTTGTGATTAAATATTATTGATTTAATAGAATAAATTATTCAAAAAAGGATTTTCTTTTTCATATAATTCCTTTGCTATTTTTCCAAAATTGAATTTCTTGCTCCTCTTTATTCAACATATATAAAAGAATAGTTTCTGACTTTATTAAGGCCCAGAGGTAGAATACCATACCGTTATACTGTAGGGACCTAGGCAACATTCCTCGTCGTTTTTATCACTTCCCACTCCATTCTCATCCTCTACTCAATGGCTTTGCTGTAGAGTATCTAGGTCCGTTCCAGTGAACATGGGGAGAGACTAGGGAACAGAAACACAAAGATGAGAATTAGAAAATATTTTTTAAAAATCACAGTTTGAACAGGTATATCCACACTATATGCTGTTTCACATATGTACACCAAATTATTTCATAGCACAAGAAAATGTAGTCTCAGAACAATGAAACATGAATGTTTTGGTCCATCTTTTGACACTTTACCATTATTTTATGTGATTTCACTGGTAATTTTGCTTTTTGTTCATATAATTTTATTTTTCTGCTCCACGGCTACTTTATCATCTATAATCAGCTGTTTAGGTGACAGTAATGTGGCCACATATCAGTTTAATACATTTCTGCTCAAGCAGTGATCAGTCACACACCACCTGCCAAGCATTGTAACCGATCGCCAAGTAGACGATTTTGACAGGCTGTTCCCAGGAGATTCCTGCGTTGCAGTTTGTAACAGGCGGTTGCCCAGCAGGATCACAGTCTAGGAATGTAAACCCAAAAGCAAGGATGAAAAAAGAGAGAAATAAAGCATGAAAGTGGCTAAGCACAGAATAAAACCTTTAAAAGTTAGAAGTGTTGAAAGATTTTAAAACCATGAGCACAGGAGAGAAACATTATAAAGAGTATGCCCTCAGAATTAAAAAGAGATGTTAAAAATACTGTACCACATTATGAACAATGAAAATCAAATATGGCAAACAGAAATTCAGAAAATGACAAGGGGGAAAACACAGCATTTGGCAATTTTTGCCAAACAAGTTGGAAGGATAGAGGATATAAAGCCTAACATAGCAGAAATAAGCAAGGAAACACAAGTAAAGGAATAATTCCTAGAGGCTGTAGTCCACTGATAGAACACACTTTCCCTGTATGAAGCATAGGGTTTCAGTCTCATCAGCACCTGCTCATGTGCACTTACAGGAGCTCAATCAATATTTATTGGTTCTGTAAGAAACAAAGACACGTTTTACATACGTTTTACATATGTAAAACATAAAGAAAAAACGTTTTTTTCTTCTTCTAACCTGTGGAAACATATTAATTTGTGTGTGTTGATATTTCCTAAAGGTGTCCTTCCTCTGAGACAGAATAATGTGCCTTTACTGTATGATGTACTTATCAGGAAATAACACCAAGTAAACCACATAAATATAACCAAAGGAAAGCTTGCTTCTTTCAAGACTCCTGTTAAGAGTTGTAAGCTGGACTTCAGAAGTGGGATGAGGGTCCCCAACAGTTTGCTCCCAAGTGACTCAGAGTAATGTGGCAGGTGGGAGGACCACAGACACATTCTGCTTCCTCCTGTCACGCTGAACAGCTTGGAGAACCTACAAGCAAAGAAACCAGGGCTGTCGCCTTGAATCCTGTTCAAGAGGAAGACAAAGCGCCTTTGTGCTTGCTTCTGCCCAAGGGAGAGTCTTGTGGGCACAGGATCTGTTACTGAAAACCTGCCTAGAAGGAAAGCATATTTGAGACCAGACTCTGGGTAACTGGAGAGTCAAGCTTTTGTGTGATGCTGGAACCTACAGGGGACAGCCCTGATTTGATTTGTACATGTCTGCTCTCTCTAAACTGAGCAGTGACATTTTCTTTTGGTGAAGACACCGAAGTTGGCTTTGTGGTACAAAATGATTTTAGTGTTACACTTGCTAACTAATTTTTATGAGTTGCAGAACAGAAAAAGATAAAGTCACAAAGCCCAAAAGTCCATGGACCTAGAAGAAAATGACCAAATAGTTCTCTGAAGAGTGGATGGAAAAATATTGGGTAGTTGTACTAAAGTGGAGGTGGTGGTGAACACATAAGAATCAAAAGAAGTTTGAGTAAGAAGCGCCAAGGAACTATTAAAAATACCTCTTTGGAGAAGAGACTATTATAACAATTTAAAAGACTATATCCTCTAATGCTAGAAATTCCACCTTTAATTATTTAGAATTTAAATATAATCTTGTATTTACATACCACATGGATTCATTCTTTAACAGCCAGTTTACATAAAACCTACCCAAGATGATTCACAACAAATTTATCTAACAAATACAGAGACACAGTGTGATTAGCTCTTCACACTGAATAAATTTTTTTCCATTATAGCCATTAACAGATACGTTAAAAATAAGGTATTTCTGACATCTATAAGTTTAAGGTAATAACAGAAATAAGCATAGACAGATCTGATTCAGAAATCTTTAGGTAAATGATGCTGCTTGCCTGGTCAGCCCACATGTACAAATATGGGGGCTGTTTCTGTGGTTACAACTATGAGTTTGGCACGTGAGTTCAGATATCTCTCTCAAGGTCAACACAATCATGTCGATAATCATTGATGAAATATTATGGGTTTGGAATTGGATAATGGAATGAACAGGTTATAATTTACTAACCAGAGCAGATGTTGTATAACAAATTCAAATAATATGCAGATATAATTACCATGACATTCTTGCTAATCACCAATACCTTCTTACTTAGTCATTGAAAACACCTTAGCCCAACATACTAATGGTTCTATGAGGATCCTTTTGTCCTTTCTCCTTCTGTTTCCTCATTTTGTGATAATTTATATTCTACATAGGATTTTGGAAATAATATAATATCTGTACCATAGAATTTTGCTGAAACATGTCAGTCAGATTGAGCATTTCCTTTTTATCAGAATTAATGAGAAAGTTTCAAAACTTCTCAGCAATTGAGAAAACATGGGCCTTTAGCCAGACCAACCTGGGTTTGAATCTTAGTTCTATAGCCTCAGTCAAGTGACATAACCTCTCTAACCCTTGGGCTCCTCCATGCAAAATGAGACTATCTACCATCCAAGGTTGTGTTAGGATCAGGACACCTTGCTCAAGGCCTGGTGAGTACTTGGATACTTGTACTTGTACCCACTTCCAAGAATGGGTACTTGGAAAATGGCAGATTTTTGTTTGCTTTTTATCCCTCCAATTGTTCTAGGTTCAATCTTAAAATTGCAATGATTTTCTTCCCCAAACAGATTTTACTCATCCAATTTTCGTTGCTCTAGTCCTTTAATAAATCGTTGACACAAATATCCATGCAAGAAAAGACATTCTGGCAGTAAGGTTCTATCAGGTGTGTACTAACATATTTAGTGTGTCTTCACTATCTCAAAGGGAAATGAGTTCAAAAAGCGGTTCTTTCGCTAAATTCTGAATTATAATTTCATTATTTATTTTAAAACTACTATATATGTTTTCACATGTATCAAATCCATGGAATTTTATCACCCCTTAAAAACTACTGATCCACAGAGCTCCTATTTGCACATATGCTCTGTCAGCCCATTTATGAATCTCAAACTTACACCTTAACCTCCACTAAAATTACATAATTCATGCAGGACACGTGCATGAAGTAAATTTCATTGAAGACTTTCATGGGAGTGAGGGAGCTGAGAGAGGCTGACACTGAAGCAACAGCAACAACTTCCAATCAGATGTTGACAACTATGTTCTTTAAAATCCTTTTGGCTCCCATGCCACTTGGGGTTTCTCATTGGCACTTTGTTCCACTTAAACGAACTCACTCAGTCCTTCTCATTCCCACCTCATTTTCTCTGCTCTTTCCCCCTGGGCGCCCCCCCCCCCCCCCCACCTAATTCAGTCTCTCAAATTGTTTTCTAAAGGAGACCTTTCATGTCGCACATCAGGGTATTATCTAAAGACCTTAGTTGGCAATAGTCATTAAATTCCCTTAGGAAATATTGGCCTAACTCTCTTCGCTAAAAGGTACATTTGAACCAGTTTGGTCTTGTAGTGGACACTATGGTGTGGCACAAAGATCCCCCATCAGGAAGGAAAGACTTCTCCCCTAGCCGTTGGTAGTGTTGTCTCTGTGAGCCCCGGAATTGGCTCAGGTGAAGATAGTCTCCGTGACCAAGGGCAGCCCAGAGCTAATGATTGGTCTGTGTATGAAGGCCTTGGCCCCTTGTAACCGAGCAGGACCATATGAGACCTTCCCAGAATAGATCCCCACCCGTGTCCTCTGCCTGCTTTTTGTCTGTAGAAAAACTGTGGTCAAAGAATACATTTAATCAGAGAAGTGAGAAAATGGAGAAAGAAAGGAAAAGAGTCAAGCAAGACAAAATAATAATACTTTAGCCATGAAACAAAGTCAAGGACCTTTAGTTCTTCCTCAGGACTACAGATAATATTCTGAGCCATGTCCTTTGAGCTGTTCTGCAGATACTGAAACCCCCATCAGGTGGGAGAAGTGAACTGTATGTGAACTGCCCACAAGCAAGTAGACCCCAGACTGGTTGGAACCAGAAGGTCGATGATGCTGACTCCCGATTACCTCACCACCAACCAATCAGAAGAATGTCCACGAACTGACCACTCCCTGCTCCTTGAACACTATAAGACTCTTCACTACGCCCTCCAGGGCAGGACACACATTCTTTGAGGGCATCAGCCTGCTGTGGCCCCCTTTGCCTGGCAAAGCAATAAAGCTATTTCTTTCTACTTCACCCCAAGGTTTGTCTCCAAGATTTAAGCCAGCACCAGTGAACAGAGACCGAATTTTGGCAACACCCACATTTAAACTCAGGACTGATGATGGGTCATCTCAGCCCCTGTGCTCCCTATGGGACCAGCTGACTGACTGAGCTGAAGACTTGGATGTGGCTATGTTGCCACTCAATCTTTTCCTCTGCTCAGTCCTGCTTTCCTCTCTTTTCTTTCCACAGTTGTCAATCTAGAGTCCACTCTCTAATAAACCTTATGGAAAAAAATTGGATCTTAGAGTCTGCTTCCCAGCCAATCCAACCTGCAAAAGTCCCTTGCTAGTTAAGAATATGAAATGAGTAAGATAAAAATGCTTGAGACAGATGGAGAAAATAAAACTGTGGAGAGACCCAAAAATTTGTTTAGGAAAATAGAAGTGTGAAGGGGAATAATCCAATTTCAACATTTAAGAATGAAAAATTCAGTTGTAACATCTTGGCAGTATGAGCCTGGTATTAAGAGAGCAAGTAGCAATTGATGGAGATAAAATAGTAAGAAAGGAAATGACCCAAAGAGAAAAGTTTCATTACATAACAGGAATATTTCTCTGCAGCAGTTCAGAATGGCAGAGTGGCACAGTAGGGTTTAAATAATCTTTGTGCTTCCCGTAGTTTTTTTTTTTTTTTTTTTTAGTATGTGGGCCTGTCACTGCTGTGGCCTCTCCCATTGCGGAGCACGGGCTCCGGACGCGCAGGCTCAGCGGCCATGGCTCACGGGCCCAGCCGCTCCGCGGCATGTGGGATCTTTCCGGACCGGGGCACGAACCCGTGTCCCCTGCATCGGCAGGCGGACTCTCAACCACTGCGCCACCAGGGAAGCCCTTTCCCGTAGTTTTGAAGCACACAACGCTGTACTTCCATGAGACACAATTTTTGGCTTATTGATTACGAGCCCAAAGATTCTTACTTCGCACCTAAATATAGAAGCAGAAGATAAATGCCTGATTATGAAAACTAGGAATATTTTAACAACCTATTTGAAAAATGATTCCCCAGAGACATTGACTGTGAAAACCACTGAAAGATATTTCCTTGGTTTTGGTCACGGTAGGTTCACATCTGGCATTTGGTCAATCACTCGTTAAATATTAATTAGCATTATTTATGCAATTTCAATGCTCTTCTACCCTTTTAATGGGAGAAACCTGAAGAAAAGGGCTCTTCAAAGGACGTCAGGTTCTTTCTCACTGATCTGCAGATTGCTTATCCAATTTAAATAAATTTGTTTTTCTCATTTCCCTGTACCTTAAGCCTGAAGTAGCAACAGTTAATTAAACACAAAGAAAAGATCTTTCCTTCTCAGCATGGAATTTTTTCCAAATAAAGTTATCCAGTTAGTTTTTATAAATGTAGAGAAGAAATCACTACACTACTGAACATTTTCTGAGTCTGCATTTTCAACTTTTTTAAATATATAGAATAATTTTAAAATAACATAACTCTAAAACTGAAGCGTTTTATCCACAGAAAGCTGTGCATATGTCTAGCAATAGCCAAAACGTGCTACACGCAGTTGGCTCCTTAACGTTCCAAGAGTTTAAAAACCAGTTAGCGACAATGCAGGGATCTGGAAATATTATGGAATAGTAACATCTTCACGAAATCATAAAATTCTTTTTTCAATACATAGTTGAGCCTCTGCTGTGTGTCAAGCGTGGCGGACAAAGGGTTTCAGAAGTAAACATGACCTCCTGCCCACTCAGCAGGAGCTCACCTTCTAGTGAGGAGACTAATGAAAAGTTAGCAATTATAACACAGGGAGAAAAGTACTGCAGTGGACCTAGCACAAAGAGTAGAGAGAGGGAGGGTCTAATTCATCCTGAGGAATGGGGCACGACCAAGAAACACTTGCTCATGGAGCCTAGAAGAACAAGTTAGTCATACACAGGTGTGGAGTGAAAAGAGGGAATAAGACAAGGATAAGAAGAAGGAAGAGCCTGTTCAAAACTGAGAATGGCCAGTGCGTCTACATCTTTGAGCAAAAGATGTGTGTGTGTGTGTGTGTGTGTGTGTGTGTGTGTGTGTGTGGGTTCATGGCGGCAGCTCAGGCTGAATATACATCTAGTGAGAAATCAGCGAAGGGTCTTGAATGCTCTGTGAAGAATTTTAACTTTATCCTGAAGTCCATGGGGACCCAGCGAAAGATATTCCAGATATTCTAAGTATCTAACTCAGGAAAGATAAAAGCAGCCAGGGCTTTAAAAGATGGATGGAGGTTAATCTGTTCCATGCTCATGGCCCTGGGGCAGGGTAGGGGATTGTACTGCTAATTCTTTCCAGGGGTCTTGGTTTTACCCAACAGGATCCTCCTTAGACAGCCTATACCAGAGCTCCTTACACAAGAATCACCTAAATATCTGCTTTAATTGGTCCAAGGAGGTCTCTGGGTATGGGGTGTTTTTGTTGTTGTTGTTGTTGTTGTTGTTTAGTCCTTTAGGTGATTCCAAAGGGCAGTAAAGGTTGGAGTTGCTAACTTTCCCTAAATCATGGAAGGAAGTGAATAAAAATACGAAGTTGTGAGGTTTCTAAAGAATGGAAGACAATCGAACTATAATGTTCAGCTATTTGAAGTTTGCATATCCCCCAGAGTCTAATGCCTAGTAAGTGCTTAACAGGGGTTGTAATAAATGAACACATTTAAAAAGAAGGTTTATAAGCTAAAGTAGAAGAATTAGATAAAGTCAGTGTTGAGGGCTATCATTCTTCCAGGATACTCTGTGAATACCGTTCTTCAAACATCCTCTGAAGTTTTATACATTTCTGCCTTTGACATCTAGAATAAACACTCCCAAACTATTCACATGGGAACATCTTATCCTTGCTTCAAGGCTGTTTTGCTGGGTCTTTCCCAAAGCCACTTTCACATCCAGGAAAGAAGAGATCGTTGCCTTTGCTAGGCTCCTGCAGGAGTGCTATTACTTTGATAAAGCACTAACCACTGCTGTCCTTGCTGGACTGTGCACTCTAGGAAGACTAACTCACCTGGAATCCCCTCTGCAGCGCCTAGTAGCAAATGTTTGTTGAATAGCTTTGAGTATGTAAAGGAGAAAAAGAAAGTTGCAGATTATATATGCAAAGATGCATAATGGGAAAGGTGGGTGAGCAGAGAGCAAAAGGGATGAAAGTCATTCTGAGACCTATTTTCCCAAACTGAGAGATTACACAGAGAGTTGGGAGAAAAAGAACTATGATTGTTAGTCAATATCACAATGTTGACAGGGAGGGAAATCGTCATGCATTTCTATCTGTGGTGGACTTGGGCTGTTGCTGAATTGAGTGGAAAAGGATAGAAGTTTCCTCAATCCCAGTTTTCAATTGCATCAAGCAACTGAAGTATGGGAGTGAACAGGTCCTCAGGGAAATTCTCAAAACTATTTGTGATCTAAATCATAAACAATTAACTTGGTGAAACTCAGAATGGTTTAACTATAATCTACTATTTTGTGACTTCTACAAAGTAAGAAGCTTTTCTATCTTCCTTCCTTCCTTCCTTCTTTCTTTTCTTTTCTTTTCAACTTGAGATTTGGGGAAGCACAGGCAAGGCAAAACCCCAACATCTTGTGCCACTTTGGATAGGAAAAACAAAAACAAACAAAAGCAAAACTAAAACCACTATGTGTGGTATACTGTTACCTCCCTGTTCCTGAAAGCATGTGTTCAGACTCAGTCTCTAATCACACCTGTGGTAACAGGGCCCCTATGTCCCCTCCACACCTGTGGGCATGAATAATTCACATAGGCTTGTATTGGGCATTTTGCCTGTGATTTTCTTTGTAATTTATTTCTGAAATTACATTTAGCAAATCAAATCTATACTTTTCCTTAATGTATGCTGTGGTTATGTTGGGAAAGAAGTAAGAATATTCTATCCTCTTTTGGATAGCAGTATCTCTACCATTTGAAGATTATTTTTTATTTTGTAAATAATACAAAATCTGTACCCTAGGCTGTTTGTAATGTGCTAGAGATTAATATGCCTCTGGGTTATTATAATATTTGCTAAAAATGGAAGACATATAGATTAGATGTTTGAGATTCAAAATATACAAACATAATATGTAGGACATAATCAAACTTAAGTCTTCAGATTTTATTTTCTACCACAGAAAATCACTATAAAAGACTTCCTTATTAAGGATTAAGTAAAACTGGATAAAGGGCCGGCTTCTTATTTTGTCCCTCTTTCCTGCTGATCTGATTTAAACGAAGTTCAGATGTCAAAGCCGCCGTTGAGATAAAATAAGGAGTTTGATTTGATCCTGCCATCGATATACTGTGCAAGCATGGAGCAGGCCTTTAACCTTTATGAAATTCGCATTCACTAAGTCAAAAAGGACTTTGTTATGAGGTTAACAAGATTGTGTCTGTAGCATATTTTAAGCGCTCTTATTTTCAGAATGATAAGCAAACCTGAGGTTTTATTACCATTATTATCATTGGCTTCAAAGGGAATTTGGCTTTCATAGCTCAGTGGGGTGAAAAAAGATAAGAAGCTGGCTACTGGTGTTCAAATAAACATCAGGGTTAAAAATTCAAGGAGAAAGTGAAGAGACAGAGGGAGAAAAACCTCATTTCACTGATACATCAGTGATGAGAGTCAGCTTGAGCAAGATTGAATCCTAAATAAACTAACAACAGGGCAAAACATACATATCTCATCTCCTCTCCTCTCTCTCTCTCTCTCTCTCTCTCTCTCTCACACACACACACACACACACACACACACACACACACACACGCACTGGCTCATGTGTAATATATTATTCATGCTCCCATGTTAAATTCAAAAGGTAGTAAAATTAAACGTATTCCTGACTGCTTTTCTTAATGCATGTGTTCATGGCATTTCCCTCATGCTTAATGTTGCATATATTAATGAAAAATATAGCAGACCACTTCTGTTAGATTAGCCCACAACAATTTGGTCCTAAGAAGTAATACCTGTAATCTCTCAGTTTGAGATGGATGATAATTTTGAAAAGAAAACCTTAACCTTCTAGGGCTGTTGGTTCTCCCATGGTAGTGAAATCAAAAGTGACACATTTTTAAAATGGTTTAATATTTGCATTTTTTTTTAGCTCAACTGAGAGCTAAAAGAAAAATCTGCCTCATATATCTAATACTGCTCATTGAAATGTAAATCACAGTAAATGATACATGTAGAAATAAATGGATAAACAGCAGAAAAGATAAAAATGTATTACCTCTATGCAGCCATTCGTCTTCTGAGAGCCTGAGTGAAGCTTAAGTCAGATACAATTAAATGGACTGAAGCTTTAACAGTGACTTTTGAACTGCTTGAATTAACAAAGTCAATCCTCATACATTAAGCTATCAGTGATCTACGATACAATTAAGTTCCATGATCAAAAAATGCTACAGTGCATGCAGTGTCACTTGTGCTATTTCTAACGCTGAATTTTAAGTACTGCTGGCTAACTCTTCCTGCAGGGTTGTGCAAAACTCCATCTGGCACACTAGACACTAACACTATGATACAGGGTTTCTTTTCCGTTCTTCAATTTAGGCTGACATCTGGTGGTCTAGGGAAACGACAAGTAATGCTTCTGAATGTCAGCCAATTCACAAATGTGGCGTTTTTCAGTTTTCCCTTTGTCTTTCTGAAGTGCTTGAAATTGCGACCAAACCAGTTAATTACATGGAAATTCATATAGAATAACTATTTAAACGGCAGGACAATAAGGGTGAAGAAAGTGACTTTCGTGTGATGAATTATATACACGTAAGTACACCGAACTCTGTAGTGACGAAAAAGCATCAATAGAAAGCACCATATATCGGCCAATTAGACCCACTCAGAAAGGGGACTATTTAATGGCACCCCACCGGGGATCATAATGGGCATGCGGTACAGGTAAGATTTCCTTCTTTCTCTTGTCAGGATAGTTGGAGGGAGGGAAACGAACAGAATGAGGGGGAGGGGTAGAAGAAGCTACTGTGTATAGTCAGAAATTGATGTTTAAACAGGCATAAGGTAGTGTTCAAAAGCATTTATCTTTTATTTTTTCTTCGGGAGGAAGGGGCACTTCCTGCAGTTTGTGGGCATCCAGATGGTAAAACACAGTGGGCCAGAAGCAAGAGCCATTCAATTCTCCCTATGCCGAGGATTAAACAAAAACATATACGCAATTAACTTACTGTCGTGTATTCCAGTAATTAGCAGGTCATGGAGGAATAGAACGGTCACTGTCGGCCCCATGACGTGCATACCAGTTAAGAAAAATAAAAAAGCACCCTGATGTTTCTTGCTTTCAACACGTAGCTATATCATTTGTAGTGTTCTGACCACGAGGAGACTTAATAAATGGGCGTTTTTGTGTTCAGATCTGGTTACTCTTTTTCTGTGTGTGTGTCTCTTATAGTGATTCTAATACAGGAAATACATGTAATGCCGGATTGACTTTGTTCTATCTCCATATTTATAAAAGGTTCTAGATTGACAGAATTACGGGCAAAGCTCCCTCTTATGAAAAACAACCACGCAATAAAACAAAACAAACAGACAAAAAAAGACTTTAACCTTGTCCAAGAAAGACCATTGTGAATATTTGCTTTGCTCTGTTTCCACTTACCTTTGTGACTCTGAAAAGGTTATTGGAAGGAGCGCCAATTACGCTGGTGTTTTGAAATACGGCCAGTTCCTCTAGGAAGTACCACAAGCTGCCAATGCCCAATTTCAGAAAGGTCACTGAGAAGTTCAAATGAAATTGCTTTGAGTTTAGTTTACTATAAAACTCACCTGAGCTGAAATGAGTAAGCAAAAGGTGAAGTGTTTGCATCTGCTCTCACCGGTCCTTTCTTCCCTTTAAGAGTGAAGTTTAGTTCTAATCAGTAGCCGTAAGTTCTCTCAAGAAAGGAGGATTTTATTTTCTTCTAATAAGCTTTAAACTATTATATAAACTTTTAAAGAGGGGAAAGAATGAATACATGTCTGTAAAGAAAAGTCTACAAGAAGTTATCAACTGGAAGAGCAGTGCCGTTCAGTAGACTTCATGGGACTATTACATTTATGAAGGGCTGTGGCAGAGGAAAATGTACTGTGATTTTAGGAGTGCTCAGAGTCTTTGTATCTCTCACAAATATCTTACATTGACTGCTAGTAAAAGTGATCTCAAAGCTAGACATTGGCTTTTATTTTTTTGGCATTGGATTTTGTGGCCTCCTTGAGTGTGAATATTTTCCCCCCAAATCACTTTTTGAAATATAAGTCTTATTTTTTACCAGTCTAATTTCCTCTAGAAAAAAAATCTTTTTTCACAAATGTAATTTCCATTTCTTCTAGTTACTCCAGTCTAGGTATAAATATGGTGTCATGTTCAGACTAAGTAAAACTATTTCTTTGAAAACATAGTATTTTATGTTCTTCAAAGACTTTTTCACATACTAGGCAGAGTCCCAAGAAGTGGCTCATGTGTACCCTTGGATAAGCCGTCTATTCTGAGACCTCCATTCTGAGTAACCCATAGGAAACCTCTTCATCGCCTCTACCAGCACCACTGCCACCTACTATCACCTCTATCACCACTGCTTCCGGCTGAGGTTGACCTGGGTGATGCCAACAAAACCCACAAATGCCGGCACTAGGTCCCAAGATGAGAGCACTTCTGCTGTTGTCCACTGAAGATGGTGTGGCTTTGGCATGGGAGCACAGTGGCAAATCCTCTTCTAATTTCCGATTTAGGCTTCCTTCCTTCCTTCCTTCCTTTATCAAGGAAAGTATTGCTCAGCTAATATGTTTAGATGTTAAGCTATTTACATAGAATGGAAATATAGTTACCATGTAACTTTGTAATATGATCCCAAGCTTTTAAAAATACAGAGCGTGCTCAGAAGGAAGCAGGGTTCTATAAAATATTGAGGACGAGAGCCAAGGATTTATCTTTCCATTCCTAGTGGAGTAGAGCTAGATGAATTTTAGATAAACAGATTCCTTAATTGGTGCTATTTCTGTTGGGTGATGCTCTGGTAATCCTATTTTAGAATCTATTTCTTAGAACTACACAGACCCATTTTTGAAACTTATAAACAAATGATAGCATAGTAAAATAAATACTGGGCAAAATGTAAAGATCAAATAATATACTGTTATGTTTATGTATATGAATTATTTTAGTGTCCCTCTTATTTTTTTCAAAACTTATATGAAGCATGATTTACAGATGTTGCCAGGAAGGGAAAGGAGAGAGGGAATCATTGAATCAATAATCACTGAATACTTTGTTTTTCACATAGTCCTCAGATTCTCATGAGATTGTGGGAAGGGGAGGACAAAAGTAACAATTTTTTTTTTCGATACAACTCTTAATGAAATGGCTTCATTGCTTGTCTCCTATAAGATATAGAAGTCATAAAAAGGGAACTAGAAATGTGGAATATGTTTTTAAAAGTAGATTTACTGTATGTTGCAAGTTCGGTTTTATGTAAAAATACAGAGACTATGTTTATATATTAAAGAGCATCTATAATACATACATTCATTAATGTTTGAATGCCATTATTTTAAAATAACAATCATTTCATTTTTTAATGAAACTTGACCCTTTAACAAATGAAATTCAGTTTAATATTAGTTCATAGGTATTAGGGGTTCATTCCAGAAATGTAGAGCACTTTCTGTAACTCTAGCAGTTGGACCCATTATATGCTTCTAGGTTCAAGATACAGAAACCCTGGTTTTGGACCAGGGCTACAGTGCCAGTGTGTCTGGATGTGTACACACAAGGTGGCTCATCTTAGCAAGCAGGTTCGTTTCCAGATGGTTAGCTTGAGTAGACAGTGAAATTAGATGAGTCTTGTCAGGAAGCCAAGAATTCCTGAGATGGTCCAAGATTTGTGTTCCAGAAAGCAGTACCTGGATGAAGGAAGCTGTCATGGCTGCTGACATTTCCTTGGTACAGAGGGAGCCAAGTAGCTCTTTGTTGAGAGGCTGGGTTTTTGCTGTTATTGTTTGTTTTTTTTTACCTGCATAGTCACAGCAAGGATTAAAATAGTTAGCATTTGTTTCTCTCCTTTGAGAGCCAGTGATTTTGCTGCCCAGCTGTCTGTACTTCCAGAAGCCATTATGCATGAGGTTGCAGAAGCCAAGTAGCAGTTTCCTTGATTCATTCCTGAAAACTTTTCCTTCCCTCATCTTTCGTTCCTAGGTGTCCACATGGCCTCACTACGGGAGCCAGAACCCAGACAATGAGTCAGCCAAGGGCTGATTGTTTCCTAAATGTACCGGTTGAATAGTAGTGATTAAGCCTGCCTTAAACATATCTGGCACAGTTTGAAAGACATTACTTTCCCTTCTCACATATGTAACCTGGAATTTCCATCATTTGAATCATCATTTGATTAAAGGTATTATCACTGTAAAAACCAAATTATGCACCAATCACTATGTTACACATTGGAGATAAAAGATGACCAAGAAATTGTCTAACCATTACTATGTAATGAGATAATATTCAGTAGAAACACAGGAAGGAAGAATATGCCTAGGAGGGGCTTCCCTGGTGGTGCAGTGGTTAAGAATCCGCCTGCCAATGCAGAGGACACAGGTTCAATCCCTGGTCCGGGAAGATCCCACATGCCGCGGAGCAACTAAGCCCATGTGCCACAACTACTGAGCCTACACTCTAGAGCCCGCGAGCCACAACTACTGAAACCCGTGTGCCTAGAGCCCGTGCTCCGCAACAAGAGAAGCCACCGCAATGAGAAGCCTGCGCACCACAACGAAGAGCAGCCCCCGCTCGCCGCAGCTAGAGAAAGCCCACACGCAGCAACGCAGACCAAACACAGCTAAAAATAAATAAGTAAATTTATTAAAAAAAAGAATCTGCTTAGGCAAGAGAAGGGAGTCAGTGAAACTAAGACAAGGAATGAGTGCATTTAGCAGGTAGAGAGAAAAGCATGATGTTTCAGGGAAAAAAATAAATAGCACAACCTGTGAAGGTAATGGGAAATGAGAAAGTTAATAGTGTGATCAAATTTCCAGCAACGTGGAAGGTAAATTTTAATGCTGAGGGCTGAGAAAGCAGTTAGGACATAGATGTAAAGAGCCGATTGAGATGGAGAAGTACCATTGAGAGTGGAGAAGAAGGGCCTGAAGTGAGAGGCATTCAGGAAGGGATATACCTATGTTTAGGGGTGGGGACCTCCTTTGGAAGAACATCCATGAACATAGTATAGGGGACATATGCACTGGATCAGTTACATATCAAATTGCAGAAGTCGAAGGAATATAGCACCTGGACAGGTAAGTTCAAGGGGCAAGATAAGAATCTAGGACTTGCTCAAGGAAGAGAAGGGACCCCTGACTTGGGCCTGTAGGAACAGAGCAGGAAGGGCATCAAATTCACAGCAGTGTGCAAAGAAATTCAAGTGTGCAGAGCATCTTCTTCCCAACTGCTGAATTACATTGCAATACTAACAATTTCTCAAATACTAGCAGCTAACATTGCCATTAGTTCATTTCTGATTATTAACTATGTTAGCTCATGATTCACCGTATATTGTGGCCCTTTTGCAACAATTTGAGAAAATGAAAGTAATTCGTTACCATTTTGTTTCCAAAATTGAGTATCTAGCATGGTAGTGGTGGTTTATAAAGATAGCATCAATATTCTTAAAGAATTTTTCCATGAGAATTTAACCAATGAATAATTTTAAGTATTATTTTCTACTGAAATTACACAGATAAATTATTGATGAGAACACAAAATGCACATAAAACATAGGACTTAGAATTAAGGTGAGAGGTCAGTTCTCAAGGTGACATGTTTATTTCTCTCTGCTGCAGGGAACAATTCAGTGAAATATTTCAAATAATTTCCATTAAGATATTTTCCAAATAACATTAATTTTCTAGCCGAAAGTGAAAATATTTAAGTATATTCATGGCTAATCAAAAGAGTAAAAACTGGTAAGTAATGTGTTACTCATCAGTAAGTATTTTGTCTTATTCCAGTACCTCTAATGGGACTAAGCAAATAATGTCCCATCATCTTTCTGACAGTCAAAAGCATTCACAGTGGCGCTGGTAGGCAGAGAGAAAAGATGACCGTTGGATTAAAGTTGGAATTGGTTGGGGCATTGGTGGTGAAAGCGTTCTCTCTTTAATGCAGTGAGGTTATCTCAGCCCACAAAATCCCACTATTTGAACTTTTGTTTAGTTTTAAAAAAGAATATTTTTCTCTTACTATGATACTTGATTTCCATTTCAGCAATGCTATCACACTGTAACATAGTAGCCGTTACTGACAGTATTTGAACATAATGAGATTGAATGCTTCTTTTCATTCCCCAAAACCATGCTTCCAGTTCAAGACCTCATTAATTCTTGTCTTATTTACTATAATAACCTCCTGACTGGTCTCTTTGCCTTTAATCTATCCTGACTTGAATCCATCATTCTGTCTGCTTAATCTTCCTTCAACACCATTCTTCTCTTGCTCGTCTCTTTATCAAAAACTTCAATACCTCTCAACTCTGCATTTCAAAAAATATTTTAAATTCTTTAGATCAACTCTTTGCAGCATTTTGGGTTCCGGCTCCAAGTAATCTGTTAATCTGCTGAAAACCATAGACCCTCTCCCAATACAACTGCAATTATCTTTACATTTACACCAAAGCTCCGTAAGATGTCCAGCTAATTCACAAGACTCTGAAACACCTATGAATAAAAACCCTTGTCTTTCGTTTATTTAACAAATGTTAGTAGACTTTATTACACGTCCGTCACTGTTCTAGGTATTGAGGATAAAGTAGTAAACCTTTATGTAAAATTCCTATCCTTATTTGGCTATATTCTGGTGTGGGGAGGTAGACAATAAAGAAGATAAATAAGTAAAATATATAGTATGTGATACAGTGATGAGTGTTAAGGAGAAAATAAAAATCAGAGAAGTGGGAGAAATCAGAGACATCCTGAAGGGCAGTTGAGAAATTAAATAGGTCAACCAGGGAAGGTCTTCTTGAGAAAGTGGTTATTAAGCAAAAACCTGAAGGAAGTGAGTGAGTTAACCGTAAATCTATTTGGGAAAAGTATCCAGGCATTGGAATTAGTAAGTGCAAAGGCCCTGAGGTGAGCATGTTTGGCAAGTTTAAAGACCAAAAAGAAGACCATCAGAGCTATAGTGGAGAGAACGAGGAGATGAGTAATTAGAAATGGAGTCAGAGAGTAACATTATATGTAGGGCCTTATAAGTCGTAGTAAGTACTCTAAGGACTGTGGTGTTTGAGTGGGATGTCAGTCTTCAAGGTATGTTCAAATTTCTCCACAGCTGGTTTTAGCCAACTTTTTGTCTCAACTGTGACTGCTCTCCAAACCATATAATTTTATTTAATCCTCACATCGTAAAATTTAACCACTTGCATCTATACACATACATACATACACATATGCACACATAAATACACACATATGCATATATACATGTAGTTTTCAGTGTGTATGTAGATAGGTATGCAAAACTATTTTCCTGTCTTTCATAATTAGTAATTAACTCATGCAAACTAAAATTTCAAAATTAACACAGAACCAAAATGATACCTGATCTTTATGGCTTATAAATCACACACAAGTTTAAGAAAATAGTATTTATCACACTGTTACCAAGGCAGAAAAAAATCATATCAGATAATTCATGTTATAGTAACCGCTGAAGAAAAGTGTTTTCTTATTCAAAACGTTAAGTTTTAGCAACTAATCCAACCACATAGTGTTTTAAGGCCATTAAATAAAGATTCAGACTTCTTGGAGTATGTATCTATCATCTATTATGTTCCAGGGATCTTGCTACGGACTGGAGATACAATGATACATCAATTAAATGATTTTGCTGCTAATAAACTACTTAAAAACGTAGTGACCTAAAAACAGCAAACTTCTATTCTTTCTCTTGAGCCACAAGATCCCCTGGGCAATTCTTCTGGTCTGAATCAGTTTGGGTGATCTCTGTGGTCAGGTAGTGTCTTAGCTGGGGCTGTTTGGTCTAGGATGACCACCAGAAGTGTGCTTGGGCTTGGGGGCTATAGCAGAGATAACTCAGCTCAGTTGTATGTGATCACTCATCCTCCAGGAGACTAGAGTGGACTTCTTTTCGGGGGACAATCACAGTGATCGCAGGACCAGCAAAAAGGGAAACCCCACAGTGCAAGTGCTTTTCAAGCTTTTCTGCTTACGTCATATTTGCTATTGCATTGGCCAAAGCAAGTCATATGGCCAAGCCTGGAGTCAGTGTGGGAGGTGACAAGTGGAGGCCAGTACTGCAATAGAGTACCATAAACAGAGCATTGCTGAAGGTGACAATGACAGTAGATGCTCTCTCTTACAGTAGTAACAACAAGACATTTAATATTGCAACATTCATGAGTGACATTTTGAAGAAAAGCCAAAATGCAACTCAAACTTTGTAAGACAGCTTTTTTTTTTTTCCTAAAGAAAGTTATTCTTCAGGGAAAGAGGTTACTAAGAATAGCTTCTATTTGTTAACTACATTTTCTAATTTAACATTTACAGAAAATCTGCCAGGTAGCGAGTATTATTCCTTTTGCATAGACAGTAATTCGAGGGTCTCAGGGGTTAAGTTACTTGTCCAAAGTTACTTAGCATGTTTTGAAATCAGGATTTAAGCTGAGGACCTACTGAATATAAAGTCTATGCTCTTTTCTCTCTCTTCCTCTGTAATAGAAAGAACATGGGCTAGGAATCGAGAAAAAAGATGCATTCTTGGCTAGACGTACTTTCCTCATGGACACAGCATTTTACCTCCTAAGTTCTCTTGACTCCATCCTCTGCTTTCCACCTTGCCCTCTGTCACCCTAACCCAAGCTGATAGCCTTCGCCGGGATTATTACAGTGACTAATCCCAGAGGAACTTTTTCAAAATTTATATCTGCTCATGTTCCACTTCCTAAAATCTTTTCATGGTCTCTCTCTGCCCCTCCCTTTCTCTCTCTATCTCTACCTCAGTTACATCACAAGACTGCCAGGTTTGGCCCCTAACTTCCTTTCTAAACTTCATGCTCCAGACACAAGCCTTCCTTCAGCAATCAATAAATCAGTCAATTCAACCAGTAAGTATTTTTTGAATGATTACTATGTATCTGTCTGTGGTATTTGGTATACACCAGAAAAATTTGGTATACGGCAGACAAATATTGTTGCCCTCAACAGAGCCTATGTTCTAGCTGAAGTCAGTTAATACACGATAAATATTTACATATAAATAAATTATGAACTATGTGGAAAAGTGATATCTTATGGGGAGAAGAAAAAAGAGTAATCACGCCACATAAAGCAGTACTGGAGGATAGAGTGGAGCAGATTATAGTGTTATGGAAAGTATGGTGGTCAGGAGAGACTTCATTGAGAGCGTCCCCCTGATGTATGTTAAGGAGCTGTCTGAGGAGATATGGCATGGATGAGGGCTAGAGCGTTAAGGGTTGAGGAAACAAGCTCAGCCTTCTCAGAGGATGGCAGGGAGGACAGTGTAACTGATACTGAGTGGGGAAGGGGACACTGGAGAAATGTCTAAGAGGTAATGGGGGCTTTGTAGACCACCCACCATGGGGCCTTTCTACTTACAAGGTTCTCTCCCTTATTTGGTTAATTCCTACTCATAATTCAGCCCTGAGCTCAAGTTTACTTCTGCTAGAAGACCTTCTTGATCAAGTCAAGTAAGGCACCCTATTGTAGGTTCTCACAGCACTATGGAGTTCTCTTGTATTATTTATCACAGGTGTGCTTTATATTTTTGACACGATTATTTTGTAGTATTTGTACATCCTCTGAGGCTGTAAGCTCCATGAGGGCTAGGACTATTTCTGCCTGTGCCTGCCGCAAACTCCACAGCACATATCACAGTGTCAAAAATCCAATAGATGCGCACTAAATTGTGTTGAGATAATCAGTAAATGAGGTAAATATTAAGCACTTGCTATGGAGTGACACAGCAGAGTAAATCTGAACAAGTCACATCCATGAGCCAGGCTTCCACTTCTTCCATGTTAAATGGGGAGTTGGACTGAGCTATCTCCAAGATCACATAAGGATATACAGTTTGGTGATTCTGTGAGAAACATTTAATATATTGTCTTCTGATATATTAAAGAGTTAGTAGTTGTTCTAATGCTTTTACAAAGAGATATTATTTTAAGTAAACTTTGTTATGGGCCAAGTTGTGAACCTTCCAAAATGTATACGTTGACTTCCTAAAATTCAATACCTCAGATTGTGAGTGTATGTGGAGATAGAGCCTTAACGAGTTAATTAAGGTAAAATCAGGTAACCTGGGTGAACCCAAATACAATATGACTGGTGTCCTAAGAAAAGGATTTTAGGACACAGACAATACAGGGATGACCAGGTGAAGACACAGCGAGAAGATTGCTATGTACAAGCTGTGTTTTTTAGGTTTCCCCTACATCTTTTCTCTCTTCTTCCGGTAAAAGCAGCCAAAATTCATTTCAGGGAACTGGCACAACCCCACTGTGTATGGTCTTGCTAAGACTTTAACTCAATCCAAAGTTTGGGCACTTAACCCAAACAGGCGAATCAGACTCTGTCTTTGTTTGTAGAATATCTCCAGCCATTTAAATATTGAGAGGAAAATCTCAAGAACAGACAGGAAAAAGTAATTTGTAATCTAGACACTGTGGGCCAAAGTAAACAGTAGTGGTGGTGTCATGGATGGAATGTTCATGCCTGCTGCCCCCCCGCCCCCCCGCAATTTATATATTGAAACCTAGTCTCCAGTGTGATGGAGTGGGTCTTTTGGGAAGTGATTAGGTCATGAGGATGGAGCCCTCAGGAATGGGATTAGTTCCTTTATAAAAGAGACCACAGAGATCTCCATTACCCCTTTCACCATGTGAGGACACAGTGAGAAGATGGCCACCTAGGAACCAGGAAGAAAGCCCTCACCAAACACTGAGTCTGCTGGCACCCTGATCTTAGACTTCCCAGCCTCCTGAACAGTGAAAGTAAATGTTTGTTGTTGTAACCACCCAATCTACGGTAATTGTATGTTAGTAACTCAAATAGACTAAGATAGGCAGGTTAATTATAATTTTATAGTTCATTATATACATGATTAGAGTATTATGGACGAGAGTGTACTAAAATATGAAGTTCATTTTGTTTCTTCTCAGGGGAGTGAAGATTTTCCTGAATTGCCTGGAAATAGAGCTTCAAATGAAGAGCCTAAAGTTTGGGAGCACCCACGTACTGTGCCACTCCTGTGAGACAGTTACCTCATCCAGAGCCCATCCTCTCACGCACAGCTCTATACGTGTGAGTAGAGAAATGCTCAGCTGTTAGGGAATGGGGTGGATGTACGGACAAAGACAGACCAGGTGGAGAGTGTGATCAAGCTGCTGTCTGGAAACTGTCAATGAAGTATGGTAAGGAACAATGCAGGAACAAATCGGAGGTTCTTGAAACAATTAGTGCTGTTGATCAAAATCTACAGAACTTTGGTTCTAAAGTTTTCCAATACCTCCAGGATTTATCTACCAAGGAAAAGTACATTGTAAAAATAGATTGCCTAAATACACAAGGCTGTGGGTTTTTCCCATTATGTATGGTTGCTTGCTAAAATTAATTTAATTTTTTAAAATTAAAAATCACTTCTGACTATAGACACTTACCTTTCTTGAACATTCTAATTTATTTCTAAAGAAAAATGAAACTCACTAGCATGAATAGTATGATAACTAACTACTCTGCACCACTGAATTTCATAGAAAACCAAAATAACCTAGACAACGAAAAAAAAAAAAGGAATAAAACCCAGAATCCTTAATCTTAATAAAGCATGCAACTGCCTATAATATTCCGACATGGATGGCCAATTGTGGGTCCCCAGAGCACTTCTTGGATATTTGAAATGAGGTTAAAAAGCAGTCTCATTTTCTTCACACAGCAAACTGGAAAAGACCCTCTAAAACTAGCTACTAGCAACATCTCTTTCTCAAAGTATACTACTACAGAGCATGCCCCACAACCAAATCCCTCCTAAAGAAATGACTGTGCCAAGAGGAAGTCTAGCTATATTAGAAATTTCACCTCTGTATATACTATTAAGTGGAAGATGCACATTCCCACACAGCAGCCATTACTTCCCTTTACCTCAGTGTTACTTAGATTTCACCACAGTTTACGGTTCACTGCAAATGGAGTAGATAACCTGCAAGTGTGGAGATCTGTTCCTGCCTCAGTGAGGCACCCCTTGCTGTTAATAGGTTTTACATGTTGTTTCAGATTTGGCTTTCAGCCTTTCCAACATCTTCATACAGAATGTGAATACCAGTGGTAATATCCGTAATTTTCCTTTTTTGCCATCTAACGCTAAGCTGTCACCCCTTGAGTTCCATTCCCTTTATTGGGTACACAGCTTGACCCTATTTTGTTATATTCTTCAGAACTTAGCCCCCATCTGCATGGTTCTTTTTCTGATCCAACTGTGTCATAACCCTTGTCGTATTTCCTCTGTCTCAAGACACTTTACATCTTGCAGTATTACCCTTCCATCTGGCAAATGGTCTTTTATCATTTTTTACTTATCAAGAAAGGCATGCTCCTTTGTTCAGGAGATTTTGTTTATCATACGTATATTTTCCACATATATTAAAATCATTGCCTGTCTCCTCAACATTACTTTTTGGTAGATAATATTTTTTGAGGAAATAGAAACATGAAACCTGAATAAACTTGTTGTCTGTTAAAGATGTTAGGCCACTGAGAAATAAACCCACTGATGAACATCCGTGTTACTGTGCTCCACTCGGATTCATTGACTACTAGTATGGCTACATAGTAAACTCAGTACTTCTATAAATAGAAGCCATTACTCTCTTAGAAAATCTTAACTACTGTTCAAAAATTAACCACAGGTATACCTAACAGGGAGAAATATCCAACATCATTAAGAAAATATGAAAGTGAAGTGAAAATTTAAAAAAATAATTAAAATATAAGATTGTCAATTTCCATTGAGTATCCAGACTGCTAGATACTAAACATTAACTAACATTACTAAACATCCCCTCCTAAAAGAGGCGGAGAGAATGCTTTGGAATTAAGGTCCCTATTCCTCAATCCTATCATTCTAGCCACAGTAATGCAACACAGCTTGCTACTTTATTAGGGGCAATGTAAGTGACTTAGACTTGGATTCTACTTCTCTGTCATTTGTTAACTTTCAACTATAATCATATCATTTAACTTTCCCATTCCCCATTTCTTCATATTCCAAATGAAAGGATTGTAGTATCTGATATCCCAGTTATACAACTCTGTGATGCCGTAACTACCACACGTTTCTCGTCTCCTATTTCTTATCCCTTAAACCTAATTCTCTAAAATTCCCCAGTTTCTTTCTAACATTAGTTTTGTGACTATTCTTCAAATTTATGTAATTTTTAATTAAAAATAATGTATTATTGTATGTGCCCTCAGGAAATCCACTTTCATTAGGTATACCAGCCAGTAGAGCATAGTTCCTAAAAAGCTAATGATAGGGAATGATCACCTAATTGACCTGTTTATTTTATATATTTAGGAACTGAGGGTCAAATAGATTAAGTAACTGATTAAACTTCTTAACTATTTGGTAGCAGCATAGGAATAGATTCCCATTTACATGTTTTTTGCTATACATTTCCCTCCTTTCTGAATTCCCTCCAATCTGTTAATATTGTTGGGTTGGGGTTTTTTTAAGAAAAAATGTTATGCTGTACTCTCAGACTAATGCTTCATGGTCAACTTGTCATGAACTATATGATCATAGCCATTTTTCTCTGCCAGATTTATGGGGTATTTTTGTTTTCCCTCCTAATGCACAGCTCCACAGTTGTCTTTATTGAACTACATCCTGTATGTGATTATTTCTTTATTAAACTATGGTTTCTTGCAATCTTTGTGACCTTACTTAATCTTCCGGGCCTCAGTTTTCTCATTAGCAAAATAAGGGACTTTGAGTGAATGAACTCCTGAGGCACCTTTTACTTCCAAAGCACCATTTTCCAAACTGGGACTGAATCTATGCCACTTTCAGATTTTAAAAATATGTTCTGTATTTTATCATCCAGACACTTGATGAGAAGTGTCCCCAAATCAACTCTTCCAAGACACCATTTGTCACATTCTCCTGAAGTTGACATTAATGCATTGATCACGTCCCTATTATTCATTTATATTTTCTCTAAGTGTTTTCAGTTCAGGGGACATTTGTCTGTCGATGTTTTACAAAATTCCTGGGGCAGATTAATTTTATTTTCTGTATCTTTATATATTTTTTTAAAGTTTTGCTTTTTCAAATTGATGAGCTTATACGGATTTATTTCCAAGACTTTAAAAAGACGGAAATGGTAAATCAGTTCAACTCAGTTTAAAAGATCAATATTCTATTGATTCCAGGAATACCAAATTTATCTAGTTTTAAGATTGAGAGACAAATGGACTGTAGCTATTGTCAGAGGCTTACAAAGCTTAAATTCATCTTGCAAAGTAATTTAGCTTTACTTTGTCTCCTAGAACTTTGATGGAATTAACCAAATTAGATGTGTAAGCTTCATTATTTTTAAACAAATTAATACAAAATTTTGAACAGTAAAAAAATAACATTGTTATTTCCCAATAACTTCATTTAGCGTTTGCTATAAACTGCAATACCAAACTTGCCTGCAGTTCTTTCAAGACATTTACTGAATTAATTCAAATCTGTTTTGCTCCGTCTGTAAAATGACTGAATATAATGTGCTGTTCTGCTTCCAGGATTTCATTTCTGTCTCTAGAAAGAGACTCTGATCTTAACTTTGCCAGCAGAGGGCACATACACATATCCTTCTTTGTTTCTTCTAATCTACAAAAAGGAAATTTTTAAGAAGCCTCATTTGAGGTTCTATAACATATTACCTTATTGGAACTGAGTCTAACTGAAAAAAAGAAAACAACACAAACAACACACTAAGATTTTCTTTGAAAAGTCTAATGCCTGAATGAAAACCAAGAGACACTGGAATACTACTGCCACTGAACCAGAACATCAGTTTAATATATCTATTTTTGCGCTGTGAAATTTCGGAGGGATTTTACTGCTAATTTTGTTTTGGTCATATTTTGATCTGGCCTTTCTGCTTTTAGTATTCAATTCCGGACTTAGAATTAACAAAGAAGTGGGCAACTAATATTTATTTACGTGTTCATTTATTTGTAGAATTAGCAAAAATTCAAACAACCAATCATCTATGTTTTAGCCTAAAGTTGCTATAACAAACACATCGAATTTAATTGGACAGTTATTGAAATGTTTCTGAGAGAAGGAGTGATAAAAATCAGTCTGTTGACCATGTTGGTTAATGGCTTAACAACAGTCGTGAACATTTAAATCTTCTGGCTGCTTACAACGAACGGATCGAATGGTAGCATTTTTTACACTGTCAGCTATGTGGGCACAGTGGAGCATCTGTAATTTCAACATTATGCATATGCATCATGTAATTATATAACTGCAGATATGTTGTGCCTGCACACATCGAAAGGCTATGCTTTTAAAATGGAAAAGTAATGTAGAAAAGCAGAAGTCAGAGGCTCATGTGCTGATATCTATCTCCAGCAGCGTAAATTTTAAGGATTTTGTATAAGCCACTGTACAGCCTGACTTGCACCAAAACCAATCCAAGAACTCACAAATGGATGTTCAAATGTTATATCGACTTTTAAAAAATTCTAAGGCATTAGGTCAAGATGCGAACTAGTCTTTACAGGTTAGTCTAAACTTTAGTATATGTGGAAGAAGAGCCACTGTGATTGTTTTTATTGAGATGTATAAATCAGGACACTTTGGACTTCCTTTAAAAAATAAGTTATTTGAAACTTAAACACAGAAAAATATTACTAATAATGTAAGAGTTCAGTTCAAAGCTTAGATTCTGCTATTTTTAAGTTTTTCTAGCAAAAGATAATCAAAAGTGAAGACACAGACCTACTAGAGAACGGACTTGAGGATATGGGGAGGGGGAAGGGTGAGCTGTGACAAAGCGAGAGAGAGGCATGGACATATATACACTACCAAACAGTAAGGTAGATAGCTAGTGGGAAGCAGCCACATAGCACAGGGAGATCAGCTCGGTGCTTTGTGACCACATAGAGGGGTGGGATAGGGAGGGTGGGAGGGAGACGCAAGAGGGAGGGGATATGGGGATATATGTATATGTATAGCTGATGCACTTTGTTATAAAGCAGAAACTAACACACCATTGTAAAGCAATTATACCCCAATAAAGATGTTAAAAAAATAATAATTTTAAAAAATGGAAAAAAAAAGTTATTGTCCTAGGAGGAGAGACACGGTTCCAGACAAAAGAAGCAAAAACACCCTGAGAATATGAGACTATTTCCATTCATAGGAGGGCTTTTTCCAAATAAAGTCTTTCCTGATTGGGAACCCCAATAACTCCCTCCATAAAGAGTTATTTTTTCCAAGTAAAGTCTTTTCCAATAGAGCCCAATTCCAATTGCAACCCCAATTGTAAGGTCACTGAGATTACTATTAATGATACCAAACATTTCGTCAGGTCCAAAAATCTTAAGCCATGTTTTAAAATTTACATATTTATATATAGCTTTAGTTAACATCTACATATATAATTATAAGTAATAATGCTTAATTATGATCTTTAAAAAGACCTACTGCTTGTAGCCCATAATATGTTAATGTCTCTCTCTCTCTCTTTGATAAAATAGAGACTCTACAGTCTTAAAAACTTGAATCTGTCTAACATCCACGAACTGGAATGCTGAGTAGAAAAGAGAGAAATAAATTGTAAGAACACAGAATAATCAGGAAGGTTAAGTGCCTCACAAAGAAACAGACTGTACACACTGTGAGTACATAAGTCATGTATGGTTTCCTTCCTAGCTGACAAACATCAGGGTCAAAACAATGCTTCTCCGGTAACATTACTTGTTTTTTCTCTCTCCATCCTCATCTGTCTACCTTTTCTGTCTTTCTTTCTCCTTTTGCTCAACTGGATTACAGAATCATAATTTGCTGAATTTATAGCTAATACCTTAGGTATATATCATTTTACTTTAAAATCTGGCCAGTATCATGGAAAATTAATACGCTATTACTATGGCATGCATGCAGCAACGAGGCCTTAAGGAGGAGGTATCGGACCAGGACTCAGTGCTCCTAATTTTTTGTAATTTACACTATGGAACTGGACCAACCTATCATCTTTCTTTAAGTCTCAGTTTACTTTACTTCCTGAAACAAAAGAACAGAACAAAAGCAAAATCTGTTTCAAATTTCTACGGCTTGCTTAAATTGTTAGTGTAACATAAATTATTTAAAATTTGTACTGCTCTGGCTCCTACAGACGTTTTCAAATGTGCAGCAATTGACTTCTCCTTTAGCAATAAGGTAGTGGGCAAAAACAAGAAACTTGTGGTGGTTCCTTAAGGTGTGAACCTACTGGGGTTTTCCATGATATGATTTATCCTGAAATAGAGAAAGAGAACTAGAACATAAACATTGTTACTACACCAATTAAATGAATGCATTTATCATTCTAACCAATAAATTTATTTTTAAATTATTATTATTCATATTTTATTTTTAACCTCTTAGTTTGTGTGAAAACAATCCGAAGTGGATAAGTCAATTAATACCTGCACCTGAAAGAGCTAAAAAAAGAATACTTTCTTTAGTTACCTGGGTAGCTTTTTATTAATCATATTACTTTTGAGGTATTACTCACTTTGGAAGTGGGTGAATACTATGGACATATATTTATTTCTGTCCTATCTCAAATCTGCCTTGATGCAAACTAAACCTCTTATATGGAAGTGGGTATTTGGTTGCTTTTATGGTAATTATTTTGTGTTAATGATTAAACAGTACAATACATATGTTATAATTACAATGTGATAAAATCCTTACAAGAGCTAACATGAATAAATGAGATCAGTTTAATACTTTCCTTCCTAAACAATGGTCAGATGAGAAAAATATGGGTGAGAATGGGCTTGTGATAACTACATAAATAAATACTGAATTCCAGAGTACTTTGCATACACATGGAAGTGCTGTATCCCTTGGCAAGAAATTTGTTTTAATCAATTTATTAGAATTAAAGAAATGGAGCTGGGTGAAGGCAGAGAAAGCATCTTGGAGATCCCCAGCTATAGGTGAACTTTCTGCTGGCCACCAGAAGGTTGCAGGTTCGTGGAGGTCTGCTATTTAAAAGATGGAGAGTATATATACCTTGAGGTTGACAGAAGGGCATTGTTAGTAGCGATGATGGGAGGTGTGACGATAGGACCTAATTAGGTGGTTGCTAGCGTGTTGGAAACAAAAGGAAGATCATATCTATTCAGAAGCTAAAATGTGCTAATACCAAACTAGATGCTTAGTCAATATAACCACCACTGCATGTGGTAAATGCTTATACCTCAGAGAAGCAGTTAATTATCTCTCTTCAATTTACCAGTCTCTGCTTGAAACCCAACTTTAGCCATATATTTAATGCCATAGTTGAGGAAGATGTAGGGTTTTTTCCTCTGTATGAAACAGAAACAACCTATTTCTTCCCCAGAGAGTGACATTGAATCACCCCTGTGTTACTAGGCTTATGACGGGGATTATGATTATTATTCTCATTTGCCTTGGAGGCTTTGTGCTTTCAAAGCCTTTATAGCAAATCACATACCCACGGAGAAAGGTCCACTGATCACCAGTTCCCCAGCACCCTTTATCAAGTGGGCCCTGAAGAAACGTCTTCATATTTCCTAGCACACGGTTTTAAGTTGTTTTTATTCTATACAGAGTAGATGCAGGCCACACACAAAAACATTTCAATTTCTAATTGTATATCTGAGTCAACTTTATACATTTGATATCTAAAAATAACACTTTGGTCAAGATTAGTGGTTATTTTTTATATCCTTTTGTTTTTTTATGCTTTAAAAACTGATGGAAATTACTTAAAGAGCATCAATAATACTGTCTGATGTCCAAAAATGTATGTATACTTTCTTTTAAGGAAATCCAAGGGCTTTATAGGCAATAAAAATGTCAATATTCTAAGGTCTCTATTTACTGGATCACTGTTGAAAGACTAACGTATCAAATAAAACACAGAGGAAAATGCATTATATAATTTTGTCAGTAAAATTTTTTTCTTGGGTACATCTCAATGTCTTTTTAGTTTTTTTTAATATAACAATTCAATTAATATTTATTTTAGCACCTACAAGCCACTGTACTAGTGGATTTAGGCATTTGGGGATAATAATATCTCAGTAGTAAGCCCTTCCTCTGCCAAACATTGCACTGTTTTACTCATTTTTCCTCAGAGAACCGCACAAAATAAGTATTACTATTATCTCTGTTCATTGATGGGAAAATTGAGATACAGAGAGGGTTAACTAATTTACCCAAAGTCACACAGCTTATAAATGATGTATCCTGTATTTGGACATAAGTAGTGTAACTCCAGAGCTTTACTCTTTTTACTTTTGAAAATGAATCTACTCTCTCCCCTTATCTATCTAAACTGAGTTTTTCCTATTTCTGCTTTTTAAAAGAAGATGTAGAATTGTAATACACCAAAACCAAAACCAAACAAAACAAACACAAAACCTGAAATGTATTCACTGCTAGTATAATTTAATTATTTGCTATGTTTCTTTGGTAATTCGTTTAAAAAGTCATTTACTTGTTCTAAAAACAACACACACACACACACACACACATTCCATGTTATTTGGGTAATGTAATACACAGCAAACATCTACAGTCAGCTGCATTAATTTGTGGTGCCCAATGTGAAATGGAAATATGGAGTTCCTTGTTCAAAAATTAAGAATTTTGAGATGGAGACAGATAAGTATTAAACCAAATGAGACTGCATAGGTCACATGCTCATGATGCTGGCTCTGGCAAGAAACTAGCATTGCTCACTGAAGACCTTCTATTGTCAGAGTAACCTGTGAGCCAAAGAGATTCCTGGGAGACACAAAAGGCCATGAGAATAGATAAAACATTGGTTGTATTAGCTTGTCTTTCTATCAGTGAAAATCTCCTTGAATACAGTGTGTAGGACATATGGCCACAGAGAGTTTTTCTGTTAAAAATTTTTACGAAGGAGATGCAAATATTTAACTGAGAGTTGAGTATGTTCCAAAGAGATTCATTTCTTTTCCTTTTTTTTTGCATGTGCATGTCCAGCTACTCCAACATCACTTGTTAAAGACTATCTTTTATCCATTGCATTGCCTTTCTCCTTGGTCATAAATCAATTGACTAAATTTCTGTAGCTTGGTTCCTTACTCTGTTCCATTGATCTATTTGTCTATTCTTTCACCAAGACCACACTAAACTAACTTTACAGTAAGTGCTGAATACTGTAGTTTTATAGTAAGTCTTGAAGTGTGGTAGTGTCAGTGCTCCAAATTTGTTCTTCTCCTTAAATATTATGTGGTTATTTGGGGTCTTTTACCTTCCCATATAAACTATAGAATCAGTTATTCAATATCCACAAAATAATTTGCTGGGATTTTGATTGGAATTGTATTGAACCTATAGATCAATTTGTTAAGACTGGACATCTTAACAATATTGAGTTTTCCTATCCATGAATATGGAATATCTCTCCTATTATTTTGCCCTTCTTTGATTTCTTTCATCAGAGTTTTGTAGTTTTCCTCATGTAGCTCTTGTACATATATTGTTAGATTTATACCTAAGTATATCATTTGTTTGGTCCTAATGTCAATGATATTGCATTTTTAATCTCAAATTCCACATGTTTATTGCTGGCATATAGGAAAATGATTGACTTTTACCCTTGTATACTGCAACCTTGTTATAATCACTTATTAGTTCCAGGAGTATTTTTTACCTGTTCTTTTAAATTTTCTACATAGATGACCATCATCTGTGAAGAAAGATAGTTTTATTCTTCTTTCTCAATCTCTATACTTTTTATTTCCTCTTCTTGTCATATTGCACTAACTAGGACTTCAAGTATGATGTTAAAGAGCAGCAGTGAGAGGGGACATACTTGCCTTTTCCTGATCTTAGTGGGAAATCTTCAAGTTTCTCACTATAAGTATAATGTGAGTTGCAGGGTTTTTGCAAATATTCTTTATCAAGTTGAGAAAGTTCTCCTCTGTTTCTAGTTTACTGAGAGCTTTTATCATGAATGGATAAGTGCTTTCTGCATCTGTTGATATAATCATATGATTATTCTTCTTTAGCTTGTTGATGTAATAGGTTACATTTATTGATTTTGAATGTTGAACCGGCCTTGCACACCTGGGATAAATCTTACTTGCTTTGGGCCTACACTTCTTCTTATACATTGTTAGATTCAACTGGCTAATATTTTGTAGAGGATTTTTACATCTATGTTCATGAAAGATATTGATCTGTGTTTTTCTTTTCGTGCAATGTCTTTGTCTGATTTTGAGGTAGGAAAAATTCTCTCTCTTCCATCTTCTGAAAGAGACTGTAGAGAATTGGTATAATTTCTTCCTTAAATATGTGGTAGAATTCACCAGTGAACCCATCTGGGTCTGGTGCCTTCTGTCTTAGAAAGTTATTAATTGTTGATTTAATTTATTTAATAAATAGAGGCCTATTAACGTTGTCTATTTCTTCTTGTCTGAGTTTTGACAGATTGTATCTTTTAAGAAGTTGGTCCATTTCATCTAGGTTATCAAATTTGTGGGCATAGAGTTGTTCATGGTGTCACTTTATTATCCTTTTAATGTCCATGGGATCTGTAGTGACATTCTCTCTTTCATTTCTGGTATTAATAATGTGTGTCTTCTTTCTTTTTTGCTTAGCACAGCTAGAGGCTTATTGATTTTATTGCTCTTTTCAAAGAACTACCTTTTGTTTGTTTGCTTTTTGACTCACAGACCTGTCCCATCTGAGCCTCCAATGATTCTTCAATTACAATAGGTTTTCCTTCCCCAGCATTGGTTCCTGCAAAGGTATTTACTTGTGTATTTCTGTTCCAATAAGTTGTGCCTTTTTGTATCCAGCCCATCTGTCTCTCCAGTTTGGGGGGCAGTGGTTTGCCCTGGGACCTCACTTCTCTGACAGATCCAAGAAGAGATGTTGATTTGTCTGTTTGTTCAGCTTTTTACTTGCTGTTAGGACACAGTGACAACCTCCAAGCTCCTTACATGTGAAAATGAAAGCCAGAGTCTAAAAGTAGTTTTAACCCACAAAGCAGGATTATTATGACGAAAACTTATAATAAAAGAAGTCTGAAAAAATTTTAAACCATATGTATCATTGCCACTCTAATTCCAAAGTCTTGAGGTTTCATCTTCCATTGAATGTCATTTGCATTTTCTAATTTGCTCTTATCAGGTTTATCCTGTCAATCAATAGGTATACTATAAGCCAACATGATAGTCTAAAATGTTACCTCCCTCAGGTGATTTACTTAGACTGGTTTTCTTTAACCAAATGATTAATCAAATATACAATTCTAATTGATTCTAGAGCATATCAGTTAAAATAATTTTCAATATTTTTTATTAAAAGGCTACATGACTATAATTTCCAAGGCTTTTTCCCCAACAATGTAACAAACATTTTTATTTCATGCCCAGATTCCAGTTAAATGTGCAAAAGAGCAAGGAATATTTTTTTTATATATATATGTGTATATATACACACATATATATATAAATTTAAATCCTTAGAATAACAAAATTAATAAGTATTTATCAGGATATGTCTCTGAATTAAACACAATAAACAATTATTACATGATAAATTTATATTCAACTTAAAAAATAAAACTTTATGAATTACATAAAATAAAATTTAGGCAATCGAAGTAACCCATACACAGGGTGTGTTACACTGTTTCCTTTTCCCTTAACCTCCATTCAGTGAGCCAGGAAAAAAGTGCTTGCAAGAGACAGAAAACGTAAGGACATTTTCTCTTGTTTTATCAAAAAGAAAACCAGACTCTTTCCTGCTTTCATTCATATATAGTTTTGCACATGAATGCATACAGCCAATAAAGCAGCAGTGTTTTCTTTTTCTATCTTTATTTATTATTAAATACTTAGTCTTCATTGAAAGACACTCTTTTGTGTTAAGAGGGTTAGGTCAAGTGGGTTTAGGGATTTTCAGTAATAGTTTTCAGCACCACAGAGTTCTTTGAAGGGAAGGAATGCACGTGACTGATAGTGCAAGCATGAAACACGTAAAGAAGAGAATGTGTCATCACCGTCATGAAAAACCGCTTTGAATGGCAGTGATGAGTCTATAAAATACGAGCAAAGCAGACAGAGTTCCTACTCTCTAGTAACATAGCAGTAAATAACAGAGGTTGTGCCTTAGAAACATCCCTGATGCATGATCTGGAATTCTTAACACAAATTCAAGTATGTCTGAGAGCTCTTAATGGTTCATGTGAAATAATGAGAAAGCTGTAATTTCATTATCCTGGGAAAATCCTGTTTAAGTTAAGTAGAACACTGTGTTTTGCTTTATCTTTTACTCAATCACTTTTACCTTCTGGAAGGTAGGGGGAGGCTAGGATGGCAAAAGAGGGATAAAAATACATTGGCCTAATTGTCCACATCTCGTTGGTCCTTCAGTATGTTCACGATAACGCATTTATTTCTTTGTCTCTGGCTTCCTATGCACCCACAGAAGCTCTTTGTCTTCCTGGTAACCCTAACTGGGGACTCTTCAAAAATAATTTCCATCTGACCATCCATCCAACTGAACGAAGCCTCTGCTGAGAAGTGTGCAAACAAAAAAGTTTACCTAAGAACATTTCTCTGTATGTGAAAGGAGAAACAGAGTTTGTAAAGGAAAAGCTGAAAACCTCTTATTTCTTGATAGAAGGAAGTTTTATATGAGGTCTATTAAGGCAGAAATTTCGACGTACTTGGAATAATTTAGAAAATTACTGCATGGAACGGATTCATGTTGAGTTGAATACGGAAGAAAGCAAATAAAAATGGACCAAAAATATTGTTTGTTTTGGAAAAGGCAAAGAAGAAATATAAAATATTGCAGACAAATATAAATTAAAATCAAGTTTTCAACATATTCAGATTTATCATTTTAAGTAAGAAAAAAATGAAAATATTGGTAATAGAAGGATAGAAAGACAGATAAATAGATATATAGAGAGGTGGGTGGATAGGCATACATGTAGCATGGTCAGTCATAGCCAAATGTTCTGCAGTGAAAAAAGGAGAACAATCTAGAGGTTTCTTATTGATGACCCATACATACATCTATACTAGTTTCCAAGAAGAAAAGTAATTATTAGTTTGTAATACTTACAAAGTGACAATACTAAGAGTATAACCACCTTACTTGAATTAAAGACTCTGCCTTTCTCTTTGATTTGAAACAATGGATAAATTACTAAGACTTTTTGCCATATGGTTTCTCCCTTGTGAAAGTTGATAATGTTGACTTTCTCACAGAGACTGTGAAAAGTAATGAGATAATAATGTGATTCTAAGGTTGAGATAGATGTCCAAAAAAAATGCCACATTACTTACCATAATGAGAAGAAAAATGCTTGTGCTATAAAGCAAAATCACCTTTGTTCAACTAAATGCAAGACAACTGACCTATCATCTAAAAATTTTCCCCCATTTCATACAAAGGTGTGATTTTATTTTGAAGAGGAATTTCCTGTAGAATACATTTTCTTAAAAGATAAAGTAAATTAGAACCAAAGCACATGCAAAGCTATTTAATGGCTAATAACCACAAATCTTCAGCTAAACATTCCTTATCACAAAAGACATTATTGCCTTGTTACTTGTAATCTCACCTGTGCCTGATTGCTCTAACACTGCTTAATACACGGCTGCCAATGGTTATTGACAAGTAAATTATCACAGTGTCATCATTTTCTTTTGAATAAATAAACAAATGATAAAACAGCTAACTCTTACTTGCCTGGCACATAGCAAACACTCTCAAAATGATGGCTATTATACTTGGAAGACACTGTTCTGAGTCATCCATTAAATTCTAAGAATGATTTACATATACTCTTATTGAAGTTTTCAATAACCCTATATGGGAAATGGTATTACCATTTTACAGATGAGTAAACTAAGACATAGAGAGGTTAAATAATTGACAAATGTGTTGGTCAAGGTTCTCCAGGGAAACAGAACCAATAGGAAAGATAAATATATGGAGATCTATTATGAGGAACTGGCTCACACAATTATGGAAGCCGAGAAGTCTCAAGGTCTGTTGTCTACAGGCTGGAGACCTAGGAGAGGTGGTGATGTAATTTAGTCCAAGTCCAATGGCCTGAGAACCAGGGAAGCCAATGGTATAAGTTCCAGTCCAAGGGCAAAAGAAGATGAGAGGAGATGTTACAGCTCATGCAGTGAAGCAGAAAAACAAGGGGCAAATTCCTCCTTTCTTCACTTTTTGTTCTGTTCAGGCCCTCAAAAGATTGGGTGACGCCCACCCACACTGGGGAGCGCAATTTACTGAGTCTGCGGATTCACATGCTAATCTCATCCAAAAACACCCTCGCAGACACACCCAGAGATAATGTTTAACCTGAGTACCCCATGGCCCATCAAGTTGACACATAAAATCAGTCATCACAACCAAAGTCCCCTAAGTAACTGGCTCTACAGAGTCTGGATTCTTCACCGTCATGCTCAGCTGTCATTGCCATATACAACGGACAGTTTGATGCAGAATTAATGAAATCTGTTAAGTTCTAAGATTTAGCAAGTGTTGAATACGTAAGTTTAGAAACACATTTATAATACATAGACTACGTAATATTTTCCGAAATATCAGACTCAGTTTGATATCATTAAATTTTATTAAAATGTTATTAAATATTTTATTAAATATTCACTAACTGCAAACTAAAAAGGTCTTTAAATCTGTAAGAGAATTACAATCCACTAAGTGTTTAAGAACATTTGAATAACATTTTAAGGAAAAACAACTTCCATAATTGGATTAAAATACTAGCAGCAAGATCATTTTTTACAAACCTCTTTTGGATAGATTTCTATGTGGAACACATTTGAGACATATGACTGTAGAGTTTGATGTCCACCCCCAAACTGTCCTCTTGTAGGCGTTCCCTTCTTTAGGACCCTAGGACTCTGGGGAATGAACAGTTTGAGAACCTAATCTTAGACTAAACTAATCATTTTAGGATTTATAAATATTACCTCGAACGTGAAAAATTGTAAATCTATTTTACAGAAAAAGCAGGTAGCAATTCTATAGCCATATAAGAATATACAAAAATATTTGCCTCAAAATTGCAAGTATCATTTTGTTCTTCTGAGAAAATGATTTTGAATTGCCTCCGTCACTAACCACTTTATGTTATTCTGGTCGGTTTTCACATACTGTAATGTCTCAATTTTTATGTAGTGGTTTTGTTATATTTTCTCTTTTGCCCATATTTTTTTCTTTTCTTTGTTAGCATTGGTAAAATAAGAACAGTGTACCCAAATCATAATTCCTGAACACAGTTATCTGACTGGCTAGGAAAAAAAATATGTTTAAGTGTTGAATTAACTCATCTTCCCTTGCCTAGCAGTCTGGCTGGAGTGGGTCACCTCTGGCCCCAAAGCCACTCCACAAATACATATTGAGTATCTGCTCCGAACCAGGAAATGGATCTGTCAAGCCAATGCCTTATGATCTGTTTTTAGCGAGTTTTAGATTGGGATAGAAATTCTAGGCTTTACAGCTACTTCAGGGAGTTAGATAAAGATAAGTTAGCAAGGGGTGGGCCTACATGTAATGAAGATATGAGGGAACAGAGAGAAATTCCTGAATTGGGTTGTAAGTGGTGAATATGGGTGGACAAAATGTCTATAGATGGGGGAAATGGAACAGAAAGGAGTGGCACCAGGCATATTAGTTATACAATTAAAATACGAAGGTCACGCCAATTATGTTACATCTATTAAGTCACTACTAAGTGCCCTGTTTTCTAGTAGACACTGTGAGATATCAAGTGCATACAATTTTGTTTGTGAAATGGTTTCCTTGGATACATGTAGTCCTGACAACTGATTTGAATTTAAATTCATGTACACCATCTAACCATATTTCCTTAATAAATTCACTTTCCCAATCTCTATCCAGTTATTAGGTTCTTTATAATCAAGTGCTTATGGAAACTGTAGCCCAAATTTCTGGATGGCAACCTAATTATAGGAAACAGCCTAGCCTTGTAGTCAGACAATGTGGTCTTAACTTGGCTTCCTCATTTCTTAGCTCTGTGACCTCAAGTAAGTAAAATAACCTTCATCTCAAAAAAACTACAGCTAATAATAGGCACCCCACCTGGTTGCTATTAGAATGAACAGGAATGCACACAGAGTGAGCCCAAAAAGTGTCAGAGAAAGAAAGCCTCTAGTACAGGACACAGTGTTCAAGAATTCTACTAACTTGGTAAAAATCAATAAAGCCTACCTAAATATTTCAACATGGAATTCAAGGTGTACTGAAGGAGATTTTATATATTTTGAAATGTATATTTTCTTGGAGCAGAGGCCCCAGAAATAAAAGATGTGAGAAAAATCCAGAGGAAGATGCAGGGCAGTGAGAGAGCAGTCAGTTTTCTATTTTGGGATCAGCAAGAGATGGGCATTAATAGTCTCTCACACATTGTGTTTTTGCTGAAGAAATACTTAGCATAAAAATTGTCTGGATTAAGGCAGATATAGGGCTTCCCTTAGGTTGCTCTCGGCAGAACTGTTTTGAGCGGACTTGGAGGCCCCAAATTCTAAGGAGATTAAGCCAGTGGAAATAGGCCTGATAGGACCCTGGTTATCTCTTTGTATCCAGTATGACAAGCCTTATTCACAGTAAAGCAATTGCTGATGACATTTATTTTTTCCAGTTTTACTTTCAATTGATTTAAGTGACAAAGTGATAATCATGGGCGTGAGCTGAGAGATCTTCACATCCAGGAAGAAAAATGGAAAAGCTTAGCCACAGCTGATGTTCGGTTTGGGGATTTAGGGAAAATCTGTGACACATTCCTTCTGAGGATGACTTCCATCCCAAGGCAGCCAGTAGCTGTGTGACTGCATTTGAATGCTAACACCTGTAACTTTTAGAAAGGGTCTTAACACCAGCTTTTCCTGGTATAGAAACTATTTGAAATCAAGAGAACTCACATTTTCCTCACCTTTCTAAGTCTTGCATCAGGGGGACAGTGGGGGGTGGGGAAGGGAATTGTTTACTCTTTACCACCTGCTTTTGCTTCTGCTCAGAGGCCTGACTGCCTCCCTTCCTCCTAATAAACACAGGGGGCTTGTATTGACCAATTCATTTTCAAAGAGACTTAAAAAGGCCTTAAGCAATCAGTTCTCACGTAGGGTCCAACCCGAGTCTCTCACTTACTCTTTTGCCTGAGAAGAACCGGAAAGCAATATTCACAAAAAACATATTCACTCAGGAAGTAGACGGTGGTATTGCTTTATTTACTGACATTTACCATGTTAGCAGGATTCTTGAATACTATGTCCCATACTGGTTGCTTTTTATTACTTTCCTTCTTCCCCATTTCCCTTCTGTGTTTCAACATTCAAAATTTTATAATGGTTAAGGTTTATTTACTTTTATATATGTTGTCTTAAAGGCTTTGGAGAAAAGCTAATTCAAAATCTCTCTAAAAAATTAAAATGCTTACCAAGGTAGCCATAGAGGCAAAAGAATAACTTGCTCAAATATTATTGTTTCTTTTGATTGATGTTTTCCTTTCAATGATAATGACATTTTTGACAGTCAAGGTCATTTATTGTATGCACCTAATAGAAAAGTCCATATTGTTAAGTTTTATTTCTCTTTGATGTAAAATGTATTACGTGAGGAAAACAATGTTATTATTATTATTGTAAATAATAACCAACATTTGCATAATACTGTATAGTTTTAAATGTGCTGGCACATGAATTACCTCATTAAATGAGACAAGTGAGGAAATTCACAGTTAATAATTTCAATTCCTGAATGAGATAGTTTAATTTTCCCTTCTCGTACCAGACTTGAGGAGCATGTCTATTAAGTTCATGTTCATTATCTGTGAGGATTCCAAATGCAGCTGGATTGGAGTATTGAAGTGAAGAAGAGTGACGTACTGTCAAGTTGTGTGATTAGAAAACAAAATGGTTTTGGCAACAATATAAGTCATGAGAAATTACAGGGTGGCGATAGATACACTGAAGCGAGAAACCAGAAAAAAACAAGTAAACTTTATAAAGCATTACAGCATTAGAATAATAAACTAAGATATTAATACCCTTTTAGAACTTGCTTGATATGAGAACATATACACAGATAGATAAGAAGATTTGATTGGAGCTGCTTATGGAAAGAAACACAATGGAAGAAATCACTCAACCAATATCAGCTAAAATTAATTTGATGTTTTTGCAATATAAAGCCTGTAGTTATATACCTTCCCCCTAATTCTCTAATTTGAAATATTTCTCACCGTACAATTGAAAAATATTTATATTATTCCAACACCAATAACTGAAGGATAAATCCCTCTGTAACTGGAAAACATGACACCCTCCTTGAATCCTTCTACGCCATCCTCATACACCAACCCTCCAAACTCCCAACCCTAATTATCAAAGAATATAAGATGGAGATCTTGGAATTCTTTAGATAAATTCTTAGAATATGCAAAAGTCTGCTGAATTTAAGGGTAGGAACCAAAGAACACTGAGTATGTAAGAAAATTAAGGATTTATTGTTACTATTTGGTTTGGTTTGGTTTTGGGGGAGGGGGACCTCTGAGTGAGGTAGAGAAGAAAGGGAAGGAACACTGAAGAAAAGAGGAGGGAAAAAACAGAAAATGAGTCTGGAAAAGAGAAAGATGAAAGGAGAACCAGAACAACAGCAGAAGAGTCAACAAGAAAGCCAAACAGAATGGTGGGAAGCTAAGGCATGAGTTCCGGAAATATCTATAGTGATTTTAAAAAATGATGTTTAATATTCAGCTTAGTTTGCATTGCAATAGTGTACATTTTCAAGCCCCAAATCTTTTGTGATGTTATGCACAGAAAGTCTTCCTGTGAGCGTAACTGTGGTGTAAGTGTGTGTGTGTTTGAGTGTGTAAAGTGGAAAAAAAGGAAGAGTTAGAAATGGATAGTTGCGTGTATTATAAATGATGAATTTAGAATATTAGTAAAATAGGAAGAAGAGCAAACATAATGAAAAAATAATGAAGTTAAACATTATATAATTTAATGCTTTCTTGGTGCCGGCCCCCTATGGAAAAAGCCAGCATTAAATGTTGGGTTTTGATTCATAAGGGAAAACCAGATACCGTCATAGCATAACACCTCCCATTAAACACTAGATTGGCTGATAAGTCAGTCTTTTAATATTTAGAATGCTCAAGAACCTCACCAGAATGTCTCTGCCTCCCTAGTGACCAGGGGTTGTGCCTGTGTATATGGCGTGTATATCTGTTTTAGGCTGAGGCAGGTGGGTCTGGATAAGCTCTCACGGCTACCTTTGCACCAAACTTCACTTTCAATGATTTAGTTCAGCGTCCTTATTCATCCAGACATGCAATCTAACTCTTTCCTTCCATATTCTTAAATACTGTGGGACACTAATAAAAAGTGGTAAATTCTATCTGGATACATCTTCAATTCTAATTAGAACTGCATTTTGACTGAAAGGTCTGAAAAAGCCAAATAGGTCGTTCTTCAATGACAGGATATGTTCCACTTTGACAGCTTGAAGTAGAGGGAGAATAAAGAGAAGTTACCAAGATGAAAGCTAATTTGTTTATCTATAATTCCAACCTCACTCACAGTCAAATATTTTTTATTCTTGACTTCCTGAACTGCCACTAGATTTCCATCCAGAAGAAATATTATGTACCTGTTATAACATTTTTGTTCCATGCGTGCATCTGGGAATAATTACCTTTGAATTACCTTGATTCTAGATTTCAAAACAAACAAACTAACACCCATGGGTTTTCTCTTCACTAATATTTAGTTCTAATTGTATTCTGTATTGAGTGGAGTTTTGTGGTAGAGAGCAGATTCCCTGGTAGCTAGTTTGAAAATAAGAGGATTTATTCCTGGCTCTGAAATGACTTCCAGACTTTGGGGGAATGCTAAAGAAACTGATTTAAAGCTGAACTTTGAGGTTTGAATCCCAAAGTCATACAGCTTCCAGGAAAGGGTCCTAAATCCGTACAGTAGAGGTGGACAGTTCAGGAGTCTACTAGCCTGGAAATGGTGGGAATCTGTGGAGTCAGGGAGTTGACTAGTAAATTAGGAAGCTATTGCTACAGTTTCTGACTTCAAAATATATCACTATTACTATAATGTGTATGAATAAAATTGATGCTTCCTGGTTAGTTCCTCTTCATAGATGTCCTTCTTCTGATTCCAGGTCAAGAGGATGTAGCTATTGGTGGAAATTAAGTCACACAGAGAAACTTCAAGGAGTCTGGTAAGTGTGGCCTTTACTTCCCAGCCTCTGCACACTTAAAAGTGGAAGGAATGTGTTTCTGAGTGAGCCAATTCATGGTACCAGCCACATATTCTTCTTGGTTGTGGCCTCAGGAATTTAGTAGAGTAATATTTTCCATTAATTAAAATATTTAGAATAACCAGTACTTGGGAATAAAATATGGGAATAAAATATGAAAATCCTTACTAATATTAGGGAAGAATGGCATGTAAACTTGAATAACATATCTTCTTTGGAGAAATGTCTATTTAGGTCTTCTGCCCATTTTTGGATTGGGTTGTTTGTTTTTTTGTTATTGAGCTGCATGAGCTGCTTATAAATTTTGGAGATTAATCCTTTGTCAGTTGCTTCATTTGCAAATATTTTCTCCCATTCTGAGGGTTGTCTTTTGGTCTTGTTTATAGTTTCCTTTGCTGTGCAAAAGCTTTGAAGTTTCATTAGGTCCCATTTGTTTATTTTTGTTTTAATTTCCATTTCTCTAGGAGGTGGGTCAAAAAGGATCTTGCTGTGATTTATGTCATAGAGTGTTCTGCCTATGTTTTCCTCTAAGAGTTTGATAGTTTCTGGCCTTACATTTAGATCTTTAATCCATTTTGAGCTTATTTTTGTGTATGGTGTTAGGGAGTGATCTAATCTCATACTTTTACATGTACCTGTCCAGTTTTCCCAGCAACACATGAAAGAATGCTCAACATCATTAATCATTAGAGAAATGCAAATCAAAACTACAATGAGATATCATCTCACACCAGTCAGAATGGCCATCATCAAAAAATCTAGAAACAATAAATGCTGGAGAGTGTGTGGAGAAAAGGGAACACTCTTGCACTGCTTTTGGGAATGTGAATTGGTACAGCCACTGTGGAGAACAGTATGGAGGGTCCTTAAAAAACTACAAATAGAACTACCATACGACCCAGCAATCCCACTACTGGGCATATACCCTGAGAAAACCGTAATTCAAAAAGAGTCATGTACCACAATGTTCATTGCAGCTCTATTTACAATAGCCTGGAGATGGAAACAACCTAAGTGTCCATCATAGGATGAATGGATAAAGAAGATGTGGCACATATATACAATGGAATATTACTCAGCCATTAAAAGAAATGAAATTGAGCTGTTTGTAATGAGGTGGATAGACCTAGAGTCTGTCATACAGAGTGAAGTAAGTCAGAAAGAGAAAGACAAATACCATATGTTAACACATATATATGGAATTTAAGAAAAAAAATGTCATGGAGAACCTAGGGGTAAGACAGGAGTAAAGACACAGACCTACTAGAGAAGGGACTTGAGGATATGGGGAGGGGGAAGGGTAAGCTGTGACAAAGCGAGAGACAGGCATGGACATATATACACTACCAAACGTAAGGTAGATAGCTAGTGGGAAACAGCCGCATAGCACAGGGAGATCAGCTCAGTGCTTTGTGACCACCTAGAGGGTGGGATAGGGAGGGTGGGAGGGAGGGAGACGTAAGAGGGAAGAGATATGGGAACATATGTTATGTATAACTGATTCACTTTGTTATAAAGCAGAAACTAACACACCATTGTAAAGCAATTATACTCCAATAAAGATGTAAAAAAAAAAAACTTGAATAACATAGATTTATGGCTCTCCGTTAGTGTTCTACACCCTTTACAGGGACATTTGGAAATGTGTGGGAACATTGTTGGTTATCGCAATGACTGGGGAATGCTATGGGCATTTGATGGACAAGGACTAAAGCAATACACTGGACTTTAATAAAATTTGACACAATGAGGAATTACCCTACCTTAAATGCCAATAGCCTCCCTCTTCAGAAATATTGTCATAACTAATCTCCAAATAATTTCAGTGGCCTACTTCATCATCAGAAAAATTTGCTAATTTGAGTTTTTTCTACTCTCTTATGGAAGGGTACATACCCAGATGAATATTTCCTATGTATGGAAATAGGTTTATAAAAAGGAGCATGAATAAAATAGGTTAATATTTTATGAACAAAAGAAATCATTTGATTTTAGTAAATAGTGGTTCTCAAAGGATGTTCTTTTAACCAGCAGCATGAGCATCACCTGGGCACTTGTTATAGAAATGAAAATCTCTGGGCCCTGAGCTACTGAATCAGAAACTCTGGGATTGGGGCCCAGCAATCTGTGTATTAACAAGCCCTCTAGGTGATTTTTATATACTTTAAGCTTTGACAACTGCTGGAATAAAAGCATCAAGGAGTGAACGCTGTAATAATTTGGTGTATTTAGAGAAGCTTAGTTTTCATCTGTGATGAGTGTGTTAAAAGGAAAGAAACATTTTATAATAAATTGGCCTGCATTGGGGATATCTTTAGCCCCTCTAACAGCAATTCCTCTTAGGCATAATATCCAAGAATACATGGAGAAGGATAGATTTAAAACACGACCCACACTAGGGAATTACACCAGAGAAACCCCAAAATGAGGTGTATTAGTTTTCTATGGATGCTATAGAAAATAACCACAAACTTAAGTTCACAGCTTAATTATCTCACAGTTTCTGTAGATCAAAAGACTCACATGGGTCGTACTAGGCTAAAATCAAGAAGTTCACCAGGATTGCATTTCTTACTGGAGGATCTGCAGAGGACTCTATTTCCCAGCTCATTCATGTTGTTGGCCAAATTCAGTTCCTTGAGGTTGCAGGACTGAGATCTCCATTTCCTAGTTTCCTATCAGCAACAACCTTTGCTCCTAGAGGCCTCTATCTAGTTCATGCAAACAGCCACCTATATCAAATCCTTCTCACACTTGAAATCTCTGACTTTACCTGTTGCTGTTCCTGTTCTGCCTTTCTTCTCCACTGTATCTATCTGACTCCAGCCAGAGAATGTTTGCTGCTTTTAAGGGATCATGTGGCTAGAGTGGGCCCATCTGGATAATCTAGGTTACTCTCCTTATTTTAAGGTCCATAGCCTCAATTACATCTGAAAAGTCCTTTTTTTTTCTTTTTCTATGTAACATAATGTATTCACAGGTTCCAGGGATTAAGACAGGGACATCTTTGGAGAACCATGATTCAGCCTGCCCTGTGGGGAATTAATTCATTCATGCCTTCAGCTACAGCATTAACCGTGCCAGGCTCTGCAGTGTAAAAAAAAAAAAAGAATGCTATAGTTCTCTATTTCAAGGATTTTACAGTCTAGACTGTGTAGAATCAGATGAGGGAATCAGAGAGAGATATCTTATTAATGATACGATTCACCTGAAATAGTGATTCCTAGATAGACTATAATCCTTATGTTAATAAAGATTAAATAATGAGTCTCAGGCAGCAGAATTTCAATTGTAAATATTTCCATTTAGAAAATCTATCCGCTTATCATGGTCCCAGTTAGGGGACTTGGTACCATCTCAGTCTCCAGATCCAGGAGACAGCGATTCAGTCATTAAACCTAAATAGAGTTCCAGTCCCTCAAAGGGACTGAGGCATCATGAGTGAAAGTAGTGAAAACTTAGAAATAGAGACCAAGGTGGAAACATAGTGGTAGAACTCAACTATATAGTAGTAAAAAGGAAGAGGACACTGGGAATTGGGGGAACTATGCACATACAGAGGAATTTCCGGGTGTTGTGTCTGACTGGTACTAAAGAGACTTAAGGAAACAAGCTAGGAGAACAGCGGTCATTACTGGGTGGGTTTAGGAGCAACATAAGCTTGTGTGCCAACACCTGCCCCAGCGTTCTGAAGCAGAAAAGGACTGATCCTGGAGATTGTGTCAGGAGGCCATGAACTCACAGAACTTGACCATCCTTTACTACATTCTATGTGGATTGGGCAATTCTCTGTCAAACTGGAAGCTTTTCTCTGTATTTTAAATAAAAGGTGTAAAGATGGGTAAAACAAGATGCCAGGTGGTAATGGCAGCTGAGAACTTAAGGTTTGGAACATGAAAGATGTTTTTGGAAACAGATTCATGTCACATGGGTCAATAGTACTTTGCTGAATTCAGCTTTTTAAGACAATTGTGGGCTTGAATATATTATTTTCCATCTTTCTTTCCTTCCTTCTTTTCCATTTAATATGGATTGTATTAGTATCTTTTACAATAATCCATTAGGGAGAAAATTATGAGGAGAGTTGGGAATCTTCAAGTGTTTTTCATTTTTAGTGACTAGAATAGAGGGTGATATTAGTATATGCCACGCCCAGATACCTTACTTTTTGCCCTGCTCAGCACATTTTGCTTCCTAAGTAGAGGACATCCATTTCTCCCCCAGAAATGGGGCATTTTATATGAAAACAAAGAAAAATTAAATGATTTCCAAAAGATTATATTTTTTAGTGAGAAAATAACAGCTAGAATATCACTATACAATTCCTACTCTCCCAATCTTTTTCTCTCATTAAAATGGAAAAGAAGAGGAAAGAGATTTATCGTATTTATATAGACAAATCTTTCCTACTGATGTAAAGTGAGAGAAAGGAGAGAGCCAAAGCAGGTCTTTTGGGAGAGCCTCTGATTCAGGAACTAGCACCCCGGAAGCTTCCGAGAAGTAAAGATAAAAGAGAGGAGTTGATAGGGGAGAAAAAATAGTTATGAGCCTGGGAAGGAATTGCCTTTGAGAATTTTTAAGAGTCACATTTCTAAGAGTTTTGAGACTTTTCTAATGAATGAGCTTGACTTTTAAATAGCCATTGGCAGGGCTTCCCTGTGACGCAGTGGTTGAGAATCTGCCTGCTAATGCAGGGGACACGGGTTCGAGCCCTGGTCTGGGAAGATCCCACATGCCGCAGAGCAACTAGGCCCGTGAGCCACAACTACTGAGCCTGTGCGTCTGGAGCCTGTGCTCCACAACAAGAGAGGCCATGATAGTGAGAGGCCCGCACACCACGATGAAGAGTGCCCCCCGCTTGCCACAACTAGAGAAAGCCCTCGCACAGAAACGAAGACCCAACACAGCAAAAATAAATAAATTAATTAATAAACTCCTACCCCCCAAGATCTAAAAAAAAAAAAAAAAAATAGCCATTGGCATGTATGTACGTTGATTATTACTTCTATTTCAATTTTGTATTCGAAATCCCACCAGAGAAGCAGTCTATTGCTTATAACAATCTAACCTGATGCAGGTAACAGAAAGTCAATCCTCAAGAGGGCATTACCCAACCCTGGAGCTGAGGCTCCGGTTTCCGTTGGCCTTTGGGGATCAAATCTCATTTCCAATTATGTCCTAGTTGCCGTGCATTATGCAAGACTAAGTGATATCTGGCAGTTCTGATGCTATATTTAATTGTATGTGTTCACACTGTGGTTTTATTGCCAATTGGATTCTGAATATTTATGACATTATTCAGGGGGCACAAGATCATGGATATTGAGGACAGAGGTTTATGCCTGGATTTTTGGCTCACTCCAGATGTGACCCTCCATAAGTTAGTCACCCTTCTCTTGATTCAGCAAGAACTGCAACCTATGTTGGCTTGTGGCAAAGCTAACCGCAGGTGGTTTCCACATGAGATGTAGGTTCTGTATAATTTGTTGTATTTTCCTGTGAATCTTATGTGAATTAGCTTTTACCTCATAAATCACAGAAAAGAGAAATTTCTAAAGATTGTTATAAAGCACTTGTGTTAAAAATTGCTATGGAAATGATAATAACTATTGGAATAGAGATTAATTGAGGGACTAAAAATAGCTCACTCCAGGCAAAATTGAGCATGTTCTTTTAATTGTGCTAGTATTATACAGAAAAAATAAGCAATGATTTTAAGATGATATGTTTTATTCAACAGCCTCACTGACATAATTCTCTTGGGTCTTCTCATTTGAGATTGCCTCTGCTAATTGCCTTAACATTTTCCAACAAGTATATTACAGAGCCAAGAACGCCCAGTGTCCAAATCACTGATGCTTGGGGCGGGTGGGCCACAGTTGCATGAGACATAAAAATCACAGCTGGAATGCTGTTCTTCTTTGTCTAATTCTTAATATTTTATCTTAAAATATAGTGCTCAATTCTGGAAATATGACCATACTTATTCTTTAGGAAAACTGTCCAATATTCCTAATTTTTCTACACTTTTAAATGAAACCCTGAAAACTTATATTCTAGTTTTGCTAATCCTGACAATTATTATTTCTTCAACAACGTAATTATGAGAATTCCACCTTTCTTTTAAATTTGTTTAATTCGCTTAGTTGATTTCCAGTCATATAAAGTCTACCATTTTATTTTATTTTTTTAATTTTCTTTTTTTTCTTTTTCTTTTTGGCTGTGTCGGGTCTTAGTTGCAGCACACGGGGTCTTCGTTGAGGCATGTGGGATATTTTGTTGCGGCGTGGGCTCTTCACTGTGGTGCACAGGCTTCTCTCTAGTTGTGGCATGTGGGTTTTCTCTCTCTAGTTGTGTTGCACAGGCTGCAGGGCATGTGGTCTCTGTAGTTTATGGCACGTGGGCTCTCTTGTTGAGGCATGCAAGTTCAGTAGTTGTGGTGCTGAGGCATGTGGGATCTTAGTTCCCTGACAAGGGATCGAACCCATGTCCCCTGCATTGGAAGGCGGATTCTTTACCACTGGACCACCAGGGAAGTCCCAAGTCTACCATTTTATAAACCAGAATATAATAATGTTGGAAAGTAAAGCTATAGGTTACCACATATACTACCTAATATAGCAAAGCCATATCTGAACAGAATTTATTCTGAATCTGAAGAAAAGCAAAACATGGGTCAAACATAAAGACAAACACATTTAATAAAACAGTGTATAACTTTGCTAGTTTTTGATTTACAAGAAAATTACACATAGAAACACTAAATTAATTCTTATTTTATTAAATAATAATATGATAGGGCTTCCCTGGTGGCACAGTGGTTGGGAGTCCACCTGCCGATGCAGGGGACGTGGGTTCGTGCCCCTGTCTGGGAGGATCCCACGTGCCATGGAGCGGCTGGGCCCGCGAGCCATGGCCGCTGAGCCTGCACGTCCAGAGCCTGTGCTCTGCAACAGGAGAGGCCACAGCAGTGAGGGGCCCGCGTACCGCAAAAAAAAAAAAAAAAAAAAAAGTAAATAATAATATGATATACAATAATTTTACCAAATACACTTGATCAGATACCTATTCAGAATTCTATTTTCTAAGGAATTAAAGCAAAGAATCCAAAGAGACAAGTTGATTTTATTTAACTTTCAGACAAAGAAAATTATTTAATTTATGGGAAAGTTCTTTTTCTTGGCATTTGCCTGTTTTCTTCTTTATTACCACTTGATTGCTTTTCTTCCATGGGCTATTTCTCACTGCCCTATTTTTCCTACTTCTTTAACAAGAAAAGACTCCTGGAAAGCATAATTAACATCTTCAAGTGGATATAAGAGTCTTAGCTTCCTACTAGATAATATAGGCATTCTAGTTCCAAAATTCTATTTTAAAAATGTTGTTATATTTATTTCCACTCAATTTGAAGGCTGGGGTAGAAAGGCCTTAAGATTTTGTTAAAGAGCGTTGCTGCTAGTAATCCCTGGAGTAGATAGATAATTCATTTAGAAATATAGTCTTAAAAAATTAAAAAAACAACTTTAGTTATTTTAAAATACTAATGAGTGCTCTTTACATGGTAGAGCTGATACAAGTTTGTGAATTTCCTATTTACTAAATCTCACTATCTTTTCTATCAGGCATGAAACACATATATATCTAGCATCACCTGTCATTACATTGTTATTGATGAGAGGTATCAATTGCTTGCAAATAGAATCATTCTTCATTATAAGCGGCAGAGATCCATCCCTCAATCCCTCCCTCTCTTTCTCTTAAATGATATGTGTCTTTTCCTTAACCAATTTCCTTGGAATATATCATTATTATGGGATGGATGTTTATGCCTTCCAAAATTTAATGTTGAAGCCCCAGTGTGGTGGTATTTGGAGATGGGGTCTTCAGGAGGTAATTAGGGTTGGATGAGGTCATGATGGTGTGGCACCCATGATGGGATTAGTGCCCTTATGAGAAGAGACACCAGAGAGCTTGTTTTCTCTCTCTCTCTCTCTCTCCCTCATTCTCTCTTTCTCTCTTGCCCTCACACCCCACCCCCGCCTTGTGAGGACACAGGGAGAAGACAGCAGTCTGCTAGCCAGGAAGAGAACTCTCACCAGAACTCGACCATGCTGGCACCCTGATCTCAGACTTCCAGCCTCAGAACTGTGAGAAATAAATGTTTGTTGTTAATAAGCCACCCAGTCAGTCTATGGTATTTTGTTGTAGCAGCCCAAAAGGACTAAGACACAGCCCAAGCTAACCCAATCATAGTATTCATTTTTTCATCCAAATAGGTTTAACAAGGACATATTCAATCTAAGCAGCTTTCTTGACCATGCCTCCTCCGCTAAAGGCATGTTTACAACCATAATTCAATGACTTAGTGCTTTCATTCTTCTGTGTATTTACTTAGCATTAATGTTTTAGCAGGAGACAATGGTGCCTTGCAAATACTGCAAATGTTTTAGTACTACAACACTCAACAAGATGCAGACTCCTGCACATGTGTTTGGAAAGGTGGAAAAGACTAAATTTCTAAAGAGGTGGGTGATAAATTCTAAAACTGAAAATTTGTTTATTTCTAGACAATAAAATATATTATGTAAAATTATGTTTTTTAAAACTGTGCCTGTATTCTTCTCACTAGTATTATAAAACTGTTCATTGCATTGCAAATTGACTACAGTATTCATTACAAAGTGAAATAATAAATAGAAACAATGAAAAGAACGTTTCCTAATAAGGATAATTTATTTTCGTGTAGAGAATTTATTATACTTCCATGCATTGCTATTCTTGAGTTGAGCAGCATTTACCTCCCCATAGCTGAGACAAGCTTGCAATTTTTTAATCAGAGGAAACTAGCAATTTTACTATTTTAACTAGATTATAATATATAGTCTTGCTGTTTTTGCCACAAAGCCCTGGCTGCTGAACTGTGATATCTGTCATTGGCATGATCGTGTAGTGGGGCAAAAAATAAGAATGTTCTTGAATATGTGCAACTCTATATGCATCTTTTAGAATATTCCAATAAATCTCATGTTATTATCCATGAGAAATTTAACTAGGCTAATTGACTACATGGAGCAAATTAGTGTAAACCTCGTTTATTTAATATAGTCAAGAGAAATTGAAAATGTCTTTTGTAATTATCCAACTTAGAAAGGCCACAAAAGTCTTACTAGGGAATTTTTAATGTGACATATAACTGGTTGATATATTAATTAAAATTAAGTCTGTATATTATATACATGCATATTATATATACATACATATTAAAATAAAATGTTGGCTAATAGCAAATGCTATGAAAAATAAATATCAGCTTATTAATTACAATCCAAGTTAAATCATTTAATTCTAAAGCTATATATATGTTTGGTCTATTGAATTTTATGTTTCAATAAAAGTGTTTTCATAGAAAACCTTTTATGAAGTCAATGTCTGAATATAAGAATTTCTCAATAATCTGATCATGGGAAATAAAATACTTTTCCTCTATTAATATTATTGTCTAATAATGTCATGATATAATAAATACAGAAATAAAATAATCATTGTTTTGGCCTTAATAGTAAAATTACAGTAAAATTTTTACTAATTTACACTAGTGAAAGAGAAAGAACAGTGAATTGATGGAATTCAGAATCGTAAAAAAATAGTTTAAAGAATTATGGTTTTATTATGTTCATATAGATATCAAAAGTAGGTTAACAAAGTGATATCAAATGTCCTGAGAAACACTAACTTAATAGATAAAGGGGAATGATTTATGCAGTTTCTCATTTATCATGACTTATTATTAATAACATCTTTAGATTTTATTCTCTTAAACAGTTTAGACATGCTCCTTGCAAACACTATTACCAAGGCTTAATTTTTTTTTAAAGCTAGCTGTATTGCCAGGGGTTAGAAATAAGCTCTGGGAAAAGAAAAATAGACTCTTTGCATTCCACCCTCAAAACCAGCTCCTTCTGACAGCATAAAAGAGAACATATTATTCCTGCTTCCCTAGGAATAAAATAAATTTTCTGGTAACTGAAATCAGGAGCTTACAAGACATATAGTTGATACAGGCAAAAGCTATAATTCAGGCAATGTGTACAATTTCTAGTCAAGTTCTAGGAAAGTTATTGTGGCTAATCTAAATATTGCCTAGAATATACAAAGGACATCTGACTTACTTATGAAATACATTTTTTAATCTTTCTTTAGAAATTTGAGATTGACACAAGGAAGTCTATTACCACTGCCTATTACCTATCTTCTCCCTAGGACTTGGGTGAGAGATGAATTTACTCAATCACTATTTTAAGAAAGATTAAATGAAAGCTTACTTTGTGCCAGGCACTGAGCGAGGTGCTGAGTATACAGTTCAAAACAGATACAGTCTTCATCCTCATGGGCCATAGAGTTAAATGAAAGAGCTAGATACTAAACAATTTGTAATACAAATAAATAATTACAATTGCTATAATGCTATGAAGGAAAAAATAAAGGTGTTATAATTGAAATGCTTCACCTGGATCCCAAACAGAGGAATCTGCAAGGATTTGGCCATGTTTTTCTATCCAGGAATGATCAAGATAGAGAAATCTTAAACCCAAAGACATCATTAAACTAGTCATGAGAGAGTACACTTGTTCTAAAGCACAAATAATTTCTTAGGCTTTACCTGTGGCTTAAGTGAAATGAATCTTAGTATCCTCTCTCTCTCTTTTTTCTGTTTATATTCACAAAACCATATTTTGATTACTAACTTAGAATTCCTGGTACTAACTTTACCCTGGGAAGGAAATGCTCTGGACAACACACACAAATAATTTAGTCACTGGAAAAATTTTTCTACATTAGAATGTAATATGTGAGTGCAAGAAATTGTTTTTCTTTCCCCCAGCTTTATTGAGATATGATTGACATATATCATATACAAGTTTAAGGTATACAACGTGATGATTTGATACACGTGTATATTGTGGAATAATTATTACAATAAGGTTAGTTAACACTTCCATCACCTCACATACTTACCATTTTTTATAGTGAGAACATTTAAGATCTACTCTCTTAGCAACTTTCAAGTATGTAGTGCAGTATTGTTAACCAGAGTCCCCAAGCTGTACATGAGGTCCCCACAACCTATTCGTCTTAGAACTAGAAGTTTGTACCCTTTGACCAACACCTTCCCATTCTACACACCTCCCACCCTCAGCTCCTGTTTCTATTTCTATGTGTTTGGGGTTTTTAGATTCCACATATAAGTGAGATCATACAGTATTTTTCTTTCTCTGCCTGACTTTTTTCACTTAGTATAATGCCCTCAAGTTCTATTCATTTTGTCATAAAAAGCAGAATTTTCTTCATTTTTATGGTTGAATAAAATTCCACTGCATATATATACCACATCTTTTTCATCCATCATCTGTTGATGGTCATTTAAGTTGCTTCCATATCTTGGCTATTGTGAATAATGTTACAGTGAACATGGGGGTGCAGATATCTTTTCAAGATAGTGATTTTATGTCCTTCAGACATATACCCAGAACTGGGATTGCTGGATCCTATCATAATTTTATATTTAATTAAAAAAATTTTTTTTGAGGAAATGTCATACTGTTTTCAGAAGGAGTCAGCCTATGCTAGAGTGCTCCAGGGCTGGGCTCTGTGGTGAAGTTGGGTGCCCACTTCACTCTCCTCCCACCAGGAGGATGTCTGTTTCTGTACTGGCCTGTCTGGGCTAGGGGAAGCTATGGGGGGGGGGGTTAACCTATCTTTCCTACCCTCATCAATGAATCTTTCCTTATTTCTATGCTTCACTTAGGTGCTGTAATCCCTCACCTATATTTGTAGCTCTTGGTAAGGTATTTTCATGCACAGAAAGTTGTTCAAATGGGGGGTGTTTGCTCTGTTTTTCACATGAAGTTTGGATGTGGCAGTGGCTGATGCCTTTTCCCTATATCTGTTACTTTTCCGTTTTTCTTTCATAAGGAGGGAACTATACTGAGTAACCCTGCCAGCCTTTCTCTACCCTCACATTAGCTCTTCCCCTGGGAGAAGTAGTAAGTTAATTTGATAGGAGTTTGGAATGAGAAACTGGGCATGTTGTTCATCTCCTTTGACTACCCTCTATCTTTCCCAAGGAATCATCCATTGACTTCACTTCTGCCTATCTAATTCATCATAAAAAGCTAATCATTTCCATATTAGTGATAGTTTAAATCTAACTTCTCAAGAAAACAAACTGGAAATTTGTCATTAGGTGCCTTCCCATATGAAAAAGAGTATATTTACATTAATTTTTAAATTATTCATCAAAAAGCAAACAAAAGTATTTTTAAAACACTTGAGGTTAGCATAGAGCTCTTAGGGATCTATAAACCTGAGTGAGTAATGAGATCCTCAATAGTAAGTAATACTAAGAAAATAAAAAATTTATTGTAAAAATGAGGGTTTTTCTTTTTACAGACTTTTTGGCATTATGTTAAACTTAGACAGATGTATCTTGATTAAAAGGGCAATTCTATTAATTTTTAAACACTTTGATTTATGCCAGAGAGCATTCTGCCTATGTTTTCCTCTAGGAGTTTTATAGTATCAGGTCTTACATTTAGGTCTTCAATCCATTTTGAGTTTATTTTTGCGTAGGGTGTTAGAGAATGTTCTAAATTCATTCTTTTACGCGTAGCTGTCCAGTTTTCTCAGCACCACATACTGATGAGACTGTCTTTTTCCATGGTATAGTCTTGCTTCCTTTGTCATAGATTAACTCAGCGGTCCCCAGCCTTTTTGGCACAAGGGACCGATTTCGTGGAAGATAGTTTTTCCATGGACCGGGGTGGAGTGGGGTGACAGTTCAGGCGGTGATGCGAACGATGGGGAGCCCCAGATGAAGCTTCGCTCACTGGCCTGTTGCTCACCTCCTGCTGTGTGGCCCAGTTCCTAACAGGCCGAGGCACCGTAAGTGCGTGGGTTGATTTCTGAGCTTTCTATTCTGTTCCATTGATCTATATGTCTGCTTTTGTGCCATTACCATACTGTTTATTACTCACCCATAAAAAAGAATGAAATGATGCTGTTTGCAGCAACATGGATGGACCCTAGAGATTATCATGCTGAGTGAAGTATGTCAAAGACAAATATCATATAATATCACTTACATGTGGAATCTAAAAAAAGATACAGGGCTTTCCTGGTGGTGCAGTGATTGAGAGTCCGCCTGCTGATGCAGGGGACATGGGTTCGTGCCACGGTCCGGGAAGATCCCACATGCCGCGGAGCGGCTGGGCCCATGAGCCATGGCCGCTGAGCCTGCGCGTCCGGAGCCTGGGCTCCGCAACGGGAGAGGCCACAACAGTGAGAGGCCCGTGTACCGCAAAAAATAATAATAATAATAAATAAATAAAATAAATAAAAAGATACAAATCTAAAAAAAAGATACAAATGAACTTATTTACAGACTCACAGACATAGAAAAACTTGTCGTTACCAAAGGGGAGGGAGGTAGGGATAAATTAGGAGTCTGGGATTAACAGATACACACTAATATATATAAAATAGATAAAAAACAAGGACCTACTGTATAGCACAGGGAACTCTACTCAATATGTTGTAATAATCTATAATGGAAAAGAATCTGAAAAAAGTATATATTGGATTGGCCAAAAAGTTCGTTCGGGTTTTTTGTAAGGTGTTAGAGAGAGAGATATCTGAATCACTTTCCTGTGCACCTGAAACTAACACAACATTGTAAATCAACTATACTTCAATAAAAAATTTTTTTAATTTAAAACACTTAACATCTTCACATTTTGTTAAATGCAAATTTATACATATTGAACTAGCCAAGCTATTGACCATAGGTGAAGCTAGACTTTGAAAAGGAAGCTAGAGGTGAATACTTGTGATACTTGTTTGTTTTGCTATTTAGAAACAGAGAGACCTCCTTTTTAACATTTTCTGTTGTGTCTGTCATGTATATTCACTGAGCCATAATATTTATCTCACCCACACCCTCATAATTTGTCTCCAAATATTACATACCATATTTAACTTGTGAACTTTTGCCTTCACTTGGCCTAGTCCTATAAAACTATGTGGACTCTTAAATTGTTATAATAGGCTGTTAGAGGACTAGAGACCACTGTCCTGGATACCAATCAACTACCATTGCTTCCATGGAAGTAGGGATACTCTTGCCATATTACATATTCCTTGGGAGAAAAAAATAGTCAACCTTCGTCTTGAACAATTTTCCACAAATATTATTTGTACTTAGCTTGTTGGTTTTATGTTCACCTTTGAAAAATGACAAAAATTTAAAAACTATGAAAGAGGGTGCTTATTAAGGAACAAATTACTATCACATGATTTTCTTTTTGAAAAAATTTATCAAGTGAACAATATTTTTAAATAAAACAGCAAAAGAAAAAACTCTAGTTTACACTTGATCTTAGCCAAAAGGCCGAGAAGCGATAAAAAACTCTATTTTAAACCGCAAAAAAAAAAACCCCTGCTTTGTATGAACCATCTGGGTAAACAATAGCTGGAACAATAGCAGAGAAATGAAAGCAGTAACTTTGTTCCATTTTACCTTCTTATTCTATTCTTTGAAGTCAGTATTTTAATTGACTGCCTGAGTTGGCAACGTCCAAGCTCCCAGTCAGAGCTGGTACTCTCAGACGCCTTCACAAATCTGTGGAGTGGTGCTGTGTTCAACCTTTTAAATGAAAGTAAGAATTGAACACATCTATTCCAGCTTCCTGTTTCGTAAAGAGGACAAACTATTTGTTGTGACCCGCACTGGGAAGGCGAGACTCACTTGCTTAAAAATATCTCCTTCAGGAGTAGACAAGTGAAATTCCCAGATTCCTAAAAGTAGAGAGTAAGGATTCATTAACAGTTTTCTGAAATTTTGTTTGTTATTGTTTTATTGTTGTTGTTTAAGAGCCATTTGTTAAAACAGAGAGGCCTTTTGGAAAATAAAATACCTTAACTTTCTATCATCCTGTGGGTGTTTACATGATTATAATGCTGAATCCAATTAACAAATCTTTAAGCTCCTACAAACGTGATATGCAGGTTGACTATGTGAAGGGGAAAATACTTGGAAGAAAGATATGGGATTAGTTTCTGTAAGCTGGGGAGTCAATCTAGTTACAATCCTGCTCTCCACTTTCTAGGCTCCTTATAGGATTGCATGTCCTGTGGCCCTCATAGTTGGGTGAATCATACGACTAGTTCTGGCCAAGGAATGTGAATGGAAATAGTGTGTGCCAATTTTATGGCAGAGCATAGAGGGTTCTCTGTCGTCCTCTTTCCTTTTAACCTGATCATACAATGTTCCAGAAGGTGTCTACGCTGGCCGCTCTGGAGCTCACAGACAATTCTCAAAGGACACGTACCTTGAGAGAAAAATAAACCTTTTGTTTTCAGTCACTGTGATTTGAGTTTATTATGCAGCATAACAAAGTGGAACCTGATCAATATATAACCACACTTCAATAATTTTTTAGGACCCGACTCTTCTTGAAGATGTGAATGATTAGTCAAACTATATGTACTTTGTCCCATATGGAAATACAGAATGAGGAGGCCACTTTATATCTGTGTATCCTTTAACAATTTAAAAAATCATTTTCACATATATTATCTTACTTATTTTGTAAAATAGTCCTCTTAGAAAACATGAGGAATTATTATTATCACCACTGTGAATAAATTGAAGTTAAAAATAGTTGAATAATTTGCTATTCAGCCACAGAGCCAAGACTTAAATACTCAGATACATTATAATTTGTTGTTCCTCTCCTTCCAGCACTTTCTTTTTCCAAAATCATCAAAAGCATTGTGAATACCCAAAGCGTCTAAGTCATATGCAGTCAGAAATTTAACAGACCAGATCCTATAATGCGAAGTTATATAAACTAAAAAAGAAATGTCCTCCATTAGGATGAAGTCCATGACCACTGAAGACCTTAATTACAGAGCCGGGATCCTTACATGTAGTAAAGATACATAGTCATTGATTTTGTGCAAGAGGGAACTAGTACCAAATAACACATATTATGAATAACCTCTTTATTTAAAAACTATGGGAAATAACTACTGCAGAGCAGAATAAAGAAAAAAGAATGAAAAGAACTGAGGACAGTCTCAGAGACCTCTGGGACAACATTAAATGCACCAACATTCGAATTGTAGGGGTTCCAGAGAAGAGAAAAAGAAAGGGACTGAGAAAATATTTGAAGAGATTATAGTTGAAAATTTCCCTAATATGGGAAAGGAAATAGTTAATAAAGTCCAGGAAGCACAGAGAGTCCCATATAAGATAAATCCAAGGAGAAATATTCCAAGACACATATTAATAAAACTGTCAAAAATTAAATATAAAGGAAGCATATTAAAAGCAGCAAGGGAAAAACAACAAATAACACACAAGGGAATCCCCATAAGGTTAACAGCTGATCTTTCAGAAGAAACTCTGCAAGCCAGAAGGGACTGACAGGACATATTTAAGGTGATGAAGGAGAAAAACCTACAACCAAGATTACTCTACCCAGCAAGGATCTCATTCAGATTTGATGGAGAAATTAAAACCTTTACAGACAAGCAAAAGCTGAGACAGTTCAGCACCACCAAACCAGATTTACAACAAATGCTAAAGGAACTTCTCTAGGAAAGAAACACAAGAGAAGGAAAAGACCTACAATAACGAACCCAAAACAATTTAGAAAATGGGAATAGGAACATACATATCGATAATTACCTTAAATGTAAATGGACTAAATGCTCCCACCAAAAGACACAGATTGGCTGAATGGATACAAAAACAAGACCCATATATATACTGTCTACAAGAGACCCACTTCAGACTTAGAGACACATACAGACTGAAAGTGAAGGGATGGAAAAAGATATTCCATTCAAATGGAAACCAAAAGAAAGCTGGAGTAGCAATTCTCATATCAGACAAAATAGACTTTAAAATAAAGACTATTAGAAGAGACAAAGAAGGACACTACATAATGATCAAGGGATCGATCCAAGAAGAAGATATAACAATTGTAAATATTTATGCACCCAACATAGGAGCACCTCAATACATAAGGCAAATACTAACAGCCATAATAGGGGAAATTGACAGTAACACATTCATAGTAGGGGACTTTAACACCCCACTTTCACCAATGGACAGATCATCCAAAATGAAAATAAATAAAGAAACACAAGCTTTAAATGATACATTAAACAAGATGGACTTAACTGATATTTATAGGACACTCCATCCAAAAACAACAGAATACACATTTTTCCCAAGTGCTGATGGAACATTCTCCAGGAGAGATCATATCTTGGGTCACAAATCAAGACTTGGTAAATTTAAGAAAATTGAACTTGTATCAAGTATCTTCAGACCACAACATTATGAGACTAGATATCAATTACAGGAAAAGATCTGTAAAAAATACAAACACATGGAGGCTATACAATACACTACTTAATAACGAAGTGATCACTGAAGAAATCAAAGAGGAAATCAAAAAATACCTAGAAACAAATGACAATGGAGATACGATGACCCAAAACCTATGGGATGCAGCAAAAGAAGTTCTAAGAGGGAAGTTTATAGCAATACAAGCCCACCTTGAGAAACAGGAAACATCTCGAATAAACAACCTAACCTTGCACCTCAAGCAATTAGAGAAAGAAGAACAAAAAAACTCCAAAGCTAGCAGAAGGAAAGAAATCATAAAAATCAGATCAGAAATAAATTAAAAAGAAATGAAGGAAACGATAGCAAAGATCAATAAAACTAAAAGCTGCTTCTTTGAGAAGATAAACAAAATTGATAAAACATTAGGCAGACTCATCAAGAAAAAAAGGGAGAAGACTCAAATCAATAGAATTAGAAATGAAAAAGGAGAAGTAACAACTGACACTGCAGAAATACAAAAGATCATGAGAGATTACTACAAGCAACTCTGTGCCAATAAAATGGACAACCTGGAAGAAATGGACAAATTCTTAGAAATGAACAACCTGCCAAGACTGAATCAGGAAGAAATAGAAAATATGAACAGACCAATCACAAGCACTGAAATTGACACTGTGATTAAAAATCTTCCAACAAATAAAAGCCCAGGACCAGATGGCTTCACAGGTGAATTCTATCAAACATTTAGAGAAAAGCTAATACCTATCCTTCTCAAACTCTTCCAAAATATAGCAGAGGGAGGAACACTCCCAAATTCATTCTACGAGGCCACCATCACCTTGATACCAAACCAGACAAGGATGTCACAAAGAAAGAAAACTACAGGCCAATATCACTGATGAACATAGATGCAAACATCCTCAATAAAATACCAACAAACAGAATCCAACAGCACATTAAAAGGATCATACACCATGATCAAGTGGGGTTTATCCCAGGAATACAAAGATTCTTCAATATATGCATTCAATCAATGTGATAAACCATATTAACAAACTGAAGGAGAAAAACCATATGATCATCTCAATAGATGCAGAGAAAGCTTTTGACAAAATTCAACACCCATTTATGATAAAAACCCTGCAGAAAGTAGGCATAGAGGGAAATTTCCTCAACATAATAAAGGCCATATATGACAAACCCACAGCCAACATCATCCTCAATGGTGAAAAATTGAAAGCATTTCCACTAAGATCAGGAACAAGACAATGTTGCCCACTCTCACCACTCTTATTCAACATAGTTTTGGAAGTTTTAGCCACAGCAATCATAGAAGAAAAGGAAATAAAAGGAATCCAAATAGGAAAAGAAGAAGTAAAGATGTCACTGTTTGCAGATGACATGATACTATACATAGAAAATCCTAAAGATGCTACCAGAAAACTACTAGAGCTATTCAATGAATTTGGTAAAGTTGAAGGATACAAAATTAATGCACAGAAATCTCTTGCATTCCTATACACTAATGATAAAAAATCTGAAAGTGAAATCAAGAAAACACTCCCATTTACCATTGCAACAAAAAGAATAAAATATCTAGGAATAAACCTACCTAAGCAGACAAAAGACCTGTATGCAGAAAAATATAAGACACTGATGAAAGAAATTAAAGATGATACAAATAGATGGAGAGATATACCATGTTCTTGGATTGGAAGAATCAACATTGTGAAAATGACTCTACTACCCAAAGCAATCTACAGATTCAATGCAATCCCTATCAAACTACCATTGGCATTTTTCACAGAACTAGAACAAAAACTTTCACAATTTGTATGGAAACACAAAAGACCCCGAATAGCAAAAGCAACCTTGAGAAAGAAAAACGGAGCTGGAGGAATCAGGCTCCCTGACTTCAGACTATACTACAAAGCTACAGTAATCAAGACAGTATGGTACTGGCACAAAAACAGAAATATAGATCAATGGAACAGGATAGACAGTCCAGAGATAAACCCACACACATATGGTCACCTTATCTTTGATAAAGGAGGCAGGAATGTACAGTGGAGAAAGGACAGCCTCTTCAATAAGTGGTGCTGGGAAAACTGGACAGGTACATGTAAAAGTATGAGATTAGATCACTCCCTAACACCATACACAAAAATAAGCTCAAAATGGATTAAAGACCTAAATGTAAGGCCAGAAACTATCAAACTCTTAGAGGAAAACATAGGCAGAACACTCTATGACATAAATCATAGCAAGATCCTTTTTGACCCACCTCCTAGAGAAATGGAAATTAAAACAAAAATAAACAAATGGGACCTAATGAAACTTCAAAGCTTTTGCACAGCAAAGGAAACCATAAACAAGACCAAAAGACAACCCTCAGAATGGGAGAAAATATTTGCAAATGAAGCAACTGACAAAGGATTAATCTCCAAAATTTATAAGCAGCTCATGCAGCTCAATAACAAAAAAACAAACAGCCCAATCCAAAAATGGGCAGAAGACCTAAATAGACATTTCTCCAAAGAAGATATACAGACTACCAATGAACACATGAAAGAATGCTCAACATCATTAATCATTAGAGAAATGCAAATCAAAACTACAATGAGATATCATCTCACACCAGTCAGAATGGCCATCATCAAAAAATCTAGAAACAATAAATGCTGGAGAGGGTGTGGAGAAAAGGGAACACTCTTGCACTGCTTTTGGGAATGTGAATTGATACAGCCACTATGGAGAACGGTATGGAGGTTCCTTAAAAAACTACAAATAGAACTACCATATGATCCAGCAATCCCGCTACTGGGCATATACCCTGGGAAAACCATAATTCAAAAAGAGTCATGTACCAAAATGTTCATTGCAGCTCTATTTACAATAGCCCAGAGATGGAAGCAACCTAAGTGCCCATCATCGGATGAATGGATAAAGAAGATGTGGCACATATATACAATGGAATATTAAACATAAAAAGAAACGAAACTGAGCCATTTGTAATGAGGTGGATAGACCTAGAGTCTGTCATACAGAGTGAAGTAAATCAGAAAGAGAAAGACAAATACCGTATGCTAACACATATATATGGAATTTAAGAAAAAAAAATATGTCATGAAGAACTTAGGGGTAAGACAGGAATAAAGACACAGACCTACTAGAGAACGGACTTGAGGATATGGGGAAGGGGAAGGGTGAGCTGTGACAAAGCGAGAGACAGGCATGGACATATATACACTACCAAACGTAAGGTAGATAGCTAGTGGGAAGCAGCCGCATAGCACAGGGAGATCAGCTTGCTGCTTTGTGACCGCCTGGAAAGGTGGCATAGGGACGGTGCGAGGGAGGGAGATGCAAGAGGGAAGAGATATGGGAACATATGTATATGTATAACTGATGCACTTTGTTATAAAGCAGAAACTAACACACGATTGTAAAGCAATTATACCCCAATAAAGATGTTAAAAAAATAAATTAATTAAATAAAAAATGTGGAAAAACCACCAAGAATGTTGGCTCTACAGTCCCCCCATAAAGTAGCATTATATGTTTTCTTGAAATTAGGAGTATGGAAATCATGCAGTAAAACTGAAGAAGCTAGTTTTATCCTTTTTATTGGGGGCCACTGGAAGAAGTCATATTCATAGAAATTCTCTGCATTTCTGTGAATCCTAAGAGAATTCTTGAAAAATAGTAAATAATTACTGATTAGAATGGGGGTGGGATAAGGGAGCAGTAAGAGGAATAACAAAAGTACCATTTAAGTATTTATTTTTAAGAATAAAAGAGACAAAACCACAAATAATAATGAATCCTGTGCGTTCCTTAACATCTAGCGTGCTATCAAAATTGTACGAATTTTGCCTAAATGGATGCTTAAGACTTGGTGTTCATAGGAAATGCTTCTGAGATTTGAAGAAAAATCTGTCTTTTGTCTTAAGAGGGACCCTTAAATGTTTATAGAAATACAGTGGCACTTCTGCAGGCGAACCTGTCTCTATCTTTGCATCTAGCCAGGTGTGAATCACAAAGCCTGCATATGCGATTTCCATCACAATGGAAATAAGGAATAAATGAGGTTATTAAATTTAAACTGTCTTAAATGAAACACTTTAACATTCTTCTCTTCAAAGACATAGTTTTCTTTACTAGCCAAGCTTATTTTTTTAAATTGGCAATTCTATGGAATATCTCAATTTGAATATCAATTTAAGATTCAAGATAAAGTGGTATCTCATTTACCATGTTTTTATAGTGAATCTGAATTATGCACATGGACCATTTAAATATTTGTGTTTTCTCACAAAATTTAGAGTGTAGGCTTGCACACAAAAATAGTCACTTAAGGGCTTTCCTCGTGGCGCAGTGGTTGAAAGTCCGCCTGCCGATGCAGGGGACACGGGTTCGTGTCCCGGTCCGGTAAGATCTCACATGCTGCGGAGTGGCTGGGCCCGTGAGCCATGGCCGCCGAGCCTGCGCGTCCAGAGCCTGTGCTCCGCAACGGGAGAGGCCACAGCAGTGAGAGGCCCGCGTACCGCAAAAAAAAAAAAAAAAAAAAAAAAAGTCACTTAAAAGTCCCTTCAATTTAATTGTTCCATGCCATCAATTACCTGTGTATATATGTATACAGAATAAGAAGCTTTTCCATCTGAAGGGATTAAGAAACATTTTATTAATACTAGAAATCTATATTCCAGATGTAGAGTACCTGCACCTGTGCCTGCACCCGTTTCTTAAGGATCAGAAAAGGAACAGCCGATACTTTCAGGTGTCAGGGGGTAAAGAATAGGATTTTCCCTACCTGGGCAGGAACAGGCTGTAAGAATAGCTTGTCAATTAGTCAATTGATAATGACTAATTGATATTGACTATCAATTGATATTGACTATCAAGCCAATAGCTTGATATTAGTCAATTCCCAGCTATTAAGGTCTCCAGTATAGTTGATTAATTAGATTTTTTTAAGTCAGGCAATTTACACCTGTGATATCATACAACTCTTGAGGCTGATGGACCTGAAATCCTTAGGATGTTAAGAGATCCTCCAGGGTAGGAGCAGGAGGGGGAGAGAACAATTCCATGATCTGGTGCAGTCACACTTTTTTATAATGCGTATGGTTTATGTAAATGTTCCATTAACCGGAATGAGTTCTGGAGTACAAGTATCAATAAGGGCTGGAGGCATATGGCAGTGATTGTAAAAGACATTTCTGAAAGCTCTGCTCTGGTTAAAGTTTCAGCCAGCCTGCATAGAGATTTTATTATATCCTGTGAAAACAACTGGTGGACACTACTGAGAATAGAGTGTATCTGAGTACTAGCCTATAGGCCATACAAGTATCTTTAAAGAACTGAACTTAAGTACATCAATGTCCGAATAGGAAATATAGTTTACTTCACATAGTAAGTGTCAATAGTTGAGAAGGAGATCGTAGAGGAGGCTGTGGCCTGGGACCCATAATGAGTGTGAGTGAGAACACTAAGTAAAGAGAAAGCGTCTTTACAGGTTAAAAAAAAATCTGCTCGATTCAAGTATTGCAAATACCCTAATTCATTTTAATGTAATAGTTCTAAGATAGTTGTTTTCATTGTTTACCAATGGATTGGGGAATGCTAAAGAAAATTTTAAAATCTGAGCAAATATTTTAGAAGTTATCCAAACAACTCAGAGATTGAATTTAAATGGGAACCAGTTTCTCGAACTTCTAATTTGTATTTCTTCCCAGGAAGTGATAACACCTTAAGTACAATAATGAACTAAATGGAGTCTTAGTTTTTCTTCTTCTCACAATATATGTGGGTTTTCTCCTTGTTTGACAAAGTCGTTAGAAGCAATAAAAAAAGTCAACCTCCAAAACTTCACTGTGGCCATCACTGGCAAAGCTACCATAAACTTTCTCTTAATAAAAATCAATTGTTCAATTTTCCATTTCAGTGAACAAGAACACTCACCCAGAAAATGAAATTTATGTATAACCTATCGATCTAGATGGAAGGCATCTTGGTCATGAGGGAAGCAAAGAGCTCTGGATAGGGAATATGAAAATCTGAGTTTCAGTTTTTCTGTCTCTTACACTATAACTAGGACATTGCAGAAATGTAGGATCAAAGTTCCTTGTCCATAATGTTAGAACTAAGTTATTTTCTAATTTCATGAACTATGAAGTTCTATGAACTATGAATGCCATGAGGGTGTTCTAGAGGTACCTGATGTAAACTTACTCAGCAGAATTAAGGTCCCTAAGGTTCTAAAACCTTTCGTTTGACTCATTTGGCAAATATCACTTGGACTGAGGGAAAATAACTATTAGTTGGAGGCTTCCGGACCCTTCCTTAGCATTCCCATCACTCATTCACTATACATAAGTCTACATCAATACCTAAATCTGTGGGAGATGATGCTAAGAAATGCTGTTAGTGTAAATTTATTCACTGATTGATTTAATCAAACATTCAACAAGTATTTACTGAGTAATAATTACTTTTAAGGCACCATTTTAGAGAGACTGTATACAAGAAGAAATTCTGTGCTGTCACAGAGCTTATGTTATATTAAATGCTAGTGTACTTCATAGCAAGGATGGTTAGATCCAGGTATCAGGAGTCTGATCTGGAAAGAGACCCCATTCCAGACATTACTGCCAAAGAAAAAGGCCATGGCCTTGACAAGGCATGGTGGAAGGCATAGCTGCTGAGATTCACCAACAATCAAAACTGGACTGTAGGGCTTCCCTGGTAGCGCAGTGGTTGAGAGTCCGCCTGCTGATGCAGGGGACGTGGGTTCGTGCCCCGGTCCGGGAAGATCCCACATGCCGTGGAGCGGCTGGGCCCATGAGCCATGGCCGCTGAGCCTGCGCGTCTGGAGCCTGTGCTCCGCAAAGGGAGAGGCCACAACAGTGAGAGGTCTGCGTACCGCAAAAAAATAAAAAAACTGGACTGTAAGTTTTCAATATATATGTTCCCTGATATGTCAGTATTAATTATGTTTATTATGAATAATTATATCTGAGAAAAGTAATTGGAATATCATTAAGCCCAGAATAGTTATGTTTCAGGTCTCAAAGAAAATTTTTGATTATTTAAAAACTTATCTTTAATTGTGAGCATACAAACCCATAAATATACAATATTTATACCAGCTAGTTTTTGGCAAGAATTCTACGCCTTTTTTTGTTCCTTTGTTTTTTCTACTCTCTCTAGCCCCAATTTTTAGCATCCTCTCCTCCTTTTCTGAGACTCTAGTTCCTCGAATACCCAGTTCCAGAGGAAAAGTTCTCATGAATACATTCACAATAGATGTCAGGGGATTGGCTAAAATACATCTAAAGGTGAATGTGAATTTTAAGAAGCAAACGGAGGAAGGCAATGCATAACATAACAAATATCTTGTTAATAGTAGATTCTCAGGCATCCAATGAGAAGTTGTTTCAGGGAGAATGAATATATAGAGGAGTCCCTAATTTGCTTATGAATGACATCCATTGTTCCTCCATAGTTGTTTAATTCATTACACAAACACTTACTGAACATGCTTCATGTAACAGGTATCTGGTCTACTGGTGGAGACACACATGCACACACACACACAATTCCTATTCTTATGGACCTCACTCAGAGTGAAAGCAGCAACTGCTTTGGTCTGCCAATACCTTCTCTCCATCATTTACCGGCATGAATTAACCCTAGGATAAGCCAATCACAATTGTTTACATTATAGTCAGTCATTTTCATTTGTCTGATGAGGGGTAGAGGAGGCAATGCACCAATGATTTCCTTTATGAGGACTTTTAGAATGTATTTGAAGCTAGATTACTTCATACTAGTGTCTACAAGAAGATAGACAAACTCCAGCTGGTGTGACCTCCACAACTGTCCTGGATCCAATCTATACTGAGGATTACTTGATTATCTCTTCTCTTTATTCTTGGAAAAATAACCGGCATCTTATCAATACTTTCCTTTTTTGCTTTCAGTTGAAGAACTTGAAGTTTTACAGAGTGTACATAGAACTAAGATGCTAATCAAATCATTATGAATATTGTAATGTATGCCATGGAAGAAAAATGACACGGAGTTATGGGCCCTTGTAAACAGGGATAAAATAGTTTGGAAGTTTAATAGGAGGTATCCTTAAGAAAAGGACATTAAATGTGTGTTACATTCCAGGTAGGTGAAGAAATGGGTCTAAAATTGCCTATTCTTAATTAATTAATTTAGAATTTGAACCTAGCTCTGTTAACATGGTTTCAGCGCCATTTTCTTGAAACAAATCATGGAAACTTTAGGTCTCCGAAATCCCGTTTCCTAGCAATTTAGTATCTTCTGGAGTTTTGATGACTGACAGGGTGAGGGGAAGTGAAGCATATTATATGATACCACTTAAGTTCACCCTGCTATAGATGTAACTCTTCTCCCGGGGAAATAATACAGAATCTAGATCAGGCGAAGAAAAACACAAAACTCTTTTTGTCTATCTATTAGCAACTGGGTCCATCTTAGGGTTGCCTCACAGAATTCTTGTAATCTAGTAGACGTGAGTTCAGAGGCCACTTTGCCTGAGAAGGAAGTACTAAGTCAGCAATTCTTATTTGTTGGTGGGAGGACAAGAAATGGCCCATGCAAAGTGTGGGGAGTAATGTTGGTAATGTGTACTCTGCTATCTTCCCCTGGCAATAATCCTTCCCAGTGCAGACAGTCAAAAAATAAAGCTATAATTTGGATCTAAAAGTTTGGAGAATGTGAGACAGTTATAATCCTCTAGAACACTTGTTGCTTCTGGATAAACCCTTTTTCTCATGAGAAAGAATGAAATCATTTGGAGCCTTCTCTCTTTATTATATTATCACATCTTTGAAAAACATCTTGAGATCAGGAAAATGTTGAGAACAGCGAATGGAAATAAAGAACCAGAATTTATGGCTAGAGCCATAAAAGTACTGTTTTTTCTTTGAAGACAGCAAACTTTTTGTTGATGTTTAGATACACTGATCAGTTTGCATTATAACCAGTTTATTCATAATTAGCAAGAACTACTATCTACCCAGCACTGACTTTTGTCAGAAAACATTAGCTTCATTTAATCCTAATAACAATTCTATGAAGCAACGATTGTTACCACGATCACCAGTTTTAGAATGAAGAAATGGACAGTTTAAATAGCCTGGCAAAGGTCACAGAGTTAAAAAGTACTGGAGGTATGATTAAAAATTTCTATCAGATGCCAAAGCCCATGTTTCTCCCACAGTACTACCTGACTTCTAGGGGTTGAGTGTGATTTTTAACATCATACATATGTGTTTATTTATTCCTACATTTATACTGACATTTGCGAATTTTATAAAATAACCTTCAACTCATATTGCAATTAGGATAACAGGGGTTACGGTGAGACACTCCCAACATGTATAAAGAAGACTGCCCACAGGAGAGTTCACATCATCAAATCCAAATAAAACTGCTATGATTAGCTATCTGCATTAGAAAATCAAAATGCTGTCCATCAGCTGTGTGCTAATGTTAAGACCACAGGAGATCTGAGAATCACTTCAGAGACAATACTTTTTGTATCTGTCATCGACCACATGCAGATGCAACTGGTTGAACCTACTTGGAAAAAGACTGTGGGAAGAGAAAAGAGGTGCTGAGCAATGAAAGCATGAGAAGAGGAAAGTCTCAGAAGTAAACACTGGCAGAGCATCTCCTCCCTGCTGTGGAGGGAATGAATATTTGCTAAGCAGGATCAAGAAGGAAGGTGTCCTTTGCAAGAGCATCCTGCTAGCAGGTGAAAGAACTCAGGCTACCTTAGCTAAACGTCACTTAAGATAAACTGACTTTTACTCTGATGACAATCTCGTTACTGTGGTTGGCCAATTTAAGTATTCTGGTCAAATGAATGGTTGTAAAGTAATGTATTGATATTCTGGTTTATGTACAGCTTCTGTGTGCTGGTTAATATGAGTCTATTTCTACAAATGAGAGAAAATGAGAAGTTCTCTCTTGTTCTGCAGATTAAACCCTGACTATAGTGAATCAAACTGGTAAAGGCCAATTTCTGGGAACTTTCTGAACAAGCAGACACTTATGTCCATGTTACCCTCTTTCATCTTATTTTTCACATTTTTTAAGACTTTTACAATTCCTATATGTATTTTTTATTGGAGTATAGTTGATTTACAATGTTGTGTTAGTTTCAGGTGTACAGCAAAGTGATTCAGTTATACATATACGTATATTCATTCTTTTCCCATATAGGTTATTACAGAATATTGAGTAGAGTTCCCTGTCCTGTATAGTAGGTCCTTGTTGGTTATCTATTTTATACATATTAGTGTGCATAGGTTAATCCCAAACTCCTAATTTATTCCCCCCGCCATATTTCCCCTTTGGTAACGATGAGTTTGTTTTTGAAATCTGTGAGTCTGTTTCTGTTTTATAAATAAGTTCATTTATATCATTTTTTAAAATATTAGATTCCACTTATGAGTGATATCATATATTTGTCTTTGTCTGACTTACTTCACTTCATATAATCTCTATGTCCATCCATGTTGCTGCAAATGGCATTATTTCATTCATTTTTCTGTCTGAGGAATATTCCATTGTATATATGTACCACATCTTCTTTAACCATTCCTCTGTTGATGGACATTTAGGTTGCTTCCATGTCCTGGCTATTGTAAATAGTGCTGCAATGAACAATGGGATGCATGTCTCTTTTTGAGTTATGGTTTTCTCAGGATATATGACCAGGAGTGGGATTGCTGGGCCGTATGGTAGTTCTATTTTTAGTTTTTTAAGGAAGCTCCATACTGTTCTCCATAGTTGTATCAATTTACATTCCCACCAACAGTGTAGGAGGGTTCCCTTTTCTCCACACCCTCTGCAGCATTTATTGTTTGTAGACTTTCTGATGATGCCCATTCTGACCTCATTGTACTTTTAAATTACATTTCTCTGATAATTAGTAATGTTGAGCATCCTTTCATGTGCTTTTTGGCTATATCCGTATGTCTTCTTTGGAGAAATGTCTATTTAGATCTTCTGCCCATTTTTTGATTGGTTTTTTTTTGACATAGAGCTGCATGAGCCGTTTGTATATTTTGGAGATTAATCCCTTGTTGGTCACTTTGTTTGCAAATATTTTCTCCCATCCTTGTCTTTCTGTTTTGTTTATGGTTTCCTTTGCTGTGCAAAAGCATCTAAGTTTAATTAGGTCCCATTTGTTTATTTTTGTTTTTATTTTCATTACTCTAGGAGGTGGATTGAAAAAGATACTGCTGTGATTTATGTCAAAGAGTGTTCTGCCTACATTTTCCTCTGAGAGTTTTATAGTGTTCAGCCTTACATTTAGGTCTTTGATCCTTTTTGAGTTGATTTTTGTGTATGGTATTAGAGAATTTTCTAATCTCATTCTTTTACATGTAGCTGTTACAATTCCTGTATGTATTAATAACTATATCATGGGTACCAAAAACCATTTAGTAGAAGTTGCCTGTTAACGTATTTGGGGTACTTCACTGTGGCCTAAATCATCTATTCTAAGGGATTTTCTCCTGTCCTCTAATCTCACCCACCCAAGGTATGTACTGACGAAGAAAACAAGAGTTTTGCAAAAATTTTGGTTTATACGTATGTATATATTTCTAACTAAGATGTGTGTATAGGGTGATGCAGAACCGAAAAAGGATTCCATGAAGTTATGATTTTCAAACTTATTTTAGAATTCTGTTAGAATGAATGACTATACCCCTTTAACATGATATAGTAAAGAAAATAATTTTGGTAATCATTATCTTTGAATGATATAAAAACTCTGGGTATTGAGGAGAAGCAGGATTCTGCTTATCCTACTTGTGCTTCTCCGCGCTGGCATTTACGCTTCTTTATTACACTAGCAATCTCCGCAGGGGAAGCTAATCAAAGGCTATGCAAACTGAAACCTATGGGATGGAGACTGAGACCAGAGGTCTCCTTTGGGGGCTTCCTAATGTATTGCATCTTTAGCCTTGTTACTTGGTTGCCTCCTCCTGCCGGCCTCCACCCCTTCCTTACACCATCACTCCCCTCACTCATAAGAACCACAGATGAAAAAAGGCATGGCTCACTGATGTCTGGCAGTCATTAGCTCATGTATGCCACATTCAAAGGGACCCTTAGTTCTATCCTGCTAACAATGTGTTGGGTTTAAAAACTGGGGCTGATTGTAGCCTACTGCTTCCTCTCCCATTCCCCATAACCTTATTCTCTATTTCTTGCTCACTGTTCAGTCGAGCAATTCAACATAAATGTCACTGTATTTTCTACAGGTGCAGAATACATTATGCTATTCCACAAGAAATTAGCCCCACTATCCATTGGTAGCTATTTACTGTTACTGAAGAGAAAAATAATACACGCACATATACACATGCAAAAATGCACCCTTGTGGAAGCTCTGAGGGAAATAAAATAAAAAGAGTAAGAGATATGAGAGTAGTTCTAGAAGTGGCACTTGATAAAGAAACAGAAGTGTCAGCTCTACAAAGTAAAATACTCAATAGGGAGGAAGATGGCTTATTTCAGAATTCTTATAGCCATGGAATCCTCATTTAGCTTGGTGGCTTGCTGATCGGTAAAGAAAATGACTGGAAATGTACTTGAGTTTGACTAAACAGATTGCCTGAGATCTGGAAGTCAAGATGTTTCTTGACTAGTATCACATCACAATGTCTCCTATACCTCCTTTGCCTGGCTAGAAGCAACTGTAATCAGTAATTCTATATTGAAAAGCAAACACCATTTGGCAAATTACAACTATCATTCAAACCAAAGGTGTCTACATAATACTTATCAAAAGAAAAATATGGTTTGCATTTTCCTATTTAGCATCAACAATCACTAGAACACATTAAAGAACATTTGTATCTCAAAACATTTCTACCTTTTTTAAAGTTTAGGTACGTTTTATGATTTGTCATCAGTCTGATTTTTTTTTCACATTTATGTCACAGTGTCTGACATCTCTTGCAAGAAACCAAGAGACAAATGAGGACTAAAAAAAATGAGGGATTATATCTACAATTTAGATGTATTTTAACTCTCAGGTGGCTCTGTACCTGCAAAAACAAAACAAACAAACAAAAAACCACCCTGGATTTATAACATAGTTTAAAAAATTGAGATTTATTGTTTCATTTTAGTCTCATGAAAGTACTAACTTTTATTGTTTCTTTGTGCAAATGAAAAAGCTAGGCAGGGAAATAAAGTGGCCTGTTCATTGCCACAGGGCTACTCAGTGGATGAGTGGACACAGCCCGAGAGGAAATTCAAATTCTCTTCTGTGTACCCAAGTCCTTTTTGTCTCCCCTTCTCTTCCATGAATACAGAAAACCTGAAATCTGGTAGCTGATCATAAAAGAGAAGGAGATAAGTTAATATAAGACGTTTTCTCAGCAAATAGAGAAGTGTGCTTACATCACTAAAGATGAAGCTTTTCACAAAGAATGAAAGGTTTAAGTCTCTTAATTCCATCTGGAGGTTCAGATTAATTATCCTTTTCAGTCAAGGTCACTGACAGTGTAAAGAATTTCCAGGTCCCCTAGAGCCAAGTGTTATCTTTCTCATACAGCAACCATGGATGCTTAAGTAAATCAATACATGGCAATTAGCAGGTAATTGGCATGATTTTTAAGTAGAAATAAGATATGATGATCCTGCTGTAGTCCACATCTGGCCAGCCATGGGTGAACAACTGCTGCTATCTTGCTGTGGTAATAAAAAGATCCATTTCAGCAGAGAGAGAAAAAGGGTTACCAAAAAATAGAAAAAAAATCAGGATACACAATTTTCAAATTTCGCTGCCTTTAAAAACTTATGTGACTCAATTTTATATATTTTTTGAATAGCATGCCTCTAGAGAAGAGTGATTTCTGTAATGTTGTATTTTTTTATTTTAATAGACTTATTTTGTGGAGCAGTTTTAAGTTTACAGAAAAATTAAGGAGAAAGTACAGAGAGTTCCAATACACACACACACACACACACACACACACACACACACACACACACACACACACATGGTTTCCCTATTATTAATATATTAATATCTTGCATTAGTGTGGTACATTTGTTACAAAAATACTGAGACACTATTCTTAAAGTCCACAGTTTACATTAGGGTTCACTCTTTGTGTTGTATAATTCGATAGGTTTTGAGAAATGTATAACGTCATGTATCGTCTGTGTATCAAAGAGAATACTTTCACTGACCCCAAATTCCCATGTGCTCTACCCCGAACCTCTAGATAAGATTCTGTTATATTGTATTGTTATGCATGAAACTCTAATGTGATCGTATTTTGACCTTAAAATTCTATTTTATAGGTGTCACAAGATTGATTTAGGAGCTAGAATGGTGTGATTTCTTAGAATATCTTTGATATTCTTTCATGAATATACATCATTTCCATAAATTGTTGTGAGTACTACTGTAACAAAGTAAGATTTTAAAACCTTGTCCTTAACTCAAAGAATTTGCAATTTAGTTCAAATGAATAAATGAATGGATGGAAAGTTAAATAATACAAAGCCTCAGATGGCAGGCTAGAAAGCAGTAGGATTAAGTGCTGAATGAGTGACACTGATAAAACTGGGGAGGGTTCAATGGAGCAATGGCACACAGGGTCGTGAGGTTAAGAGAAAGCCTTAGTGGATTAGGAGGGACTTGAAGAGGAGAGGGATATGGACAGTTTAACAGAAAGGAGCACATTCAAGGCAGGTGAAAGAGCTTGGTCAAGACTGGATGGCGCGTGATTTGTATGTCGTGCATCTAGGCTGCTCTCGGAGCACAGGAAGGTTGTGAGGCTGCATTTGGTCCCATCCCATCTACCAAACACCTTTGCTCACATTCCTCACTGAGAACGTACCAATTTCCTGGTGGCACTGCAGAAGCATCCCCTCTGCTCCTAAGACTGACTGTTTTTGCCTTCTCAGCTCTCCTTACTCCAACCCTAGAAAATCCCTTCCTAGTATAGACAAAGCCTTTATCACTTCATAATACTATGTGCAGGAATTCCAATATGGCCTTAAGCTTTCAGGGAAAATAGCTAAAAGGGAAGTAGATGTCTCTCTCTTTTTTTCTTTTCCTAGTCTGCTTCAGATGCCCTCTAAGGCAAAGAAGTACAGGGATCTCCATGTTTGGGGTGGTTTAGGGCAAAAGGAAGAAAGGGGAAATATAGGGAGGAAAAAACCCCCCCAAAACTTAGGTTAATATCTCAAAAATCCCATCTTACTACAGAAATGACCAGACTCAAATACTATCCCAAATTTGTTTCACAATTAATTTCAGAACCAGAAATGTCTGACGTAACTAAGATACATCTGGTTCCCATCTCCTAGAAATGTTGAAGGTAATTTCTAATGACAAGGAACAAAGGACTGAGGAATGAATGACTCATATTAATAGACTTCAAAAATGAGGCAGCATAAGAGGCAACAGGACAGGTTTAACAAGGGGGCCCCGGGACAGGAAGTTAGCTTCAGAGAGATTTGGCCAGTAAGATTTTCTGTCTAGGGAAACAGATTGGATTTCCGATCTGTCTGGATTTCCCCAACAGGGAAGTCTTGGGCCATTAGTGCAAGAAGCAAGTCGTTAAGTTAGGGAAGTAAATTATATTAGGATAAAATAAGTATCCTAGGTTGATGTGAGCAATTTGTAACATGTAAACCTTTAAGAACTTGAAAAGACAGTAAAAAGTCTGTGTTGTGATCAAGGACAGAAGCTCTGCCCCTTAATAAAGATATTTCCTGCTTTATATAATTGAAACAAGGTAAAAGAGTCCCAGAGGCAGGCATTCATGATGCCAGGGCAGACAACTCAGATGTGCCAGGCGCGAAGTAGGGATAGATGAGCAGAGATTAGACGCAGGCTAATTAAAAGGAAACTATTTATCTACTCACAGCACTTCTGACACCAAATGTGTGGGTTTTCCACATCAAACAATTTTCCAGTTCTTTGTGAACACCGACTGGGTGTCCCACAAGTTAATTCATTCTGACACTACCTCAACTTAGCGCAGGTGTCTCATGTTAAGGGCTCAGTCCCACAAGATTCCCCCCATTTCAGACAACGATTGCAAGTTGTAGGTTCCCAGATTATCCACACTCTGTCCAACTTGGCTACAAACTGGGTGTTCTCAAGACCCCCTCCTCAGGGTTGATAATTTGCTCCCTGAATGACTCATACAACTCAGGGAAACATTTACTTATGTTTACTGGCTTGTTATTAAGGATCCTACAAAAATACAGATGAATAGGCAGATGAAGAGGTACATAGGGCAAGGTCTGGGATGGTGCTGAGTGCCGAGTTTTTGACCCATGGAGTTGGAATGCAAAATCCTTCTGGTACATGGATGTAAGCTCTCCAAACCCTGTCATTTAGGGATATGCAGACGTTATCATGTAAGTGTGATGGATGATTAACTCAACTTCCATCTCCTCTTCCCTTCCCCAAGGAGGGGGTAAGGGTGAGGCTAAAATTTCCAAACTTCTAATTATGGCTTGGTCTTTCTGGTGCCCAGCCTTCATCTAGAGGCCCACCAAGTATCTCCTCATTAGAACAAACGTTTCTCCATCATCCAGGAAATTCCAAGGGATTTAGGAGCCCTGTATCAGGATTCAAATTGGGGCCCATGACCAAGTATTAAAACAAAGATGCTCCTACCACCCCTATCACTCAGGAAATTATAAGGGTTTTAGGAACGCTGTGCCAGGAATAAGGGACAGAGATTGAATATATATTTCTCATTATGTCACACTACTATGTTTGTATTGTGTTTGTCTGAGTCAGAAAGGAAATGCTCGTGGCTTTTTAGTTTCACTTACACTCAGAAATGCAGTCTTCAATATCTATCACACTGTCTGTTCCTAGCACACTGTGTGAAACACAGTGGCCATTTAGTAAATATCTGGTAAATAAATCCAGGATTTTTTTTTTTTTTAATGTTGAGCCTTCTTTTAATTTATTTATTTTTACTTTTGGCTGTGTTGGGTCTTCGTTCCTGTGCGAGGGCTTTCTCTAGTTGTGGCAAGCGGGGGCCACTCTTCATCTCGGTGCGCGGGCCTCTCACTGTCGTGGCCTCTCCCGTTGCGGAGCACAGGCTCCAGACGCACAGGCTCAGTAGTTGTGGCTCACGGGCCCAGCCGCTCCACGGCTGGGATCCTCCCAGACCAGGGCTCGAACCCGTGTCCCCTGCATTAGCAGGCAGACTCTCAACCACTGCGCCACCAGGGAAGCCCTAAATCCAGGATTTTAATGTGGATATACTAATGGAGGAGTCCCAGTTCACTGATAGCTTTGTTTTTTAGTAGATTAAAACAAGCTACATTTATTATCTCACAGTTCCTGTGGGTCAGAGTCTGGGTACTGTTTAGCGAGCTCCCCTGCTATGGGTCTCATCAGGTGACAAATAGTGTGTGAGTGGGCTGCATTCTTTTCAGGAATGCAGGGTCCACTTCCAAGCTGTTCCAAGTGGCTGCTGGCAGAAGTCAATTCAGCTGCTGGCAGTTACCGGACTGAGGCCCTTGTTTTCTTGCTTTTTTCAGGGGGGGACCCCTCTCATCTGCTAGAGGCTGCATGCAGTAGCTTCCACAATATGGCAGCTTGAGTCTTCAAGGCTGTCAGGATAACCTCTCTTTAAGGCTTTCAATTGATTAAGCCATGCCCGCCTAGAATAATCTCCCTTTTGACTAACTCCAAATTAACTAATTTGGGGACCTTCCTTACACCTGCAAAGTCCATTCACCTTTGCCATATCCTCATCATGGAATTTTAGAATTCAGCCTGCATCAAGGGAAAATTGTCCAAAGTTCCCCTCTGATGTCAGCTTGTAGAAAATATTATAATATTATTGTCATTTCTAATATTTTAGCTAAATTGAGATATCACAAATTTGTAAATTTTAATCACATGACCAGGTATCATAAAATCATTGAAATATTAGAGAATAAATAGAAAAACACATTAGTCCAATTCCTTCTATCTACAAATACAATTTGTTCTCCATTACCCCCAATTTTTTTTGGAAATATAAGCATTCAGTATTAAATGGAATTATTTAAACGTGCTTGAAACTAGAGATTAACTGAGTTTTATTGACATTATCACAGAAACTCAAAATCAGGTCCACCAAACAATTTCACTCACATCACAACCCCTTTTTTCAGATCTGAAGAGAACATGATGAATGTAGCATCATTTGGGTCATAGACACTCAGCTATTTTTCTGCAGATACTACCTGAATGAACATTTTGATACGTGAAAATGCAAGGTTAGCTCTTTTCTTGATTTCATTTTACTTTTGTTGAAGTGTTCAGTTATTAGACAGAGTATATTTCCTGGAAATACTTTTAAACCAGTCTTTAAGGTGAGGTACTTTTTCTATGGTGTAGGATAGGTGATTTATATTCGTTTTAACACTGTCACTTTAAATTTTTTTGTGCTCAACCTGTAAAGAATGAACTTTCAGAAAATAAAAGTATGTCAGTGGGGAAACTCAGAGTGATTGTTCTCTGCTGGAAGGATTAAATAAATGTAGAGTTTCAAGCAGGTTTAGGCAGTGAACTGTAAAAGACTAAGAGAATGTGAGGGTAAAATAATCTATCTTCCATCACCAACTGATCGTGTTGCCAGTGCCACACTCTGGAAGTAGCAATGAGGTTACGTCTTCTTTTCTCTGCCTCTCCAGCAGCTGAGAGTTGGAGCCCTTTCTACCAACACCTCCTGACAAATCAGGGCACTGCTCACTGTTAGTAACAGGATAAGGCACGTAACCTAAGAGCCTGGCCACCCCCTGTTAGCTCTTTCCACGTGAAGTTTCCTTATAACTTGTAATACCTGCCTCACAGGTTTGTTGCTGAGAGTCTGACAAGAGAATATTTACAGAAGTGTTTTGTAAACAATAGTCAATGTAAATGTCAGTTATGTATAATGTAGCCCAGGAAGTACACAGACATATATATATGTTTGTGTGTATGTATATATATATATATATATGCATATTACACATATATATGCATATACACACACTGTAAGAATACAAATCAATTCCTTCTCTTCACAGCAAAATCATTTTTAAAAACTCTTGTCTGATAATTCTGTGAACTTGTATAGTGTCTTTCCTCTTGTGTACTCTGAAAGGGTTTTATAGTGAAATAAAATAAAACTTAAAGTCTGTAACACTCCAGAAACTTAACTAAGGTCTTTCATAGGTTAATGCCTCATTTATTTCTCAAAACAACCATATGACATAGGTATTATTATTTTAATTAACGAAGGAGAAAAGTAAATGCCAGAGGCTTTCATTACATTTTTAATAATTGTATTCTTGATTCAGACGTAAGAGGAGAAACACCACATAAGGGTCCACACCTTTGGGTTTATGGTAATTAAAACCATGAGCTGACGGCTGAGATATGCATAAGAATTTATTTGATAAATAGGTGTTATTTTCCTCACCAGTAGATGAGGAAATCGAAGGAGTTTTAATAATTGTCCAATTTGAAGATTCGATCAGATAGGCTTGAGCTAAAATTTGTGGTACTTATATTTACTTCTTTATTCAATATATTTCTAGAGGATCGTCTAAGACAGAAGTTCTGAGCAAAATTGCCATAGCCACTGCTATCATGGAGTTTGCAGCTGAAGGGGAGAAACAGAAACTAATCTAGTAATCAAACAAGAAAATGTAACTGACTTACCATACAAGTCTCAGCAAAATGTCTCCCTAGAGAACCCCATCCCATCTCCACTAATGGTGTGGCCTCCTCCCTTCACCACCACCCTGTTAGACTGTCCTCACAGCACTTGTTTGTCTGTTGACTTGGGTTTTTGTTTATTTATTGCATGTATCCCACTAGAATAGAAGCTCTTGAGAGCAGGGATCTTATCTGACTAATTGACTGTTGTTCCCCAGCGCCTGGAATCATGCCTGCCTGTCCTATAATTTAATTATTCATTAAATGTTTGTTGAAAGAAGAGAGGAAAGAAGAAGGGCTCCTGAGGGGAAGTACAGAGTGCTGTGAGGATGTATTTTATTTACCTGATAGGAGAAATCAGAGATATTTGAGGAAGTCACACTTGAATTGCAACTCTGATGAATGAGGTCCTAAAGGAATGGACAGAGAGAGAGAGAGTATATATGCGTGTGTGTGTGTGTGTGTGTGTGTGTAGAGAGAGGGCAGCAGGGAGTTTTACAAAGAGCAGGGAGTGTGTGCAAAGGCCTGTGGTCCAAAAGAACATGTCAAATAAAGAAGGGAAAGGAGGCCAAGGGCAATTTACGTGCACAGTGTGGCAGAAGTAGGTTGGGCCAGGGCCTTGTAGCAATTTTGACTTTATCTGGAGAGCAATGAGGGGCAACTGAAATATTTGAACCAGGAAAGAAGTGTAATGATGTTTGCATTTTCAGCAAGATCATTTTTTTGATATGGAGAGAAGAGAGGAGAGTGACAGAGCGGCTGCAGAGATCCCGGTTTAGAGTCTCTGAAATAGTCTAGAAATGAGGCCAGAGATGTTGGATGACCTTTGATGATGGCGATGAGAAAAGTGGTTGAACTCACGAGCTCTTTACAAGAGAAAACTATTCAGAATCTGTGATAGAGGGGAAACACAGGGCAGAGGGGCTGGCGGTGGCGGGGAGCCCTAACAGGTCTCTGGCCTGTGCAGTAAAATGGATGGTGATGCTGTCTTTGACAGTGAGCGCGGCAGAGGAAGGGGAACGGGTGGCGTGGATCTCTGCCTCTTCTTTGTATGCGGGTATCTCCTCGGTCTTGAAAGATTTGTTTAGGGCAGAGCCACGAGCCTTCACTTCAGTCTGCTCTGCACAGGAACTATCATATTGCTTACTTTCAATAATGATTTTTTGAACTAGAAAAGCCTACATCCATATGACTACAAATCTTGAACTAATTTCTGAAAATGTTTATGTTATTAAATCCATTCTTCATAGATGTCAAGTTCCAGATCGTGTTTTTAACTATACTAACTATACTAATCCTGAAGACAAAAATGACATACACCCTTACGAGAAATTTTCCTCTCATTTTAGACTCAAGAATAGTATCTTGAAAAATATAAGTAGCTCTTTTCATTTTAACACATCTATCTGAACATTCCCAAGAGTTTCAAAGAATGAAGGGGGAAAACTGGAAATGGGTAAACATTGGAATAAGAACAACCAGCACCTAAACTGTGAAAGTAGAATAGGATCTCATTATATAATATAAGAAGAATTACAAAGCCCACGGCACAAAGGAGGTCTGTGTCTTTTCTTTTGATGTTCCTGTGTAGTGAAACTGCAATTAGTGGTAATAGGAGTTGCATGTGCAGCTCAAAGGGGCTTGATGCAAGATTGCAGCAGGGTACAAAATGGTACAAGCAAAATCCCGTTTTCATTACCAACATATAATTTCATTGTCTCCTTTAGATAGCATAATTCTTCTGTTATCAGAATTCCCCCAACCCATTACATCACAAATGGATTATAAATGCATTATAAGTTCATCCAAGCTGATAAAAAATCAAATGCAGCAAATTGATTTGAAGGGAAGGAAGGGTTTAGAAAATGGTGGTCAAGTTGTATATGAAATGTTGCCTACTCCCCTGCTCTTATTGTTTCAAGTAATACATGCTTATGCTTAAAGACAAATACTCTGGTCTGATATACAAGCATCTTTTTTTTTTTAGGTTCTGGTTTTAATATGCTAGATTTTTCTAAAGCAATGGCAATCCCTTAAATTTTATAATCTGGCATTCCTTCCTTCCTTCCTATAATAGGTTCTGTAGCATTTTCCTAGAATTGACCTGCTTTTAACACTCTTGCTTAGCTCTGTGTAGAACTTGCATACATGTTAACATGCATTACAAACATTTAGAGAAGCATAACCATTTAAATCGATATAAATATCATATGTGTATATAATAGATGTGTAAATATGTAACTAAACCAGATGGTTCTCCACACTGAGAATTTATTTATATACACATAATAGCACAGTACACAAATAAAGCTTTTTAGTTATAAGCAAATTTGTTAAGCATATCATAGTATTCGTGCTATTTCTCTTCCTTAAAAAGTATAAAAGTATGTAACCATTTAATCTTTTAAGTTAAAAGTCCTCCATTTATTCAAGCAGTTTCTATTCTCCTCTGCATTTTAATGCCAATCTTTCTGTCACAGAATAAAATAATAAATGTATTTTCACCCTGTAAAAGATTTTTGTGTTCATTATGTAATACACAATAAACTTTAATTCATGTTAATAATTCTGCTAAGAATATCATGGTGAAAATGGGCATAAACTTGAACATTGCATCTCCTTTATTACTCTCTAATTTACTAAGTTACTTGTTTAAATATATGAAGTGGTGTCACAGATATACTTTCATTACAATTTAAAAGTAAGGCAAAACAGTCCCTTTATTCTGCCTATTTCCAATCTGAACTTAAAAGTCCTTATTTTCTGGGTAATCAGGGGAAAACTTGTTCAATGGTTTTAAATTTAATTTGAGCAAAAATCTTATCTCTTTATGCAATGTTTACTCTCTTTAAATAAAAATTCGCAGACTTTCAGTCACTCTGCTGACATCCTCTCTTCTAAGACAGCATTGGTTTAAAGGAAAGGTGGTGCTCAGACCTACCGAGGTTTCTGGGATCTACTCCGCTCTGCCCCTGTTTACCTGGTGCCTATGTAACCTGTTGAACTCTACCAGTGATCATGACAGGCTCCCATCCTCTTTTTAGTCTTTGTTCTCAAACAGGAACCAACTAAAATCCTTACCTTACCTTTTTGCTGGCCAGGGGTGTAGAAAGAGGAGATCCTGGGCTTCCCTGGTTGCGCAGTGGTTGAGAGTCCGCCTGCCGATGCAGGGCACACGGGTTCGTGCCCCGGTCTGGGAGGATCCCACATGCCGCGGAGCTGCTGGGCCCGTGAGCCATGGCCGTTGAGCCTGTGCGTCCAGAGCCTGTGCTCTGCAATGGGAGAGGCCGCAGCGGTGAGAGGCCCGCATACCGCAAAGAAAAAAAAAAAAAAGAAAGAAAGAGGAGATCCTGAAGGTAGAAGCTGTCTGAGAACCAAGAGGTGTAATAAATGGAAACTGTCAACTTTCCACTACCGAATCCACAAAGCCACCTACATCTGCACCTGACTCTTATCTCTTGTTACACTGCAGTGTCTATTAGTATCACCTGGAGGGCTTATTAAATCCTAGATTTCTGGGTTCCACAACAGAGTTTCTGATTCAGTAGGTCTTGGATAGGTCCTGCTAATTTGCAGAGCTAATATTCCCAAGTATTGCTAATGCTTCTGGTCTAGGGCCCTCACTATGAGAACCACCGCAATGAGGAAGTTTAACTCTGTATTTCTTCTCTGATTTCTTCTCAGAAATCTTGCTTCATCAGTCCTTCCTTCTATTTCTCTATTTTTCAATCTCTTACCTTCTGGGGAATCCTTTGAATCAGCACACAGCCATGGTCTACGCTGTGTATCTTACAAAATACAAAACAAAATGCACACATAACTACCAATAGCTTTCTTGGACCCAAGATGCCTCTCTGGCTACCATATGGTCTCCACAAAGCCACAGTTCTTGGAGGAGTTTTCCACTCATGCTGTAGCTCTTCACTACCTTTTGCTTTTTACTAGCTTTGTACAATCTGGGTTCTGCTTTGGCTACTTCTACTATTACACCGTAACGGCTGATCTGGCGAATCTAAGTACATTTTATACTTTTATGGCACTTTTCAGTTATTCTTAGGTAGGACCAAATTTTAAAAGAAATGAACATTTCAGAGAATTCTCTCATTTGTAGAATTACGTCCCAACTTGCTCTGCCGCTTACAAGTTGGGTAATTATATGTAAATGCTTTGCGTTTTGAGGCTCGGTATCCACCCATGGTAACTAGAGTTAATGATGTGTCTTGCTAGATTATTTTGAGGTTAGAGCTATCACACATATAATGCCTAGAATGGTGCTTGGAATGTGAGCATAACTAATAATAACAATAGAAATAATAATCTAATTTTGACAGAACACAGAAAAATCAGATTTTGAGTTTGTGCTTTGTCACCGACTATCAGAATGCACGAGGATGACAGCACCGATTTTTTTCAGGGGAGTGTTTATTATATGTCAATTCTATTGAATCCAAGGAATGCTTTACTATGAATTAAGCAGATCACTTGTTTTTTTTGTTTGTTTGTTTGTTTGTTTTTTTGTGGTACGCGGGCCTCTCACTGCTGTGGCCTCTCCTGTTGCGGAGCACGGGCTCCGGACGCGCAGGCTCAGCGGCCATGGCTCACGGGCCCAGCCGCTCCGCGGCATGTGGGATCTTCCCGGACCGGGGCACGAACCCGTGTCCCCTGCATCGGCAGGCAGACTCTCAACCACTGCGCCACCAGGGAAGCCCTGCAGATCACTTGTTGAGAAGGTACCTTATCATCTAACATCCTGTAGACAGGCCATGATGGCTGTTGAACCACTAGAACTGAAGAACTGTCTTATTAACCAAGAGTTATCCAAAGGGATCCTCTGGGTGCTAAACATATTCCTCCCTATAACTGCCTTGTAACCACACCTGTGTCTTCTCATGATCAAAGTCAACTAGCCTTTGTGGAATTGATGGGCCTGACAGAATCAGCTCATCTTTACCAGAACCCAGAAACTCACCAGGGACTGTTTTTTCAGAAGCTCAACTCTTCTCCTCTGAGATGGCTCCAGAGCCACAGGGGGCCACAATACGTGTCCTGTCGGGCTTGTCATAAACCACACGCATCATCTTTTCTCACCCCAGATGCCTACAATATCATAGCATCTACAGACCGTGTGTCCTAAGCAGTACTGGTCCCTTCCCTCCAGCCTGGGTCTGGGCTGAACTCCTGTCCCGTTCTGTGCTCTAATCACAACTGGCAGCTTTTCATGTCATCCAGTGTAGGGGCCAGAGTAATATTCCCGGCTGTGGCATATTCTGCCTCCAGAACTGAAAGAGGCTTGCCAGGTATTGTGCTTCCTTCTTTGTAGCGGAAGATGTGAGGGACAATAATTTTTTTTTTCTTTTCTTTGAAGTGGTTGGCCCAGCGTTCCTCAGACAACAGGACTTTTAGAAATTTCGGAGGTGCAGCAGACCCCTGAAACCTTGCTCACCTCTCACCCTCTGGAGCACATGTGTCTCCTAAAGCCTGCAACATAGTTGTCATTTCTTGTTTATTTGGTTCTATTAGCATGATGTTATCAGTATGCTGTGCCAACAGGATGTTCTTCAGAATGTGCAGCCAGTCCAGATCTCTTTGACAGAGGGAGAAAGTGTTAGCATAACCCTGGGGCAAGACTGCAAATGTATACTATTGTCACTTCCAAGTGAATGATAATTGTTTCTGTGCCTCTTTCTGAAAAGGGTAAAAAAAGGAACACATTTTCCAGATCAAAGGCTTTATACCGTGGACCTGAGGCTGTGTTTATCTGTGCTGGCAAGGATAGCATAGCAACTGCAATGAGGGCTACTGCTTGACTGAGTTTGACTGTTGGCCTCCAGGAAACAACTCGCTTTCGTAGGCGCCAGACTTGTGATTTGAATGGAGATACGTTGGGATCACTAGCCCTGCCTTCTTTAGGGCCAGTAATCTCTGCCATCTCTCTTGCAATGCGATACTGGTTTTGGTTTACGGTCTTGGCTGGGAGAGCCGTTTCAGAGGCCCCACTCGGCTTTCCACACCACTACGGGACTCAGGCAAGGAAAATAGTATAGAGGCCGTGCCGATTACCAAATATATCCATTTCAAGTGTAATATTGAGAAATGGGGGCATTACTGGGTGGGCTCATGAGTGAGTGGACAACTGTGGGCTAGACCTGGGCCACGACTCCATTTAATACCTGGCCCTATATGCCCCTTCTTCAACAGGGGGGGTCGTCAGGGCACTTTAGTTCCCCAGTGTTCAATGTCAACAAGGATCTTACGCCAATGACCTAGAAATGTTTAGGTGTTCTCTTTTCCTCAATGAATAGATGAAGATTAGCATGTTAGAAGTTTAGAAGGGAGTGCTACGGAAGGGCAGATAATAAAGCAAGATTGAACAGAGGGAGAAGTTGGGCTGCAGTGCAGTTTCAGCAAAGGCCTCAGCTGATCATACATGGAGCTCTGAAGGTTGCCCTTTCAAGTTGTCCCACATTACGGCGAGGAGACAGGCCTTTCTACTCCCCCTTCAATAGTTCATTGGATTGGAGGCTTTCCTCAGGAATGGGGTTTGACCTTGGACAAGGTAGCTCTCCAGGTGAAGGTAATTTCCTGAGAGGGCTGAGAACTGAGAATTGTCAGCACACAATACTCCCATCAACTGAGGGAAAATTTCGGCTCTAAAGGTGGATCTGAATATCACAATACCCCCTGAATCTTCCATTATCCAACCCTGGGGAAATGTTCATTCTAGAATTATACCAGGTGCTCAAAATCATAAATAGAGAATAAATTTAAAGTCACCTTCAAAACATTGTCTCTAAAGAGTTTGCTACCTTTGGGATTTTGTTCTAATATGATGTTTGGGTTTTTTTGTTTGTTTTTGTTTCGTTTTGTTTTTGGCCACACTACATGGCTCATGGGATCTTAGTTCCCCGACCAGGGATTGAACCTGGACCGTCAGCTGTGAGAGTGCAGAGCCCTAACCACTGGACTGCCAGGGAATTCCCAATTATGTTTTATTTTATTTTTTACTTTTTAAGATTGTGGTAAACTATGCATAGCATAAAACTTACCCTCTTAAATATTTTCTAAGTGTATGATTCAATGGCATTAAGTACATTCACAATGTTGTATAACAATTACCACTATCCATTTCCAGAACTTTTTCATCATCCCAAAGAGAACTTTTGTGCCCATTAAATAATAACTCCGTTCCTTCTCTCCAAGCCCCTGACAACCACCAATCTACTCTCTGTCTCTATGAATTTGCATATTCTAGGTACCACATATAAGTGGAATCATACAATATTTGTTCTTTTGTGTCTGGCTTACTTCACTTAGCACAATGTTTTTAAGGTTCTTCTACCTTGTAGCATGTGTCAGAATTTCATTCTGTTTTAAGGCTGAAGATATTCCATTATGTATATATTATATATATGCAATATTCCTTTACATATATATATACATATACATACACATGTATGTTAGACTTTGCTTATCTATTCATCTGTTGATGAACATTTGGTTTCCACAATTTGACCATTCTGAATGATGCTGCTATGAACAATAGTGTACAAATGTCTGCTTGAGTCCGTGTTTTTAATTTTCTTGGGTATATAGCCAGGCATGGAGTTACTGAACTAAATAGCTATATTTTAAACGATAGCAATACATATTTGTTTTATTCAAAATGTTCACTATAGAAAGAATATAGTTCTTATTGTAGACAAAATTATATTCATTTAATAAATTTGCTTTTATTTATTGAATATATGCCAATTTGCTGAGTACCTTATATGTATTATATCTTAGATAATTGCTGGCAGATAATAAGTACAAATTAAATGGTATGATTGATATTTACTACTATTATTATCTCACTGACTACTTATAGTAACATCTGAAAAAAGAGTATAAATATTTTTATGCTAAATGTATTAAATGGAATAACGGGCTTGGACAGGTTAATAGCTTGCCTAAGGTCACACAGATCCATGGTAGCAGAGCCAGGCTGCCTCCAGAAGTCTTTGCCGCAAAGACTATGCTCTGAACTATTATCCTTACTTATACTTAGAGAACTGTTAGATCTTTCGCCTTATATTTAAAGACCTCATACTTACTTTAAAAATGTATTTAATTACTTTAAAGTGTGGAATTCCCTAAGGGGAATTTCGTGGTTTTATTTGTTTGCTTTTGCTACAGCATATTCATATATCTGATAAAAATATCAGTAAATAATTATCAAGTAAATTATTTTAGTATAAGCATTTTGATAGTCATAACGGTACTTTTTTTTCCTATTTGTCCTCTAATTCCATGAGAGATGGAATATAGGACTAGCCTAAGATGTGTATAATTTTTCATTTTCATGTATGTGAGAACTGGAAGCAAATCAATTTTCTTCCCGAGATTTTTTCAGTTAATAGACTTTGTAACATTTTAGAGTTTTTAGGCCATTTGTCAGACATATTATTTTATTTGGAGCAAGTAGAAAGTTATTTGAAAATACTTCATTGGGACTTCCCTGGTGGCGCAGTGGTTAAGAATCCGCCTGCCAATGCAGGGGACATGCGTTCGAGCCCTGGTCCGGGAAGATCCCACATGCCACGGAGCAACTAAGCCCGTGTACCACAACTACTGAGCCCACGTGCCACAGCTACTGAAGCCCGCATGCCTAGAGCCTGTATTCCACAACAATAGAAGCCACTTCAATGAGAAGCCCGCGCAATGAAGAGTAGCCCCCGCTCGTCGCAACTAGAGAAAGCCTGTGCACAGCAAAAAAGACCCAATGCAGCCAAAAATAAATAAGTAAAGAAATAAATTTATATTAAAAAAAGAAAATACTTCATTATCTTCTTTTTCAGAAACACAAAGCATATTTATCAGATAGTTAACTCTGTTTACACACCAGCAATTTGTTTTAAATCAAAATAAATAGAAAAATAATTTAACTTTGCTTTTACCATAATTATTTAAAACCCATTTGCCTATCATTATTTTAGGAGAAAAAATTTATCACATAATTAATAAAATGTATAGTTATTTGTTCCCTAGTTTGCTAATAGATTTACGGGCAAGCAACCATGCACAAAAAGCCAGTTTAACAAGACAACCTTTAAAAAAAAAAAGTGTCTCTACACAAAAATATAGCTAAAAACTATATTAAGAAAAATGTGCAAAATGGGAGTTACATATCTATTCTATTGGTTTTTACATTTTGTAAGAGATATTGTATAAAGTGGCATAGATATCTGTCTGAATAAATCAAGTTAAATCAAGGGAAAAAGTTTCAAGGGCAATTTGCTTTCATATTGTATTGAATTTAGGGTACAATCTTCGGTCAGCATGCTGCTTTTTGCTATCAGCTTGTTCCTTAATGAAATTTTCTTATCACATTATTTATTCTTTTTTTTTTTTTTTTTTTTTTTTTGCGGTACGTGGGCCTCTCACTGCTGTGGCCTCTCCCGTTGCGGAGCGCAGGCTCCGGACGCGCAGGCCCAGCGGCCATGGCTCACGGGCCCAGCCGCTCCGTGGCATGTGGGATCCTCCCGGACCGTGGCACAAACCGGCATCCCCTGCATCGACAGGCGGACTCTCAACCACTGCGCCACCAGGGAAGCCCCTCTTATTTTAAAACGATTATATCTCTACCTGACTGTGGTTTGGCTGTATGAAAACTGGGATAAGAAAGGTAACATATAGCCGAGATTTTTAAAGAATTTATCAGACGCTTCAAACTATAGGTAACATATATCATGATAATTTAACGGCATTATTAAGTGTATACAACCCAAATTTAAACACTTAGCATCTAATCACAGCTTCACTTGAAATTGATAAGCAAATTTCGTTAACATGTCAATACTTCTCACTCTTCGATTATTTAGAACAGTATTTTCTAAAATAAATTTGTCAAGCTTTGTCTCTTGAAATGTTTGGTCAAAAAAGTTTTTCTTGGGGGGGACTTCCCTCGTGGCGCAGTGGTTAAGAATCCGCCTGCCAATGCAGGGCACACGGATTTGAGCCCTGGTCCGGGAAGATCCAATATGCCACAGAGCAACTAAGCCCGTGAGCCACAACTACTGAGCCTGCGTGCTGCAACTACTGAAGCCCGCGCACCTACAGCTCGTGCTCTGCAACAAGAGAAGCCACCGCAATGAGAAGCCCGTGCACCACAACGAAGAGTAGCCCCCGCTAGCTGCAACTAGAGAAAGCCTGCGTGCAGAAACGAAGACACAACACAGCCACAAATAAAAATAAATAAATTTATATAAAAAAAAAGTTTGGGGAATTCCCCACAATTACCTCTTTTCAGCGAATGACTGCACACATTAGTCTACAGATCACTCTATGCAGTCCTGCAGTAAGTAAATTCAATTAATGTACTAATTCAAAAAATCCAAAACCCTGATTTAGAAATTACATATATATGTGGGAGACTCTTAACCTCTGTGGAGTCCAACCTGGCAAATAACAGTAAAATAGAAAGCAAAAAAAAAAAATGTCTTTGGATTTCATATTGGTATATATAAATATTTGCTTAAATATATTGTCACCTGCACTAAGCTTTAGTATGAGGAGTATTAAGTCACTAGCAAGATTTCATTCAGTTGACAGGATTTCTAAATTAACTCCTTTAATTGTTATATGTCAAGCATATTAAACAAATGAAGTACCTGGTGCTGAAAAAATTAGTTACAGGTCATAAAGTTCAGGATTAACTATATTGAATAATTCAGAAACAATGAACTTTTTGAACTAAGATGAGAACTTAAGAAATTTTGCTATATTATATAAATTGAAGTGTCCACATTTTTATATTCTTAGCAGAAAACAGGTAAATTTAAACTGTAATATTTTATAAAATTAGATAACTGATTTAGTGTCTAATATTTATTTTTAAGATGAATTTGGTTTATTCATAAATCTATTAGCATTTTGGGAAGAGACTTTATAAGAAAAAAAAGAATTACATGAAATAATGTCATGGTTAGAGGAAAGAATAATTTGATCATAACATTGATCAGGCAATGTGTTATAACTTTCTACAGAAAAGAGAAGATGCACTGAACATCATTTAGATAGTTTTCTGTGTGCTTTTCATATAAAAAGTATATATCAGAAGAACCTCCTTTTTATTTAAAAAGTAAGAAATGTTTGCATTAGATATATGAACATCTAAGATCTGATATAGTTTTTTTATGTACCTGGAATCCATTGAATAGCAAGAAAGCACACTACCTTCTCCTTTACCTTAATGCCTAAATTCTAAACTTCATTTGTAAGATGCCCTGTATCTCTCAGTTCTATTAGAAAAAATAAAGCTCACCTTGTTACCTAACAGTATTTTTGAGTATCCACTTAATGTCCATGCCAGTGATGGAGTGCTACAGATGCTCGAGCACACTTCCTCACTACACCTTAAGTGGTCTGAGTTATTCAAAAAGGTCATTGGGGACCTTTGTGGGAGGTCTAATAACAACTGGCATGGAATCTGAACAAACTGATAAGAAAGAAGAAGGCAGATGGAGAACAAAGTATCAGCTTTATTACTGTATTTATTACTTTACTACTATGTTGGAGAATGTACTTAGCGTAAGAGCTGAATGAGATCCCTAACTGAACTTCAAACTTAAACAGACCTAAGCACCTAATTCTGGATAAGACTTAGGGGTTAGAAGTACTGAGGAGAATTTGTGCTACATGCAGGCATCTGGCTCCCAGAGGAAAAAAAAGAGATGAGCTAATTTAAGCATACTTAATTTTGTTTTCTTAAATTGACCAGTTAGGTGATTCACACTCTTTCCTTTGGGGCAGAATGAATTCAGCTCCCTCAATATGGAAATAAACATGAGGAGTTTGGATGATGTGTTCTCCCTTAACAGTGTTATCTGAATGATATCTGAGGAGGCAAATGTGATGTCACTGAACATACATCAACTCTTAAATGAAGAGATGTTGGTAAGAGTTTGGTTCTACCATTCAGATGCTGTTTTACCTTGAAGATGTCAAAACTACCCAAGCTCCAGTTTTCTCATTTGTAAATTAATAATAATAATAATGTCTAACTTTGTTAAAATAACAATGTTATTTTAAGGGTTAAAACAAATAGTGCATGTGAAAATGCATGAAAAATACAATATCATTATTATATTATTAGGTGGTATAGGTCAGTCAAGAGTTATTGAGCACCTTACTAAGCATTGGAGATGTAAAGATGAAGAAGATAGTCTCTGACCTTGGGTCTCATGTAAGAATAAAAAATTAAAAAGGGAAAGGGCAGTAATAAGAAAGGGCAGTAATAAGAAATGGTCCGAGTGCTTACGGGTGCACTGAAGTCTCATTCATTAAGAACTCATGGGAATATTTAAGTCAGTTACAAATTTTGATATAGATCACATGAATCCATTAAAGAAACAACAGCTAAGCTTTATGTCCACAGCTTTCTTTCTATACTTACTTTGCTCTCTAACCGACATTTTTATGAACATAAATGATACGAATCTAAACATTGAACTACTGAGGTCTTGTCATGTGGTGGTAACATTGGATTTATCAACATCAGGTTGTACATTGTGAAAAACTAGGGAGCATGTCACAAGATCAGAATGCTTATGGGTCAGGACTGACATCTAAGACGAAAGCCAAAGCTAGGAGATTCTTCCCATTATAGTGAGAGCTGTGAAATTTCAAAAGGAAGAACCTGTGCAGTAGACTAGGGTCAAAACCAAATAGGGACTAAAAATCCCAGGAAAACACACAGGAACTATAGACTTGCACAGAAGAAGATTAATTCCTTGAACTAATTTCAACTCATCTCACTTTCTAAAATGAAAGCTATCTTAGACAGGCAGCTGAAAATACTAGATGAAAGTACTGTTAGCCTACTTCTTTCAAATCTCTCCCATTTTAAAAGTGTGATAAAATATACATAACATAAAATTTACCATTTTAACAGTTTAAAATGTACAACTTAGTAACATTAAGTACATCACAGTGTTGTACAACCATCACCACTATCCATTTTCATAACTTTTTTGTCATCCCAAATAGAAACACTGTAGCCATCAAACAATAACTCCTCATTCTTCCCTCCCCCCAGCCTATGCTGCCATGAACATTGATGTACAAATATCTGTTGAGTCCACGATTTTCATTTTTGGGGGTATACACTCAGAAGTGGAATTGCTGATTTATATGGCAACTTTATTGTTTAATTGTTGGAGGAACCACTATACTATTTTCCATAATGGTTACACCATTTTGCATTCCCACCTGCAATGCATGAGGTTACAATTTCCCTATATCCTCACCAAGACTTATTATTTTCTGTTTTTTGTTTGCTTGTTTTTTAATTATAGCCATCCTAATGGGTGTGAACTAGTATCTCATTGTGATTTTTTTTTTTTTTTCCTATATGCGGGCCTCTCACTGTTGTGGCCTCTCCCATTGCAGAGCACAGGCTCCGGACGAGCAGGCCCAGCGGCCATGGCTCACGGGCCCAGCCGCACCGCGGCATGTGGGATCCTCCCGGACCGGGGCACGAACCCGTGTCCCCTGCATCGGCAGGCAGACTCTCAACCACTGCACCACCAGGGAAGCCCTCATTGTGGTTTTGATTTGCATTCTCCTAACGATTAACACTGGTAAGCATCTTTTCATGTACCTATTGGTCATTTGTGTATCTTCTCTGGAGAAATGTCTATTCAAATCCTTTGCCTATTTTTGAATTGGGTTGTTTGCTTTTTGTTGTTGAGTTGTAGGTGTTCTTTTTATAGTCTTCATATTAATCTTTTATCAGATATATGATTGGCAAATATTTTCTCTCATTCTGTGGGTCGTCTTGTCATCCTCTTGATAGTGTTCTTTGGTGTACAGATGTTTTAAATTTGATGAAGTCCAATTTAGCAATTCTTTCTTCTGTTGCCTGTGCCTTTGGTATCATATCCAAGAAATCATCGCCAGCCTACTTTTTAAAGTAAGAAAACAATAAATAAAAACTGGAACAATGCTCAATTAGCTTTTGCAGTATTATTTATTATTTTAATTTTTACTTTATTATTGTGTTATCCCAAATTTAAAAATGAACTCTTTCCACTCATTGTAAACTTGAAAAAATATTTTTATGACATTCATAAAATGCTATAATGACTGGTTTGTTTGTAGTGATACATGAAAAAGACTGATTTTATTACCAATGGGGAAAATTGGCAAAGATCTTGTCTTTATTTTCAAATCTCAGTGTAATTTACAGGTTAATTGTGCATTACAAACACAAAATATTTAGATTGGAGGAGTTGCTCTCTCTATATTGCTAGTGATCTAAATACACATGAAGAAAAAAGGCATTAATTTGAGGGCAAAGAGGTGCCAGAAATGATTTATACATTTTTATGGAGTGTGAGGAAATGGACATCACTCTCAGGTAGTTTTTATGAATACTAAGGATAAAATTCTGAAGGAACTAGGCTACAAAACAATCATTTCACAGAAGCAAATATTGACGTAAAACCAATATGTCTTGTTCTTCAGTGAATGGTAGAGATGAATCATGGAGATTATTCAATATCATTGCTTTGAGCAAGATGGTCTAACCAAAGCTATCTTCCAAGGATATTACAGCTCCTTTTGTGCTTTAAAAGTACTCTAAATTCCTGAAGCAAGAATCTGAAATAAGCTGGACTCACCCTCATAAACAGAATGCAAAAGTCACCTGTCTGTTACAGATGAATGACCTTCATATTTACATACCCAAATGTATCTGCTTAGAAGGACATATGAATAGTGTTAAACTGTCCTTGTTTGCCAGAATTTGTATTAAGAAGGCTAGAAGCCACCAAGAGAAAAACAAATTCAGTTCAAATAGGAGATGCAGAAGAAGAATATAGACACATATGTTCTTATCAAAAAATTAGAGCAAGGGCTTCCCTAGTGGCGCAGTGGTTGAGAGTCCGCCTGCTGATGCAGGGGACACGGGTTCGTGCCCCGGTCCAGGAAGATCCCACATGCCGCGGAGCGGCTGGGCCCATGAGTCATGGCCGCTGAGCCTGCGCGTCCGGAGCCTGTGCTCCGCAACGGGAGAGGCCACAGCAGTGAGAGGCCCGCGTACCCCAAAAAAAAAAAAAAAAAAAAAAACACAAGGATTAATGTTTCAATATGAAAGAAAATTTTGGCTGTTGCTATTAGTCATCATAATAAAGATAAATATCTGACAACAGTAGACAGGTAATGATTTGAACGGTGGGCTTTGGATGGCAGAGGAAGCAGATGCACTTTTTATATATTTTTTAAAAGAATCAATTTCAGTTTTCATACATAGTTTGATAGCACATAAGAAAATGTTTTGTGGTGTCCCCTCTTTGATCCCTGAGGTTATGTGAGCTCAGTAAAAAATTAGATTAAAACCAAATATGTAAAAATCTTTATTATTTCTTCCTGCAACCTTACTTAGAATTGCTCCCTAGATAAAGAGCAAACCATTTCCTTCAACATTTTATTTCTCCAGAAATATTACTCTCATTCTTCCAATTAAGAGGATCCCAGGTCAACCCATTCTAGCCTATTGTTGCCTTCCTCAGGTACATCCAAGAATTCACTAATGTAATAAGTAGGATTTTTCTGAAAACACCAACTACCTGGCATATTTCTCCTACATGGTTCACAATTAAGAGAAATTTTTTTCCAGGCACCTTGGCATGGTTGTGGGTTTTATTTTATTCAGAGTGACATCTCCTCCTGGTCATAATCTGAATTGCAGCAGGGCAGAGCAGGAGATGGAGATATATGAGGATGGTGATTATTCATAATTGCTATGTTAAGAAACAGAATAAAGAAAGACTTTTTCCAGTACTCAAAAAATGACACTTTCTTAACTGAAACTGATTTTATATTTTGAAGTTTTTTCCTCTATATAAATATGACTTTCTGGCGGCTCATCAAATTTCAGCTTCTATAATATGTCTGAAATTCAGGTGGATTCTAGAGTACTAGCTTTAGACTCTCTCTCTCTCTCTCTCTCTAAAAAAGGGAAACAAATAGGTATAAAGGAAGTACAATAAAATAGTTTAAATAAAAACATTAATATGTAAGGAGAGAAATGAATATTCACCGTGACATATATTTATATAAAATATATAAAATATTATATATTTATATATGATGCAAAAACATAAAAGTCATTGTCATACACCACACTAAAAACTACTTCAGTGTAGTTGAGTACAACGCCTACACATGTTGTTCCATTTTCCTGATCTGTGTTATCTCTGGGCCTGGAAAATAGCACCTTTGTATGTGCTTTATATCAACTTTATATGTGACCCAAGCAATATGCAGATCATCTAGGGTGTCTGAGCTAAACTAAGTGGTTTAGCAAAGTGTTGGATCAAATTACTTCAACACTGCCATTATCTGAAGGAGCAGGACAAGGGTTAACCTACTGCACTGATGACTAATATTCAGCTGTGCCAGCATCACAGTAATGTTAAAGGTCTTCCTGACTCAAAGGCATATTTGTTCTGAAAGGGTTTGCATTTATTTGGTCAAGGGCGGAAAGTTTGGTTGTTGACCAGGTTGAGGTCACAGGGTAAGATTACCTATTTGTAAGGAATGCACATCTTGTTTTCATTATGAAGAAGGTATTAAAAAAAACTTTAAAAAGGCATGAAGACCTGAAAACAAATGACTAGCTTGACTCCAACCCTTGCTACCAACATATTTTCCCTTATCAATTCATTTTCAAAACAAAACAAAATCTTTGGACCGTTCTAGCAAGTCCATCATGCTTTGCTCAATTACAATCTTTTTGTTTTTAACCTCTGGCCAAAGGGGTGCTTGGGCCGGAGAGAAGTTAAATCTTTCTTTGCAGACTCTTTGGAAGTCATCAGCTTGGTTTGTCGGCTGCCAGTTCGTGGTCTTTTATCTAACGATGTGGTGATCACAGCTGATTTTCATGTTACACGTGAAATCTACGATAAGCTGGAAAATCATTTTGTGTCTTGGGAAATGGATTAAATTTAAAAAGGCATTCATCATTGCTTTGACATTGACTTACATTTTAGTGTTTAGCATGATATATTATTTGTCAGTTAAAAACAAAAATTAACAATGCTGGTGCTCTTTTTGTAAAGTTCTGGGTGCGTATTATACTCTATGAAGTCGTTTTAAAGATAGATATTTCACTATTAATGGTTTTAACCCTCTGGTGGTCCATATTGAAAATCTTTCAAAAAGAAAATGTTCATCTATTACACAGAGGCACTTTTTAGGATTAACACTATTAAAAAGAAAAGTGTTTTCTTTGGCTGTGAATAAAATAGGAATATTTTATTCCTATTTGCCTCGCAAAAGATAGTCTCTTGGAAATTTTAGTTTTAGTATTTAAATTTCATGTACAAAAGAAATTTCCTTTATATATCGAATATGTATGTCAGTTTTTGAAGGTATGTTTAAATATAGAAATAAAAGTGCCATCAGAAAACACAATAAAAAAACTAAAATGTGTCTGCTATCAAGTATTCATTTTTTCATTAGTTCAACAATTTTTTTAAATGTCTATCAAATTCCAGACACTGTGCTAGGTCTGGAATTTTTACTTTTTTTTTTTTTTTTGCGGTATGTGGGCCTCTCACTGCCGTGGCCTCTCCCGTTGCGGAGCACAGGCTCCGGACGCGCAGGCTCAGCGGCCATGGCTCACGGGCCTAGCCGCTCCGCGGCATGTGGGATCTTCCCGGACCGGGGCACGAACCCGTGTCCCCTGCATTGGCAGGCGGACTTTCAACCACTGTGCCACCAGGGAAGCCCCTGGAATTTTTAACAGTGGGGAAACAAAACCAAACAAAACCTTGAGGTCCCTTCCCTCACGATGAGATAACAATAAGAAAACTAAGTAAAATATATAGCATGTTAGCGATAAAGGGTAAGAAAGAGAGGCAAGAGGATAAGGAAAGTGCCTGTGTACAGGGCAGGGTCTCAGGGGTTGATGATGATACAAACAGGGTGTAAGAAAATCTTCACTGGAAAGATGGCATTTAATAAAGACCTGATGGAGGTGAGGATGCCAGACACATGATTTCTAGAGGAGGAGCCTCCCTGATGGAGGTACAAATGCCCTGAGGCAGAACTGCACCAGCATGGCATCAGCATGGTAGAGCAGAGTAAGCTAAGAGGATAGAAGGAGATAAAAGGTCGATGAGGTCAGAGAAGTGAGAGGGGCCAGATATGGCAGACCTTATTCTTCATTAGGAAACCATTGCAGGGTTGTGAGCAGAGGAGTGGTATTACTTGACCTACATTTTGACATGATTGCTTTGTTGTAAATAAACTGCCAAAGACAGAGAAGGGAAATCAGTAAGGAGATTATTGTAAAAAATCAATAATATATTTTTAGAAGATAACATTCACACACATAAAATTAATAGAAAATAATGCAAAGGAGGATATAATCATGCTGCCACATGCCCAGCACCACCAAAGTTGTTTCACACTTTTCTTTCCCTAAGACTGAAACTTCTATTGTGGAACACACAAAAACTTGCCTCCAGCTTTATGAAAAATGTTCATTCATTCTTTCAATAAAAATTTATTGTGCATCTAATATGTGCCAGGCATAAAGATAGTCACTAGAGATATAAAGATGAATAACAAATAGCCTTTTTTCAAAATACTCACAGTCTCATGAGCAAAACAGAAATATTAAAAGATGTATGTAGTAATACAATTTAGAAACACAATGCCAGAGATATGTCCAGGGCATTATTGAAACACAAAGTATATACAGAGTAAGGACATGTATTTTAACCTAGGCAATCAGGAAAAGTTTCTAAGTATTGTTCTGAGTAGATTTTACTCTCTCAAAACTCTGGTCCTAACACCCTAATACATAGGAAAGCTATACACCTAGGAAATAGTTTTTAGAGATTTAAAAGAATTGAGTTTTCTCTTAGGTATCCAGGATTCATTTAAAATGTTTCAGACAAACAACTTCAAAAAGTTTACTTATTTTATACTCAATTTCATTTGTTTCCTCTTGCCCTCATGTCATTAGTATCACCTGTAAAAACGGAACGTTTGCATCAAAGTCTGTGAATTTCTGACCATCAATTCCTTTCTGGAAATTATCCAAATTTGTCTTTATAATGATAGTTTGCTGCTCCCTGAAGACGAGATGGTCACAACTGATTTTTATATCACTCATGAAAATCTATGAGAGACCACAAAATCATGCAGTGTACTGGGGGAAAAGAAATGACATTTTCAATAACAATCATTAATAGAAGGTGAAACTGGTTCACCGAAAAGAAGAAACACAGGACTAACAGGTTCTTCTGTGTCTCCACCTATCAGAAACTTGTCATAGACTTAATGAGTTTGATTTCAGCAAGGTGCTAGATGGATACCCCATGTGAATCTGGTTTGGAAGTTGTATCGAAATGTGTTAATAGATAACTTCAACTTGGAGGGCTATGGTCTTAGTTCTATGGCACAAATTTTTGATTTTGGCTTTATTTGGCTTTTTCACTCTTATACCAATAATATTGAAAGGACCCATTTCAAAGTACCCGCTAAACACACCAAGTGATCAGTAGCACACAAAGATATGAAAATTTTATCAAATTATAGATGATACAAAACTGGGATTAAGTCTTATCTAGATTAAAATACCTATGGTCAAAGTAATCTGGGGACTTCCCTGGTGGCACAGTGGTTAAGAATCCGCCTGCCAATGCAGGGGACACAGGTTTGAGCCCTGGTCCAGGAAGATCCCACATGCTGTGGAGCAACTAAGCCCATGCACTACAACTACTGAGCCTGTGCTCCAGAGCTCGTGGGCCACAACTACTGAGTCTGTGTGCCACAACTACTGAAGCCCGCGTGCCTAGAGCCCGTGCTCCACAACAAGAGAAGCCACGCAATGAGAATCCCGTGCACCACAACGAAGAGTAGTCCCCACTCACCACAGCTAGAGAAAGCCCGCGCGCAGCAACGAAGACCCAACACTGCCAAAAATTTTAAATAAATAAATAAACAAAATTTAAAAAATGTAATCTGAATAGTTTGGAATGATGGCACAAATTCTGTAGAAATAAGTTATAAACCTACATTAAAAATCAATGGAATAAAAAAGATAATAGAATTTCTAGGCTGAAACAGCTAACTTTTCCTCATTTACTCTTCCCATTTTCTCATAGAACTTCTTCAAAAAACACCCAAGAAGAAACAACATTGTAACGGCATTGGTAACTAGGTATGCTAATTAAGTTGTACCTAACAGGGATAGGTATTAATTTGGCCACAGAAGAGTTCCAGGCACTCTTTGATGAACCTCTATCTCAGGAACACACAGACGTCAACATAGGTATCCATTTCCATATCCAGTGCTCATATTTACTGAACACTCACGATGTTCTGAGAACAAGCCAAACTCTAGAATTGGAAAGGTGAGAAAGCACAGTTCCTGCTCTCAACGAACTTACTGTCTAATGGGAAGGATAAAAAACGATAACCAGCAAATGTCAAGAGATGTTTAAGGGTAGTACGTTGGATGCAGCTTGGAAGGGACATCTAACCAAGCTTGGAAGAGTCAGAGGGGTGCTTTTGGATGTGTTATGTGATGATCTGAAACAAAATTGGGAGCTAGGTAGAAGGCGGTAGTGGTGTGTGTGTGTTTAGCAGTGTGTATAGTGTAGTGTAGTTTGGTCTGATGAGAGGATGGGGAAAGGTGGTAAAGAGTTTCTAAAGTTGAGTAAGCAGCATGTGCAAAGGCCTGGAAGTCAGAGAAGGACGATAAGTAGTTGGTGGAATTATCAGTTGGTATTATGAGGGTAAAGGGTACAAAATTCTGGGAGAGTGATGAACAATGAAGCTATAGTAATAATCAGAGGCCAATGGTAAAGGTCTTCTATGCCACCCTGAGAAGTTTGGACTTCAGACTATTTTTATGGGAAGCATTTATATGGTTTTAATCATGGAATGATATGATTAGATTTGCATTTTATAAAACGAAATTAGCTACAGATTGGAAGATGGATTGGAATGGGGGCAGGCTGCTGTGAGAGACTAGTTAGGGGGGTGTGGCAGAAATTTGTGCTAGCTGTGATGGTGGCCTGGGTGAAGGTAATTGCTATTGGAATTGAAAGCAACAAATGCATTAAAGAGAGATTAAATAGAAATTACAATATTCAGAGAGAATAAGTTAAAAGAGAATAACTATCTCTTGTTAATCAGTTAAGTAGAGAATATCAGGAAGAAGGGTTCATTAGAATAATATCAGGGATTTTGAGCTGGACAAATACATAGACTATATCAACCTTTTAAATCAGGAGAAGTGTATTTGGAGAATGCAGGAGCAATGTTCCATTGTCATTTACTCGCCCAAATATATGAAATTTTGGAATAAAGCAATTGACCTTATTCCCTGCAACATTCGTTTTAAAGTGGTGCTGGGAAAACTGGACAGTTACATGTAAAAGAATGAAATTATAGAACATTCTCTAACACCACATACAAAAATAAACTCAAAATGGATTAAAGACCTAAACGTAAGATCGAATGCTGTAAAACTCCTAGAGGAAAACATAGGTAGAACACCCTTTTACATGAGTCGCAGCCATATTTTTTTGGATCTGTCTCCTAGAGTAATGGAAATAAAAGCAAAAATAGACAAATGGGACCTAATGAAACTTAAAGGCTTTTGCACAGCAAAGGAAACTATAAACAAAACAAAAAGACAGCTTACGGACTGGGAGAAAATATTTACAAATGATGCTCCTGAAAAGGGATTAATTTCCAAAATCTACAGTTCATACAGCTTAATATCAAACAATCAAACAACCCAATCAAAAGATGGACAGAAGACCTAAATAGACATTTCTTTAAAGAAGACATACAGATGGGCAATAGGCACATGAAAAGATGCTCAATATCACTAATTATTAGAGACATGCAAGGCAAAACTACAATGAGGTATCACCTCACACCAGTCAGAGTGGCCATCATTAAAAAGTCCACAAATAATAAATGTGGGAGAGGGTGTGGAGAAAAGGAACCCTCCTACACTGTTGGAGGGAATGTAAATTGGTACAGCCACTGTATAGAGGTTCCTTAAAAAACTAAAAATAGAGTTACCATATGATCAAGGATCCCATTCCTGGTCATATATCCAGAGAAAACTCTAATTCAAAAAGATATGTGCACCCAATGTTCATAGCATGACTCTTTACAATAGCCAAGACATGAAAACAACCTAAATGTCCATTGACAGATAAATGGATAAAGAAGATGTGGTATATAAATAAAATGGAATATTTCTCAGCCATAAAAAAGAATAAAATTAAAATTTGTGCAGCAACACAAATGGACCTGGAGATTATCATATTAAGTGAAGTAAGTGTGACAGAGAAAGACAAATATCATACGATATTACTTCTATGTGAAATCTAAAAAAATGAACTTATTTACAAAACATAAACAGACTCACAGATATAGAAAACAAACTTGTGGTTACCAAAGTGGACAGCAGGAGTCAGGGAGAGAGATAAATTAGGAGTTAGGGATTAACATATACACACAAGTATATATAAAATAGATAAACAAGGACCTACTGTACAGCACAGGGAGCTATATTCAATATTTTATAATAATCTATAATTGAAAAGAATCTGAAAAAGAATAGAGATATATACATATATGTATGACTGAATCACCCTGCTGTACACCTGAAACTAACACAACATTGTAAATTAACTGTACTTCAATTTAAAAAAATGGTTATTAAAAAGAATAGCTTTAGTGAATAGATACAATTCTTCACAAATCTAGGTTACATTTTTAACCAGAGGTGATAACTCAGAGTTCTCAATAGAAGGAAGGTTAGGTTAGGGCATAATGTGGGACTAACAAGAACCAGGAAGAGTGGGGTTAACATTAAAGCTAGCCTGGGACTTTCTACCATGAAACCCATCAGTGCACAATAGTGGAGGGGGTGTTATACTTTCTAGGGACCGTTAGGTTAGAAGATCTCTAGAAAATAACTAGCTGCAAATTTTCCTGCTCCTTCGAACAGGATCCCTAGTTTGCAGTGTCCTCAGCTCAGGTGAATGTTTTAGTTAATTTAATTTTACTTTTTTTTAGGGTAGCTCCTGTTCCCTTACAATTTAGTTCTTTTTTAGTATTTACGTTTATACACCACTTAGGAAAAAGTAAGAGGAAATACAAAGGAAGTTAAAAGTAGCAAAGTGGAGGGACTTCCCTGGTGGCGCAGTGGTTGAAAGTCCGCTTGCCGATGCAGGGGACGTGGGTTCGTGCCCCGATCCGAGAAGATCCCACATGCCGCGGAGCGGCTGGATCCGTGAGCCATGGTCGCTGAGCCTGCACGTCTGGAGCCTGTGCTCCGCACCGGGAGGCCCGCGTACCGCAAAAAAAAAAAAAAAAAAAAAAGTAGCAAAGTGGGGAAACCGTGATGTTTTACAGAAACTTATAAAACTAAATGTCTTGATTGTAATTAAGAGAGAGAGAGAGACAGACAGAGATCCAAGGAGACAAAGAAAGATAATGTGATAGTGACTGGGCCTGGCAGTGAGAGATGGGCTGGAAGATAAGGGAACTGATTGAGATCTGAAAAGCACTTTGAAAAGCACTTTTATCTGCTTTGAATTCTCTAATTTTTCCATTCAAAGTGCACAGCAGTACAGTTTCGCAAAATTTGTCGAGTTTGGCAAACGTTCCAAATAGGGATAGTCAGATACAGTATTCAAGGTCACTTAACCCGTACTTTATGCTGACTGCTGAAATTAGGTGGAATACTGATAATAGAAGAAGAGCAGCTTTCAGGATTGACTGAGGCTCTACAATTATCATTCTTTCTAACGAAAACCCTTGTTTCCTGATTTTCAGATCAGTGAAAAAGAGGTTATTTTTAAGTTTATCCTTTTCTGATTTAAAGGAAAACTATGACACTGAATGGAAAAGCAAGTCTCCTTTGTCTTTTTTAAAATGTATATTTAGATAAATATACATTTATCTAAATTTATAAATATACATTTATCCCTATGTAATATTTATGCCATGCGTACATCTTTCATAAATTAAAACACTAAAGAATCAAAAGAGCTTCATGATATGTTTACCATTAACACTTATTAAACTAGAAAAAAACCCAACTAGAAACAGTATTTTTGCTCCAGGGTTAATAATTTCTTTACAATAAACACTTGGTTGCTAACTGTGTACTACTTATGTAATTAGCCTAATGAAATTTCTGGCCTTTGCATTTTTATACAACTTTACTACAGCATGATTGAATGAGAAATATTGTCCATTGACAATGCTATGAACCAACCTCAGTTTCACTTCAGATGTTTTCCTTTTCACCTCTCTTTAACTCACTAAACTTTAATGTTACTTGAGCCCCGTCCAAATTTAGCAGAAGGCTACATCTTCTGAATTTGAATCTTGCTTCCATAGATTTCTTAACCTTCTTAATAGCTCTTATGCCTGGCTGCTGTGAAGATTTAATGGAATAACATATGCTAGCTCTTTTTTCTCAATCAAGTATCCTGTTTTAACTAAAACATATACTCCACCTATTGTTTCTCAATTTTTAGCCCTACTATGCTCTGTGAAGCCTCTGTCTGGGAAAAGGAGGCAAAAAACCTTAGAAGAAATGGTTGCTTTCCTTTGGAGTGCTTATGCTAGATTATAAATTCTGTAAAGCAAATTTTAAGTGACATAAAACAGAGAAAAGCACTTAACATATATATTTAGAGAGAAATGCAGAAATAGATATTTATGGCAACTATTAATATTGCCATCCTTATAAATAGCTGCAATTATCTTCTGCTAAAGGCAGAAAGTGAGTCAAATACAAATGATCAGCTTCTTCTCCACACACACACACACACACACACACACACACACACACACATACACACATAGTGAGCTGTCTACATGCCTTCTAGGAACCAAACAAGATGTTGTTGATTGTTAAACAGGTCCTATTTAAGTTCATCCTGAGTCACTAGCACAAATGCAAAAAGAGTTTTGGAAACTTGATATTAAAGTGAACTTGCTGCTTTTTAAAACTATGCACACATTTATACCAGACTGGAAAAGGATAGACTGACGTCATGTATGTATTGCCATAATAATAATAACAACCGCTAAAAATTCCACTTGGACTCTCAGTGATACAATTTGTTCTGGCATAATTCAGCATTCGTCATTTATTGCAGTAGCCACAAATTCAGTCTATGTTTTCATCATGAAAATCTCTTCTTTAAGCCCCTATATTTTAAAATGTATTTTAATATTTTAGCTTTAATTGTGATGGAATTTCAACTAAATACTATGATGGTTTGTTAATTACAAATTCTTTCTGAAGACAGCTGTTTACTTCTCTGCAATTTATAGCCTTTTAAACCTACTCAAATCAGCTTTGAAATATATAATTATGAAGCTTAAAAGTAATTTGCAATAATCATATTTCTAAGATAATCTTGTATTTTAGATATGAATGTAGTAACATTCAAACTACATCACTAATATTATTTGGAATGAATTTAAAAAAACTACATTGCTCGTTCGCTTTTTTACTTTAATATTGTCATCATACAGATCACAGAAAGGATTTTTTCCCCTGGAGGCCAGCCTTTAAATTCAACAGCTAGTAGTATTAAAAGGCTATTGGGGGTTGGGAGGGGGGCTGAATATGTAGAGAGAATATAGGACTCAACAGAAGCTCAGGCAGAGAAAAACACCTCCTGTGTGTAACAAATAAATAGTACAAGATTTCATTTGTACCTCAAGACAACCCACTAAGATTTATATTAAATAGACAATGAAGGACGTTAACTGTAATGCTATGGAATTCACTGTGGCTGTTTTAATATTCTATATGTATTGTGTTAGTATGGGTGAAATAGCTGTCATATAAGATAGGGAGCTTTAAGTAACATATAGTGATATGTGAAAAAAGAATTATATTTCTTCTATTGGCTTCAAATACAATCTAAAGACTTTATCTACGATAAGCAGATTTTTAAACAAAGATTTATGAAAATGAAAGCGTATGTAGGGAGCATTTTCTTTCAGATCCCTTTTCAGTGTTTCAAATTAGCTTTTATTTCCCAGTCATTTCTATGATATTTACATTCAGGTAGCTGAATCAGCAAAGGGGTTATTAGAACAGACTAGTAATGGAAATGATTTGTTCAGAGACCCCTGGCAGTAAAAGCCTCAGTACAGTGGTGCAATGCTAAATGATTTGCATGCTGGTGGGGCGAGGGTGCTACAATTCTGTGTTCTTCATTTCCCCCATTTCCTACTTCTGCTACTGCAGATGGAAGTAGACCCACTGAAACTTATGACTGAGATAGAGAATTATTCGTTTTCACATAAACTCTCTAAGTCTCTATGGACCAATATTTTTTAGCCTTTATAAAAACCCTAGAATAATCCCCTCCCTGCCTCTGACATATAAATTGTGTTGAATTTTTAATTTTGCTAATGATGTCCTAGAATATGGTGGGCAAATTCTGGGATATTGGAAATATCTTGGATTAAAAGAATTTGTTTTTGTTTTAACATCAAGAATAAATATGTCAATTAAATAGAAAGTAGTCAATGAACCAGAAAAGGGAAGACATATGGAAGTGTAAAATAAAATGTTTAAGCATTATTATTCTTCCCCTAGACCACTAAGCTCCAAACACATTGGCTTAGTTTCTGTTCCTCCTACATACAAATATAGCAGACTTGTTTCCACCTTAGGGTCTCTGAACTAGTTGTAGCTGGTCCCTCCTCGTCACTCAGACCACAATTTAAATATACTTTCAAAGACAGTCCTCTCCTGACACACCCAAACCAAAGAAGTCACCCAACCATACACTGAGCATCACTTTCCTCTCTTGTCCTCATAGCATTGATTATTCCATGAAATTATCTTATGTATTTGTTTATTCATTTATTATCTTTCTGCTTTCCTGCCCTACCCCATTCTACTACTGACTGGAATGTAAACTGTAGGAAAGCAAGAATCCTACCTTCCGTGTGTACTCTTTTATCTCCAGTCTGGTCTTAGAATAGTGATTGACAAATCCTAGGTGTTCAATAAATATTTGTTGGATACTTGGAAACGTTACTTCTTCTTCTTTTTTTTTTTTTTTTGCGGTACGCGGGCCTCTCACTGTTGTGGCCTCTCCCGTTGCGGAGCACAGGCTCCGGATGCGCAGGCTCAGCGGCCATGGCTCATGGGCCCAGCCGCTGCGGCATGTGGGATCTTCCCGGACCGGGACACGAACCCATGTCCCCTGCATCGGCAGGCGGACTCTCAACCTCTGCGCCACCAGGGAAGCCCGGAAACATTATTTCTTAACAGATGTTATGTTTAGAAACTAAAGCTAGCTATATTGTGGCAAATTCCAAAAAATGTAATTTGTGTTTTTCGACACTTGTTTCTACTAGAGAGGGTAATTTGGAGTTATTCTGACATATATTTAGTTGCACAATACATTAGAGAAATTTATATATTCACTGATTTAACAATTTAGCTTTGGTGCACATTAATAACAATAGATATCATATACTGAATACTTGTTTAGGTACTGTGCTAAACATTCCCATGCCCTCTTATTTAATTTCTTCAGAAACCCAATGACAGTAAACACTATAACTACTGTCATTTTATATATATGGAAACTGAGGACTAATGAGGTTAAGTAACTCACCCAAAGTTGCTCTGCTGATAAAAAGTGAAGCAAGGATTTGATGCCAGTTCTGTGGAGCCTGCAATGTAGTGAACTTACTCACTGCATTTTATGGCCTCTTCTTGGATATTATGTCTATGTATGTTTCCCTTTCTTTACACAATAGGGACATATTTTTAGTTTTTCATAAAATATGCCCTCTGTTTAAGCAACAGGGTACATGACTTCCCCCCACTTTTTAGTTTTGGTTATTGTTTTGTTTTGTTGAAGTACAGATGTGCACTATCTAATCATAATTTTTCTCTTTTAACCAAGGCTGAAGTAGTCTGTGAATACAGAAGAATGTGAAAGGAAATAGAAAGGGAAAGGAAATTAGAATGCTGCCTAATCAGCATATATTCCCTGAAAAACTCTGTCTAGTATATCATATTATCGTGTGGGAAACTGGTCCAAGAAGTTGGAGGCAGGCTTTCAGATGTGGAAATAATGTACTCATCAACAGGCAGCTTAATTCTTACAAATAGAGTTACATGCTTAACTCAGGAAAGGAATTAATAAGGGTGGATTGATTTCATTTGTGGTTGATTTTACTTGTGCTTGATTTTACTGCAAAATATATTCATTATGGTTAAGATATTTGAAGAAGTAGCGCAATATCTACCATGTGAGTAAGGCCTCAGCTGAAGGTAGTCATTATGATGATAATAAAGAAGAGAAAGAAATAGGAGTGTGAGGAATAGTAACAAGGAGAAAGAAGGGTAGCAGGAGGAAGAGAAGAGAGTAAGTTATTGAAAGTATAGAAAACAAAGGAAAATATTTTATTTATATTTAAAAACATTTTCTAAACATATTTTTTAAATCAAGGAATCCTTTCCTCTGAAAAGTATTATACAGAGGTATTTGTATACTGCTATATATTCTGCAAAAAATTCAAACACCTGCAGTTGCCTGAGTTACATACCTACAATACCTTAAAAATGTTAAGTTAAGGGAAAAAAAAACACCTTTAGTGAGAGCTGTCTCACAAACTGTTAAATGTACTAATATGATTCTATAGGTTTCATAGAGTGCTAAATGGAGCAACATTTAGGGACATAAATTCTTGTAGACTGTTGAGGCATAACTTGTTATTGCTCTGGAGATGTAAAACCACCCTCATTTTTAATTTATTTTTGTTAATGAACATTTTTTTAATGTGGTAGTGCATTTTACATGCTTCAGCACTTATGCTTCCCTTTAAAAAATATTTTTCAAGAAGTAGTTAATCGTCTAGGCTCTACTTCTCCTAGGAGAACACTGAACATTAACACAGTGAACACAGATGTGCCTTCATTAGAAGAAAAATACCACACTGAACAGATAACATAGGAATCAGTCTCATGCCCTGACTTGGAAGAGCAGGTGAGTCACGTTACTACAAATAATACATTAATAAATGTCCAGATACATTAATGTCCAGATAAATAGCATTAATCTGGACATTATAATTATAAAAAGTGCTTTTTTGGTAGGTAACCTAATGATATAGCTGTATGATCAGATTTTATCAAGTTGTATTTCTAAAAGACCTAAGTTAATGCCCAATCCTTAAAAATGTAGATATGAATCACATTTAAGCAGATGCTCACTGTTTATAGTCAATGCTCATATATGTTTATATATAAAGGATATAGACCCTTAGAGATTTTATAACTTGACATCTAAATATCAAAAAGTTCAAACACCTATCTTTCTTTAGATGGATTTTTCGAGAAGAAATTTCCCAAGTGTGTGCTTGCTTTGAGCAGTCAATAACACCCTGACCTATTTTGAGGCTGTTGTTTTATGCAGGTTATGGATAAAAATAGAACTGCCTAAAAAAATGTGTGACATTAAAATATTGAGTGAAATATGTACAGTAGCATAACTACTTGAGTTCAGGAAGAATCATGATTCAATTTAAACTTGCTGATTGTCCGCTTCTAATTGGTATCTCCCCTAAGTAGTAGCCCCAGGGTGTGGACCGAACATATAATTTAACTTTTCCAACATACACTGCTTCTGCAAGACAGTCCATTATCTTCTTTATTTAGGCATTTTACTTGAACATACGATTTCAAAACCAAAAAATTAGTGTTTTGATGTCAACTAAATACAAAAGTAAATAAGTTAGAAATTGACTAGAAAATTATGTGTTTTCTTTCACCTGTCAAGTCTCAAGATTAAAAAGAAATGATAGAACTGTAAGTTTTTATTTTTATGGTTCTCAGGAAAGGAATATATATATATATATCCACTGTGTTATTTCCATGAGCAGAGACTCTGAAATATATAGGTGGCATAAATATTTTCCATAACGTCCATATGAATCTGGGAAAACATTTAAGACTTCTGAGTGCTCAATCTTATTTTAAATTAGTAATAAAAATAAAAGATAAAATGTGTAAAGATAGTTTCATACATTTAATGTTTATTAAAGTAATACCCCCAAATGAAAGGTTATTTGAATACTAGAAAATTAGCAAATATTTATTAAACACAAAGAATGGAATAATTATTTTGCCACCATTTGCCTAACAAAGTTTATATAGTTAAGCAAGATATATTTTTTAGAACTCAGGCCAGATGTTAACATTTGATAGGAATCCTTTCCTGAAAATCCACCCTTTAGATTTGGATTATTTATGCCTATGTTATATAATACAAAACCTCCTATTTTGCACCTACTGTAGCCCTTTCACACAGTTCTGTAATTGTTTATTTATTTATTTGTCTTTCCTAATATATTCTCAGCTCTTTGGACTATAACTTTTATTTCTCTCTATCCATGGTTTAGTACTCTGCTTAGCATATTGCCAATGTTTAATTAAAGTTTGTGAATATTTCATTATTCACCTTTGTATTAGCTGCTGGCACATAGTAGGCACTCAATAAACATTTGTGGACTGAATGAATAAATGAACGAATGCCATCTGCTTTTAGAATTACTGTGAAGACACATTTCTCAATTATCCCATGCCTCATAAATACTGAGATTAATTAGAAAACATCCCATACAAAATCTTTTAAAAGTTTTTATAAAATGACAAGTATCTGTTTTTGTTTTTCAGAATAGTGAGTGAAGGTAGTGTTGAAACCCTCTCTGTCTCCTGTTTTACTTCTTGTATGTGTTTCTATCATGCTTTTATTCTATGACTTATTCTTCATTTAACAAATATTTATTAAGGGTCACTATAAACAATGTACCTCTCTAGGTACAGGGGGATGGGGGGCATGGGGAGTGGGGAAACAGAAACACCCCTGTCCTCATTATCTTTTATTTTAGTGGGGAAAACAGACAATAAGCAAAAATAAGTACATGCAATATGCATTGTTTTAGAGGTAAATGCTAAGGAAAAATAAAGCTGGCAAGGGGGCTCAGAAATGGATGTGAGCATGTGTGTGGAGTGGAGTAACTATTTTAGATACAATGGTAGAGAAGGCTTCAATGAAGTGACATTTGAGCAAAGTCCGAAAGAAAGTAAGGAAGTTCTCCTGCATGAATCCAGGAAGAGAATCCACAGAGAGAAGTGCAACAGCAAATAGTGGTGGTGGTACGGGGTCACGGTGAGGGAGATTATGATATGCAGGGCCTATAGGCCATTTTAACAACTTTTACTCTCTGTGAGATGGGATGCCATTGTAGGATTTTGAGCAGAACAGTGGCGTGATCTGACTTAGATTTTAACATGCCAGTTCTGCCCACTGTTTTGAGAATATGAGGGACAAAGGTAAGGTAGAGATCAGAAGGCTATCACAGGGCTTCCCTGGTGGTGCAGTGGTTGAGAATCCACCTGCCAATGCAGGGGACACGGGTTCGAGCCCTGGTCTGGGAAGATCCCACATGCCACGGAGCAACTAGGCCTGTGAGCCACAACTACTGAGCCGGTGTGTCTGGAGCTTGTGCTCTGCAACAAGAGAGGCCGCGAAAGTGAGAGGCCCGCGCATCGCGATGAAGAGTGGCCCCCACTTGCCACAACTAGAGAAAGCCCTCGCACAGAAACGAAGACCCAACACAGCAAAAATAAATTAATTAATTAATTAAAAAAAAAAGAAGGCGGCTATCACAGTTACCTAGGTGAAAGATGATGGTGGCTTAAACTGGGTTACACAGTGAACGTTTTGAGAGGTGGTTGGAATACTCTATATAATGTGAACATAAAGTCAGCAGGATTTGCTGACATGTTAGATGCGCATTGTAAGAGAAAAAGAGAAACTAGGAATGACCTGAAGGTCTTCAACACAAACAATTGCAAGAATAGAAGTTGCCATTGACCATGATGGGGAAGACTGCATACAGAACAGGTTTTCAGAAGAATTCAGAGGCTTTGTATATTTTTAAGCTTGAGATGCTTCTATAAACGAGCAGAGATGTCAAGTTGAAAGTCACACATGGGTTAGGAGTTCAGGGCTAGAGATACAAATGTGGATGTCATAAGCATTCAGATGGTGCTAAAACTCTGAGCCTAAGTGAGATCACCAAAGAAATGAGTATAAAAAGAAAACAAAAGTTTAAGTCTTGTGTCTTGGAACATTCCAAATGCAGAGGTCATCGAAGTGAGTTGAATAAAAACAGGGGACTGTGGCGTCCCAGAAGCCAAACGGAAGAAATGTTTCAAATGGAAGGAAATGACTAAAATTATCATGTTAATTTAAGATTTAGTCACTTTAACTCTTCTCTTTCCTGACCTTCTACATCTAGTCCTCAGTACTCCTTTGGTTGTTTTCTACAAAATATATTCATGTAAGCGTGAGTCCCAACAGAAAGGCAGAACCAATATGAGTGATATGGGATAAGGAATTTATTATAGGGTTCAGACCTTATGCAACTGTGGGAGTTGGGCAGAAGTCTATGGAAGTCTGTTGCCACTGCTCTAATGGTGGACTTAAAGTCACTGAGAAATGGCAGTTGGGAAGAAAAGCTGTGTGGACTGGTGGTCAGCTGGGACAGACTGGAATCCTCAGGATAAACTGGATTTCCAAAAGACAATCTCTACCCGCATCAGCTAAGACAAACTGTATAAAGTGTAACCCTAAAAGACCATCTCTGCCTACATCTGTCTCTTGCTACCTCCAGTTTCAACATTACAAGGGATATGCAGATAGCGACATGCAGAAAGAACCTTTACAGTGGACCTCCCATGAACTTGTACCACACACTCTGAGAGGGTAAAGGAGATCTGGCAGGAGTTGAGGGAGCTGCAGATGCAGCTGCCGCCCCAAACTAAACAAGTGAGCTAGCAGATCAAGGAGCATGAGCTAAGAGACCACCTGGTTCCCTACACTGTTCTTTAGCACATAACATAGCTGCTGCCTCATTTCTCCCTTCCAAATCTCATGAAGACTTCTCTTTTGGCCAACCTTAGTGCAGAACCGTATCAGGAAGGGAATTCTGGGAAATACAATTCCAGTTTTAGCTACATCAACACAGTACAAAGTCACTCCAATTCAAAATCTACCAAAGTAAAATGAGGACTGAGAATTAACTATTGTAATCATTTGCTGTAATATGTCTCCTGTTGGACTGTTATTTCCTTGAAAGCAAGGAGTAACTGCTTTTATACCCTTTTTGTTCCACAGTACATTGTATTCTAATTATTTGTTTCTATGACTATCTCAATTGCAAGAATTTCCCCTCAATTTTGGTATCCCTAATATTTAGTTTGTTTAACATCTGCAATACAAATCTGCTGAATGACTAAAATCCCTTCACATTTACTTTCCTATGATTCTAAGTAAAGATGTTTTATAGATACGAAAGAACACAAGATTGGTGAGAAATTAGCACGGTAAATCTAGATTTTCAAATTATTCTCATGTATCCCGTTAGTGAAATGCTCCTTCAGTATGCCTAAACTGACTCTCGGCCTGTCACTTTTATCTTGGTTTTCTAGAAAAAAAATCAATATGTCACTTGTTGATGCATGACTACATAAATGATTGTGATTTATTTATGTAGGAATTCTCTCCATTCAGGACTACTTGTGGAGTTATTTCATGACGAGTTTTGCTTTTCTCTCCTCTTTTATTTTTATCCTTTCAGATTATTGTTCAGTATTTACTTCCTATGATTCAACCTTGTACCATAAACATCTGATGACCAAAATCTCATGTTATATTTCAGAGATGTGACATTCTATTGGCTGGAACTTCCACCCGTAAACATGCTACAGTATACGGAGAAAACATTATAAGGAGAAAATTAATTAACTAATAAATATTTATTAATGAGTCCAAAAGGTAAATATGGTGATACAAAGTACTTTATCTCATTCCCAACATCAGTTAAAGCTCTTGGGGACAGCTGAGTTTATTCTGAGGTTTCTTGTATCTTCCACAGTCTTGACCTTTGCTATGGTCTGAACATTTGTGTTCTCCCAAAATTCACATGTTGAAGTCCTAATGCCCAATGTAATAGTACTAGGAGTTGGGGTTTTGGAGGTGCTTAGGTCATGAGGGTCCACCCTCATGAATGAAATTAGTGTTCTTATAAAGGAGACTCCACAGAAATCCCTTGCTGCTTCCATCATGGGAGGATACAGTTAGAAGGCACTGATTATGAATCAGGAAGAGACCTCTCACCAGAACATGACTATACTGGTTCCTTGATCTTGGACTTCCCAATCTCCAGAACTATGAGCAATAAATTCCTGTTGTTTATAAGCCACCTAGTCTATTGTATTTTATTACAACAGCTGAACCGACTGAGACAACCTGCTGTGGTGTTGCATCAGAGCTCACCACACTGCTTCATGTGACTGAATAGTACTTGGTTGAGTGGCTACAGTGAAGCCTGCAACCTTCATTTTTAAAGTCAAGTCAGAAGAAAGATAACATACGAAAGATTGAGAATGGTATGGAGGAAAACAAAGGCTCCTGAAGGAATAATGAACAATAAGGCTTCACCATGACATATAATTTTCAGGAAATGATAAAGAGAATAAAACGTCAGTCATATGCACCACCCCCTGTGTCACTTGAGGACACATTATTTTTCTTCTACTAGGCCCTGATATGATAAGCAAATAAAGTCATGGGCCCACCATTGGCTTATAGTCTAGTGGGAGTGTTTTCTCTGGTCGGCAGAAGAAGTTAAAGATTTGAAGCATGAGGATATAAGCTGCTGTTGCTGGCTTGAAGATGGAGGGAGGCACACGTAAAAGAAAAAGAGATCTCAGCTGTATAACTGCAAGAAACTGAATTCTGTCAACAACCAGAAAGAGCTGGGAAGCTGATTTGTGCCACAGAGCCCCTAGATGAGAACTCAGTCTGGCTAACACCTTGATTTCAGACTTGTGATAATAAGCAGAGAACTAGCCACACCTTGCCAGAATTTTGGCCTGCGAAACTGTGATCTAATAAATTGCTACTTATTTGAAGCCACGATGTTTGCAGTCATTTGGTATGCAGCAATCAAAATCAATACAGCTTGTTTCTGCTCCGCATGGCTGGCTGGAGTAGATAGATTTGGAGCTGGAAATCTATTACCAAAATGGCTCACCTACATGGCTGGCAAATTGGTGCTGGTTTTATGTGGAGTCTGTCAGATGGTGCTGAGGGTTATAAGGCATCAGTTCCTCTCCATGTGGGCCTTGCCACAGTTTGCATGGCTTCTGTGCAGCAGGTGATTAGATTCTATGAGCAACAGTCCCTGGGAACAAGGATAAAGTAAATGGCAATTTTATGACCTAGGCTAGGAAATTACCTAACATCGCTTTCACCATATTCTAGGGCTGGCAGTCACAAAAGTCTGCTCGGGTTTAAAAGGAAGGGACATAATCCTTAACACTCCATCACAACAGTTTCAATGTCGTACTGTAAGAAGTACATAAAAATGAGATGGCATATTTTGTATTTGAAACATATACTTACATACTGATTTAATGACTCACTCCTATCTCAATACCCATTTTGTTTGTTAAAATGTTAACATTTGAAGGAAACTTGTAAGTGATAACAGTACAAAGAAAAGCATCATTGCACCAAAGGTAAGTCAGGGATGTGAATGTGTTTGGATATATAAGTCCCATAATGACAAATGTCAAGAACACATGCTAACTTTAAATTTCTAGAAAATATTCAAGATGTTATGGAGAGTGAAAATAAAAACTAAGATCTATTTGAGTGCTAATGTGTTATTATAAGTTTAAACTATGTTGTTAACTTGATTTATGCTACCACTGATTTCTTGAGCACTTGTTCAATATATAGCAATATGTAGCATTAACCATAGTTACATCTCCTACGTTGCATATTTTGGTTTGTATTTTATGTAAATGCTATGAAACCAGGAAAACTATTATATAATATTTAGGCAACTTTTTCATTACAGAATTAAGCACTCATTTAGGTTTATTTTTTCCCAGAAAGTGAATAAAATTCAATGTATTTTTATATACAGAATATAATGCTGAGTAAATATAAAGAAATAATATTGGTCCTTAGCAGATCTAGACTGAATAGAAATATACGAATTACTCCTCTTCATCTTCTACATTTGGATGATTAAAAAATAATTGAATCTCATTACTGTGTGAACAAGACATAAGGAAACCACAATTAAATTTATGATAGCACATGCATTCATTACTTAAGTTAAAATTATGGTCAACAGCAAAATAAACATTATTTCCACTTTGTGTAACTTCCTAAGGGTAGAATTTCACAACATAAGAGAAGCTTTATATAAGTGACAAAGGCTAGGAAATGCACTTTTCACATTTTAATTACAATTCACATGTCTGTATCTCCTGCTGTGATGTTTTGTTAAAAAGACATCTCATTTGTGAAACTGCCAGTACAGAAATTGACAGATGTCAAGACCAGTTTCCAACCTGCTTAAGTAACGGTTTAATATGGTTTAGATTATTTTATTAGCATTGTCTATTTTTACTATATATCTAAATAGTACTATTACAATTTTGTTATAGTTCTTCTATTGTTATAATTAGATCTATTTATATGATTTATTGTTACAATTTCAGATTTTATCAGTATACTATTTTTAGAGATGATTTAACTGATGATCTCTCTAAAAAATGTGTCAAGTTCTATTTATTTTAATGAAATGCCTACAAATGCATAGATGCCTAGGGACAATCATGATAGAAGAACTCACATGTCCAGTGGAAAAAAATCACTTTGATAGGTGTAACTCATAGACATCAACAAATGAACCATTAACTGGGTTAAATATTTTTTAAAAAATATTGCAGTCAGAACAAAACAAGTATTCAAACATGAAAATTACCTCATATGAAGATGAGAAACCCTGAGATCATTTTCCGTAAGACCTCATTGATCACATCTGGAAATAGAAACAAAGATAAGGAAATTATATACACGGAAAAGTTTCTACTGGTGAATCTGCTTATAAAGACTCCTTTGGTTTTATGTTGATAAACATTATTTTAAATACAGTTTATCTCCCTTAAGTAATAGAGAGACATAAATTCAGAGAACATCAGTGTTGACATTAGTTCTCCCCTCCTTCTGCCACCTCAACTTTTTTCAGCCCTCTAAACTGGATATTCTCCATTGGAAATTAAGGATTTCCTCAGTTGCTGGGTAAGCGACGCCTCTCCACATCCTCTGCTTTCCACCCCTTCAGCCCATGGGCTTAGAATTAGATGGATTTGTAAACCTGGGATATGGTAGCCCAGTGACAAGGACAGTGACATGCTTTCACCTTAAGAGTCTTGCTACCACATCTGCTCCATGGGACGAATCCTTGGTGTCTGTGTAGTTCCCAGATCAAAGACAGCTCATGCAGTGAGTATTTTGACCCAGTCATCTGGGCTTAGCTTCTGGAGAGGATTCCTCTCTGAAATCCTGGGCAGTTGACCTGCTTGCCCTTTTAGTTTCCTCCACAGAGCAAGGGCAATGATGGATCCTGCTGTTCTGTCACCGGGCAGAATTTCTGCTGCAAAAGGACAATTTACCAAGTGTAGGAGTCATTACCAGATTTCTGAAAAATAATTCTGTCTTAATTTTTTTCTGCTAGTGCTCTGTCTACCTGACAGGTTGCCCCAGTTAAGAGAGTTTTTCACCTCTCTTTTCTCCTCTCTCCTGTCCCTCACTTTCTTACCCGTCCTTGATCTTGAATCCAGTGCAAATTTCAGCCTCAATCTCCATTCGAGGCTCCTGTTGCTATAAGGTGCCCATAATGCCACCTTAATTTTACAACAGTTGTCACAAAAATATATTTTACCTTTAAGTAATATGGAAAAAATCCAAAATGTTAATACCATATTCAAAAAAATTTTTTTTCATTTCTTTTATACTATTAGGATAAAGCAAAGGGGAGAAGTGGTCTTCATTTAACTTTCTTCATATTGACTGGATAATCATGATAGAGTATGAAGTAAATCAAGGGATGATAAAATAACTAGGACAGAAAAAATGCAACTTAAAATTTTTTTTCTGATACTTCATCTACAAACATTGTTTTGCAAATGTTTTAAAGTCAATTCATTTTCTAAAACATCTTATGACTTTTATTATGATAGTAGTAGGGGTTGGAATGAAAAATTATCTCCCTTATTTCCCTAGGCACTCATTTTACTTTTTAGGTACCACTACTGAAAATTTCTAATTTGGCTCATCACTTCAGTGGGAATTCAGTGCACATAAGGGGCACATATGTAATTGGCAACCTAATTTTTCTGCTTTCATCAAATGGTACAATGCCAAATCTTCATTGAAGTTGCCAGTTAAACGCACTTGGAACCAAACAGCAGCAAGCGTAAGAGATGAAAATGAACAAACTGGAAAGAGTCATTAACTTTCTGTTTTCCTATCACAACACAAATTGTATCAGGAAAATGTAGCAAAGTGGGAAATTCTACTTGAAACATTAAGCAATCTTAAAAGAGAATAATTCATTTACTTAACTTCTGAAATGTTGTTCATTATAATTTATAAATGGGGTTCTGGTACAGATTTTTTTTCAACCAAAAATATGAAATAGTTAAAATGAATCAACTTCTCAGAAGTGTATTTTAGGTTATATATTCTCATATGGCCTATTGGTCCAGTGTGTATGAATTCTGGCCTTTATTTGGCAAGCAAAATTGTTATAAAATTAAGGAAGGAATGTTGGCTTTACTTAATACCTTAATGAATAAAGCCAATTGACAGATTTTCATGGTTCTCACTAATTATGAATGCAATTGAGTGTGAAAATTACAATCAGTTGTGGTTACCAAAAGTGCCCTTGAAATATCTGGTCCAATGTATAATTCTGAACTGTGTAATATAGAGTCATTATTAAATTACCATTATTGGTGACAATTAAATAGAGAACTGGGACAATAAAAACACCAAAAACTTGCCAATATGATTGAGCATCCTCCTTAAAGGTGAAAAACTTTTTTCTTAAATGCCTATTTATAGCTCTTAAATAAACTACATATTTATTTGCTAGGTTCAAAGTTCAGATCAGGAATATGTCTTCTAACAAAATTTCATTTTGCAGTGATAGCGGGATTCCTTTAGTAAGGACTTCAGGGAAGAGTTTCCTGACATTTTTCATCTATAAATCCAAGTAGTAAGGGCTTTTTAAATCCTTACCTAACCCTAAAATGGTGGACAGTTTTGTAAACCGTTCTTGCATTAGAAAAAACAGAGAAGTAGAAGGAAAATGCTGAGGGGTTGTAGATCAGCTTACTCCATAATTATTGAAAGCTATAAAGAAACTGTTAAGACGCTCAACTAAGCCAGGTGGTCTGAATGGGAGGGAGTATGGACAGTAGTGTAAGGCAGACTTCGGTTGAATTCCAGGTGCACCACTTAATTTGTTCTTTGCATTTTTTTTTTTTTTTTTTACTGGTATACGGGCCTCTCACTGTTGTGGCCTCTCCCGTTGCGGAGCACAGGCTCCGGACGCGCAGGCTCAACAGCCATGGCCCACGGGCCCGGCCGCTCAACGTCATGTGGGATCCTCCCAGACCGGGGCGCGAACCCACGTCCCCTGCATCGGCAGGCGGACTCCCAACCACTGCGCCACCAGGGAAGCCCTGCACCACTTAATTTGTACGAGACCTAATGTTAACTACCTATCCTCCCCAAACCTGACTTTCCTGATCTACAAAATTGAAGAAATGGTAATAGCTTTTTCACAGGGCCTACACACATTGAATCTCAACATCCTTTGTTAGTATATCCATTTAACAATGCTTGATCAAGGAAGCTATCATGTCCTGTATTTTTATGTTATTGATATATTTGTCCACTGGTCCCAACTTTGCTGCCCTTTTTTGATTATATACTTAAGCCACTTTTAATGGACTCTAAACTCTTTGTATGAGACATGGAAGAATTAGGGCAAAAGAAAATTGACGGTAAAGGTAAAATATATGGAGAACATATTACGAGCTGACATACACCAAAAACCTGAGGACATAGCTGTGGATATAGCTACTAATAAAGAGAGAAGATACAATAACTGAGTTGTCAGCCCTAGCCTCCTAGATGTTCTTAATTTCCTTTTGTCACGTTTATGAAAAAAAAGTTTTCCACAGTTGTCACCCCAAAGCAGGGTTGTCCCCATACCAAAATCCACATCGACCCCTAATACTCATTCAAAAAGTACACCTTGCCTTTACACTCAATATATTTACATTTCAGAAGTCAGACTATGACCAGATTATTTAGAACGCACACACACATACACACACACATACACACACACAAACTTGAAAGAAGCATAGATTGCTTGATTCCTGGAAGCTGTTTGCCAATACAGTAGTGCATCAGATCACAAAGACCCTACAATCTGGGCAGGAGCCTAGTTAGAGGGTAAGGGAGGTAATGTCAGGTGCCCAAACTTAGCACTGGGGATGTATTTTCTATCTAGAAATGGTCCAAGCCACCAAAATTGGTTAAAAAATGTTTCCAACACACACATACACAGAGTTAAATGCACTCCATCTGCTTTATTGCCTGCTAAAGACATAAATATACAGGAGTGGAGATAAAGAAGGGGATGAATGGGAGGGCAAATCTAAACGGAAATGAGGCAGTGCAATAGGAGGAAGGACCAAGGGAAAATAAACTAGGTAAGCAACAGCACCGTGCATCAGAAGTCTTCTCCACCACTAAACTGGCAAATTATCTCTAGAGGGCCATCAGTCAAATGATGTCAAAATGGTAACTGGTTCTGTTTGTAATCCCTGTGTTGTTGAGGACCTTATGTGCAGGAACACAAGTTCCACTCCAGGCCACAGTCCCAATGCTTCCATTATCCTACAGAAGAACTGAGTGCTGTAAATATTTGTTGGGAGGTGTCATCTGTTAAGAGAAAGGAAGCCAGGTTTCTTGCCTTTGAGGTAAGAGATGTGTCAGGATGTGAATAGCCTGGGTGAGAAGGAAAAGAGGAGGACGCCTCACAGTTTTCTCCCTGAGAGGTGGAAGAGAAAGAAAATAGCATCGGTGGTTTGGAGAGAAAAGATACAGTGCATTTTCAGCATTACCGGGGCCCCTTCGCAGAGCTTCAGATTCTCCCTCTCTAACACTTTTGACCTGCCAATGCACTTGGACTCGACGCACTCATGAGGATGGGCTGAGTGCAAAGCCAAGTCAGCACGACAGGATGCGGCTTCCCCTAAAATGAAAACTCAGCAACGGGCCAGCAGTGGGTGTGCGCGCGTTAAAAGCAAGAGTATGCGTGCGTGGCAACCCGCGGCCTCAGTTGGCCGAGCGCCGTCCTCGGAGCCATCCACGCCCCGCCCCAGTTTAACCCCTCCCTCCGCCCCAGTTTAACTCCTCCCCCGCTCCGCTCCTATAAAAGCTGCGCTCGCCGCCGCCCTCCTTACAGTCAGGGAGCGCGGCCTAGCCGGGAGGTGGCTCCGTTATCCCCCACTCAGTCGCACTCCGCGCACTCACACACTTGGAAGCGCCTCCCCACGTCCCTCCCCTGCCCTCCTCTTGCTCCGCTCTTCCCTCTCTCACCACGAACAGTCGCCGACCGACTGCCAATCCGCCTCTCGCTCTCTCCCTCTCTCCACAACATGACTGCCTGGGAAGCGGTGGCTCAGGCAGAGCAGCAGGAGGATTATTAAATAACGCAGCTCGACTCTGTTCAACTGGGAGTGGAGAGAAGGAGCCCAACGGCCAAGGCAGGGAGGGAGGGCAGAGTAGGGGGGCCAGGAAGGACAACCCCCGTGCTCCGAAGACAGAAATCCCCGCGTGCCCGGGAGAAGCCTAACAAGCGCCGCGGAGCCCTCCAGGTAGTAACGCCCCCGGTGCCCCCGCGCCCGGAGGGTCGCGCTTCGCGTCGCCGCGACACTGGCGCTGGCCTCAGGCGGACGCGGGAGGACCGCCCGGCGGCTGGCCGAGCTGTGACCGGGCCGCCCCGGAGCAGCCCGCGCACAGGCCAGGGGCGCCGGCCGTGGGCCCGGCGTGCGCGGCGCGGAGACCTGGCCTCGCGGGCGGGGAGGGAGGGAGGCGGACGGGCTCGCTTCTCCGCCGGCGCGCGACTCCCCGCGTGCTGCGTGGCCTTTTCCTCCGCGCTCTTGAGCGCTCGGCTCCTCGCGGCCGCGGCCGCCACTCCGGGGCGATGCGGAGCGCGGCCGGCCGAGAAGGCAAGAGTTGGCGCAGGCTGGTGGCCGCTCCCCTCCCTCGCCGCTCGCTTCCCGCAGGTAGGGGCGGCCGGGCAGCGCTGACGCCGGGGGCTGCGGGCGCCCGGGCGGGGGCGGGGACGTGGGAGGGGGAAGAGGAAGGAGGGGGCGGGGAGCCGCAGTGCCCGAGCCTGGACGTCCTCTCTCCTCCACCCGCTCGTTCTCCGGCGCTGGCTTCCTGGGTTTGGGGTCAGACGCTCCCCAGCGGCGGCAGGAACAGCAGCGACTTAGCGTGAACAAATTGCTTTGTGGTGGCGTGTCAAGGGCTCCAGGGAGGGGTGTCTGTGAGTGTGAGTGTGCGTTCGCGCTCCTGACTAATCAAAGCGTTGGTTCCCCGGGAAAGGAAATCAGTCCCGATCTGAAACCGCAGGTGTCCCCTTGCTCCGCCTCCCGCCACCTTTTGGCATGTGTCCCAGGACTCGTACAAGCAGTGCTATCAGGGGCAGGTGTGCGAGATGGGGTGACGGAGGGATTTGTGAATGGTGTTGCCCTGCGCGTGGAGGCTGAGCCTTGCTGATGTAGAGGACGAGGTATCCAGAGTGAGAAGAAAGGCTATTTACGGCAGAGTTGTGAAATTTCTGCGGGTTTCCTTCCGTGGTTCCTGAGCTTCTCTCTCGCCCTCTCTCCACCTCTCTCTCTCTCTGTTCCTCTCTCCCATGTCTCCCCTTTTCTTTCTCAGAATTAGAAGCAATTCTGGTTTCCATTTCCCCTCCCCATCGTGGGGCATTGAATATGAGGTGAAGGAAGTCAGAAAATCACTTGTCATTTTACAGGTAGAAAAAAAATGCTTCTTAGAAGTTACCTATCTCTTGCCCTTTAATGTTTGTATGTACTTATTCTACACTCCTCCTACCTCTTCAGGCCACCAATAACAACACCTACAGGTAGAAAGTACCTACTTGGTTTCAACAGCTTTCATTTCTAATATCTTTACAGTTGGATACCTTCCCAGTGATATGTAACTCATATCCTCCATTTCTACCCCTAAGAAAGGCTATTAAAAATAATGCGCACACATTTTACCATAAAGATGGTTTTATTGAAAGCCTTGGGGAAGAAAGAGAAGCAGACACCTAGTGAGTTTATATCGATTATTACTGATGAGAATTACAACTAGCTATTAAGAAAAGACCTAAAATACTATTAATCTAGTCTACAACATAATTAATTTGTTTCGGTTTCTTTTTGCTTTATGACAGGCAAAAATTCCAAAGACATGACTTGAAGCTTGGAAATGCCTTAGGACAGTGTCTGCCAACTATGCTTTAGCAACTTTATGTTTGTTCTTAGAAGTAGCAACCTGTGTTTTCATGGAACCGATGACGGGGTTGTGACGGAGATAGTAGGACAGTGTCCTTATTATTTTAAATTGGGATGTCTTTAAGCACCTGCCAAGTACAGTGTTTTTAAAGCATTGAAATTCCATATTGCAACCGCCGGTTCAGTAATTTCACGGAGAAGAAAGAGAAGTAGACGGACCAACTTATTGTCAGAGTGATTTGTCTTCATTTGGTATTAATTAAGGAGCTCCTTATTTTGATCAAAACATGCCAACTGTTGTTTTTTTCCAGTGCAAAAGTAGCTTTCCTTTAACAGTCCTGTTTATTTGGAAGACAGAGCAGTGTTAAGGATTTGTTATTTTGATTTGGTTAGATTCATGTTGGTTTAAAATACATTTTTAGCATTGGAGCATGTGCAGTTTTTATATATCACATTAAAACTTGAACTGAGCGCCGCACTCTGAGGGCTGTTACCTTCACTTTCCTGAATCACTGGAATGTAGAAGTAATGGGGAATTTTAAAATGTGCTTGATGAATTATATTATTGCAGTCATTAAAAGTCACATTTATGAATACTTCTTTGACACCATTAGAGAATCAGCAACTGTTTATTATTTTAATAATGAATTTTTTACTGTAGAATGTTAATTTATATCAAACTTGTGAAGTAGAAAATGAAAAAATATTACATTTTATAGATATTGAACTCCTTATTGCATTTTATCACATAGTGTTCATAATAAAGGGCCTGTCATGTGCAAGATACTATCTAGGTACATAGGACTTCCTTGCTTCCTGCCCTTCAGGAGCTTACTCTCCAGTTGGGGCAAATCTGATGCGCATGGTTGAACAAAGTTAGCAAACCTTGACAATAAGAGGTTGCATGTCTAATGAAGACTGCAGGAGTTCAGAGCATGACAATAACATTTCATACTGGATTTTGTCTGAAAAGACTTCCGGCGTAGGTAAGACTTGCTTGGTTTTGATCTTAAAGGATAAATAGGATTAGTGGCTTGTGGATGAGAATATAAGGTATAAGATGTAAGTCTCCTGGAATTGTAGAAAAGAACATAAGATTTAAGACAGATAAGTTTGTTTTGAAATAGATTTTGATATTGCAAAGTGGTTGAATTTGTTGTGCAAAGTGCAGGTGAGTCTTTTTTTGATGAACAACATTCTGTATGCTGCATTCTTGGAATTGTCAATATTTCTGTACCTAAGAAGACAAATTTTTGATTTTATCTTGCCTTTTAATGAAAAATGTGCTTTATATGCATTTATAAAGAATAATTACTCTAAATATTTAAATATACCACATCACAGTAAAGTATTGCATTTCGTATTAATAACAAGGTGGCATGTACATGAAGTGAGGTGTTTGAGTTACATCCTTAGCCAATTCTCCTTAGATTTGCTCTAAAGGAAAGAGTATGAGGTATGTAAAAGAACGACTGTATTCATAGTGAGCAGTCATTGAATGCTTAATATTTTATTCATATAAAATGTGTAACTCATTAATATACTTTCTATAATATTTTTATTTTAAAGTTATTAGAATGCATCTGCATAATAGTTAATCTATCTTTACATTATTTTCCATGAATATATAGCTATGATATAGGGCCTATGGGGAACAATTTTAGAATTGTAGTGACAGTTTTAAAGATGTTTTAATTGTCTTCTAGTAAATAGATTGTATTACTAATAAGAGCATGCTCTGTCTCTGAGCATTTTGAACTTAGTTATTTGCTTTTTGTGTATATATTTGTTTATATATATATATATATATATATATATATATATATATATAAAAGTAAACACAAAACTGTTTAAAATGCATTTCCCCATTTTAAGACCACAAGGGGAAAGATCTGAATTGACATTGAGCCTGTCTATTCAATATGACACCTGAGAAGTATGTTATGGTGACAATAAGGAAATAGTACAAATATTAGATATCACTTTCAATAAATAACAGAGTAGAATTACTTTCAGATTAGTTGAATTAAAAGATTTGCATATATATTTTGTCAACAGTGAATAGATAGGAGTTATTACAGAAGTGAAAATCCTATTAAATCACCTATTTCATATTCATGCAGGAATGGGATGATTTCCAATGTAGTCAAAGTACAGACCAGTGTATCTGTTAATTGGTCTCTTTTGAGTTTGGTTTTGGACTATATGTCACAGGTGTATCACTTTGATAATCTCTCCTACTATATGACTGACAGCTTCTGTGTGATTTCCTTACTGGATAGTGACAAAATCTATTTGCTTTATATTGAGGATGTATGCTTCTATCAGCAATATTATCTTCACTATGCGAGAGTGTCAGTTAACAATAAAACATGAAGTCTGCGGTGGGAGAAGCAGTGAGAAAAGATGAGATTGATGAAAGACACTAATGAAAGAAACATACTTCAATATATAGCTTAAACTAACTATAAAACTGTAAAGCTGACCAATCTAAGCTGCAGTTGATACAGTACCAGCATATTGCTATCAGTTCTCACTTTAAAATGACTGTATTTCATTTTAAGCTGTTTTCATATGTGGGCTAAACAAAATGGCAAAAAAAAAAAAAGTGGTGGTTGAAAATGTTTACTAGGATCTGTGGTATTACAATTAAAAAAAATCATTTCTGCTTAGGTCTTTGACAGATAAAGTTTGTTGTTTGGCCAAATTCCTGGCCCTATATTTAGATTAACTTAAAATGTACTTTTTTGTTTTGTGTTATTTACACTGTACTAACAATTTTGAAATTTTAATTAAACTTATTAAAATATTTGAACACTGTAACTGTGTTCTGATCTTAAATAAAATCTAAACGTCATTTATAAGGAAACATTTTTGTTACCTAATGGCAAATTCTTAACCTAGGGCAGTAGTTCTCAAAATGCGGTTCCGTGAGCGGTAGCACCAGTGAACTCGTTAAAATGCAATTCCACTGGATGATTGAACCAGAAACTCTGCGCTGGGGTCCCCGACATGATTCTCACACACTCTAAAGTTTGAGAACCACTGACCTCGAATATCTTATAGTGAAACTTGAAGACTGTGTTTTCTACCTATTTTGTATCTAAATACTTTCCTCAACTGGTAGAGATAACTAAGCTTTAACTATTTAGACCTAGAAAATATTACATTCTCCATCAGAAGAATTACATCTTAATTAAAAACAAAAACAAAAACGACTTTCTAATTCCTGTGCACATGTTTGTTGTTGATTGGGGAAGCAATACATAAGTGTGGAATTTAACTGGACAGTAATGACCTCAGACTGACCTTATTGGTAGTCATTTATAAGGCAAAAAATATGCACAGTGTACAAAGGTTGACCATTTTTTGTTTAGTTTTGTTGACTCATGTGATATTTTTCGTCTTGGCATTTATAATCATCTTCTCTGGGTAAGACTACAGTTATTTTAGCTGCTCAACAATAGCTTCACCAGTGTGGAATGTTCTCTCAGATGTTCTTACTACTAAAATAAATTTTAGACCACATCTGTACATCCTTCAAGATTAAAGATAATGTGTTCAAATCCTGTGTCTCTCTTAGTATCCTTGTCCCTCACTTCATCCTCCCTCCCCCCTCCACTCCCCCAACCCCTGCCTTTCAGATATGAGCTCAATCATCCCTTCTCTAAGGAAACCTTCCTTGGCCTCCTTTGCTACATTAGTTGCCCTATTATATATTGTTTTAGTTCCATGTTCTTCTACCTTGTGGTACTCATTGCAGTTTAATTTTATGTGTATTTGTGTGATTGGTTCAGAATCATCAGGATTTAACGGTGGCCAGCACATAAATAAATATCGGTTGAATAACTGTCTGCCTTCGTTCTAAGGGTATTTTATGTTTTTCCAAAGACTGACACTTTAAAAAGTATTTTAAAATAAAGGGAGTCCTAGAATATATGTAAACACGGGCGTTGTTTTCCTTTATATTTTGCAAATTATGAGATGTTTATTAACAACAGCAGCAATGGCTGTAATGTGCTGAACATGTCTTCCATGTTAAGCACTTTATATATGTTATGCCATGCAATTCTCTTAACATTATAAAGTTTTGTGTGTATTTTAGAGATGAGGAAACTGACACTCTGTTCTGTGCTCTGCCAAAGCTACCGACACCAAACATTGATTTTTTTTTTTTTTTTTACAATGATGAAGAAATTATGAAACCAGTGGACAGAAAACGTGAAGGAGTGTATTTTCTTCTTATTCCTGATTTGACTCAGGGCCCAGCAATATCTGTGCAGTATTCACCGTGTTGCCACTATCTTCAGCAGTGCTGTTGTTGCTTTTTGGGTGATTGGAAGAAGTGATGGAGGACTTGTAAGGGTGATGCTCCCGTCTTCTTATTGTTCTTTTCAGTACTGATATTTTTTACCCTCAGTGCCACTCAATCACAATTCTTTTACCCCAGCTGGTCAGAATCTCCCAACTTATTAGTGGAAATTTAAGATGTAACCAAGTATAATTTTAAGAATGAGTGCTGGGCTTCCCTGGTGGCGCAGTGGTTGAGAGTCCCCCTGCCGATGCAGGGGACACGGGTTCGTGCCCCGGTCCGGGAAGATCCCACATGCCGCGGAGCGGCTGGGCCCATGAGCCATGGCCGCTGAGCCTGCGCGTCCGGAGCCTGTGCTCCGCAACGGGAGAGGCCACAACAGTGAGAGGCCCGCGTACCGCGCCCCCCCCCACAAAAAAACAATGAGTGCCTTTATGCAGAGAATATTAAGGTATTAGATATTCTTCATATTTGGAGATATGCAGCTTATCTTCTGGAAAAGATCACACAAAGCTTTGAGAACCTTGCTCAAGCAAAGTTGACCTTAGGTGCAGTCTGTTAATTCAACTGTCTCCCATGAGAAAAAAAAAATTACATGATCACATCAGTTTAGTTTCTTTTGGCTTTTAATCTTCAACTTATTTATTTAAATGTGGGTTTAGTCAATGTTCAAATGTTTGAAGCAAAGGGCATATTTAAAAATATTTAAGTATTCTAATTCTGTAGAAGTCCATGGACAGTTAAATTTGGTTATTCTGAAGCCCTCTGCTAGACTAACGGACAAAGTTATATAGTTCATAATGTGTTTAAATCAGTCAATAACATGAATAAAAGTAGATGCCTAATATCAAAAGGAAAAAAATTGGTGTTTCACTGAGTGTGTCTCTTAGGTGAGAGGTTTTGTAGATTTTGTCAGAACCTGTTCTCTGTTGCTGGAATCGTTTAATCATTAACTGGAACCTTAGCCATGCCCCTGATTTAGGACCAATCCTTCTGTGTAGAGGAAGATTGACTAACTTCTCGCCCAACACGTTGGGACTTAACATCAAGCCACCCTTGCTGTCCAGCTCTAATGTTATAATGTGTTTACAGTAATGCCTCTAATAACCGAAACTGATTTCTCACCTAATGTTCTCTCCTGCCTCTTGATAACTTACTCGATATCACCATTTCTCATAGCATTTGAGCAAGGCCTTTCTTTTCTTCTGACAGAGCCTTCTTTATTTCTTTAAGGACTTGGATCATGCTTCTAAACCACCGCACTTCCTGCGCCCTTTTCATCTGCCAGCAGATTCCCCCCCGGCTGCCCTAGTAATTACTTTCCTGGCTGTCATTTCCAGCTCTTAGAGGTGTGCTTCATTTCCAGGGCCCACTCTTGGCCCTCCATGATGCCAGACACTTACGGCATATTGCCCCACCCCCAGATACACAGGTTGGTTGGACTTTCTGGAAGTACTTTCAGCTGGGGTTGTAAAGTGCTTTTCAGACTACAGGGCAAGTCTAGTTCCAGGTTCTGACCATCACCAGACTGCCTCATTTTGCTACATGTTATCTTCCCTTATCTGGCTGTGTCCCACTATAGAGCTACCTCATTCATCATCATTGACAGCAGACATTTTGTAAATGCTTATTATGAATAAGTCAGTCTGTTTCAAGAAGAGTGTACCTCCTATGGTTCCTGTGGCTCCTTAACAGCTTAATCCACGTGAACGGAATACAGATTATTCCATGTCTGGTTTGATTCTTTAGTGTTTGCCTGTTCTCTTATTCTAAGTCACTTGTTTATTTCAAGATGATCTGGCTCTTCTCTATTCTCTTGTGTAACCTTATTTGAATATGACATGTTTGGAAAGTCAAACAGCTGAAGAAACATACTTCAGACTGTGTGATGCCTTCTCTGATTTTCCCCATTTGTTAATGAAACCTAGAGGTATTCCTTTGTTCAGGACGTGTTTGTTAATCCAGGTATACTACCTTAGTTCAACTTTTCTGGGAGTCTTAGTGATACACCTTCCTCATCAACCAAATTCAGACTGGCATGTCATATTTCTTATGTACCTGTTCACTGCAATGAACTCTTTCCTGCAAAGTTAAATACTGTGATTCTGTTAGTGAGTTGTTATTGTTGTATATTTGGCTTTTTTGTTTGGTTTTGGCAGTAGCAGCAAATGATGTATCACAAACCTATGTAAGGATTACAAATAAAATCAAAACAAGTGTAAAAACATGACAGAAATAAATGCAGATGTAGGCTTTGACATTCTAGGCAATTCTTCCTCAAGTATTTTTGTTTGATTGTTTTTTGTTATTTATAGGTAGACAGATTACCAGAACATTAAGTCCTTAAGCCAGAATATATGAAATGTGTTTCGTGAGTACTCTTTTCTAAGATACAGTATTCTTTAGGACATCCAGGAAAAGCTTGAAAGGGAAAAGACATCAGATGAGAAGGTTAAGAAAAGGAAAAACATACCTCTAAACCATACCTCTAAATAAAACTCAAATTCAGTATTAGAAATGCAGACTAAGAGTAACTCACTTCAGGTAAAGTTTCAAAATATCTTATTGATAACAAAACCAATGGGTCTGTACACCAGGATTCCTAAACTTTCAAAGGAATGTTACCTACTGGGCAGATAGCTCAAGAATAGTTATTTGACTTTGTTTTCAATTTTTAATACTATATTCATGTGCAAACAGACCCAAGAAAACTAAACGTATTCACTAATAAGTGAGTTACTTAAAAGTTAGAGCGTACCTCTTATAGCAGTAATTTTAAACATAAAGTATAGATTACTAAACAGGGCCATCAAAAAATCATTACAGATTTGTACACAGCAAACGTATAAACTTATAGCAACATTATGGTTAAAATTAACTTTGAGGGATAGTCCCTGCAGTGTACCTCAAGAGGTAAATATGGTGGTATTGGGAGATATCTTCTTCAACAACACCAGTCAACCTTTTGAAAGAATCAAGGGCCCTGCAGTGGGAGGGTCTAAGTTGATCAGAGGGAGAGTATAATATGAAGCATTCCAGGGGGAAATCGTGACGGTGCCAGGTCCAAGTGCTGCTCAAAACACTGAAGGGATAAAGACAGTATAGCATTAACTATCTAGTGAAGAGTAGGAAGGAGTTGCCTCCCGGGATATTTCTGAGGAGCATCAGGTTCACTGGATGATGACACACAAAATGTAGCCCCAGAAGTCTAACGCAGGAAATGATTCGATGATGTATCTTAAAAGCCAAAGAGTTTTAATTTGAATATAGGATAGATTGGTGAATTTGAAGTTCTGGAGATCCTCCAGCCCCCCTTCCAATCTGCTAGACCTCAGTCTCTCCAGTCACCTTTGAGGCAAGGGAGCTATCCAGGGTACTAGACTCTTGCCAAAATCCTCTCTTGCAAAACTGTGCAAAATACTTTGTTGTTTTTGTTTCTGCTGATCATAGAGCCTGACATTGCAGATGCTGCATCATTCACTTGGAATGACTAACCTTCCATCATTTGGTTTATTCCAGTGGGTCCTTCAAGGCTCAATTCAAATGTAAAATTCAAGGATGCTTACCTCAACCCTGTGTAAGAAGCCTATTCTGAGTGTCAGTAACAGCCTGTGTATATATCATTATCAAATCTCCCTTTAAAGTATCATAATTCACTGCTTGTTTGTGCTTCATGCCCACTGGATTGTGAACTTAATGAGGGCAGGTGTTCTGTGCTTTATTCTCTTTTTCAAACAGCTCATCTAACTCTGTGATGTGAAGATGCTCAGTAATTGATAAATGAATGAATACTGCTTAAGAGTGACTTGAATATTGTACATCTTGTGTGAACTGTTCCCAGTGCTAACCACATCTAGGCTCACTTTGAATACTGCCCTCCATGGCTTTTTCATGGACTGAAAATGTGTTCTTAACTTGGAACCAAGTAACCTAAAATGGCCAAAAGTCTTGAAAAAATGAAAGGAATGGAGGAACTATGGCATACATACCATGGGCGTTAGGGGACAGCAAGGTTTAAGGAAAGTAGCATAGGCTGATATGGAGATTGGGGGCCAAGGGACTGTCTGGTTTGTCATGTCCTCAAACAAGCATCCTGAACATTCACTCCATATTCATTTTCTAAGGCTTCTGGAACTTGCGATCACACATTTCATTGCTCTGAATGTTCAGTGTGGCAATAAGTGATAATGTCATCATAGAAAAACTTTTGTTTACATGGAAGTCATCCTGTCACTGGTGTGATATTGACTTACTGATCACTTTTACATGATGTAGGTAAATTGTGTACCTGACTATATCTTCCCTTATTGGGACAGTGCAAGAATAGTTTAGGTACCACAGTTTTCCTTTTGGTCAGAAATTCCCTGTATTTCAAGTGCATGAACCATAGAAAATGGTTGTGGGGCCTTTTCCTGGGGGATATTTTCACTTTATAGTTCTGCTTTTCACATTTTTGAAGTATAACTACTATCTATCCTGTACATCATGCTATTTCTCTTTCCTGTTTTGATTTTTTTCTTGTACCTATTGCCAGCAGGAATGTTTCAATTATGAAACATAAAAAGAAAAGCTATATATTTTAGTGATTTTTACCCCTTGGCAAAGCTAGTTATATAACTCAGAGAAAAATATGGAGTCAGAATAACTTAGATGTAGAAGAAGGAATTTTAAAAAGTGCTAAAAAATGAATAAAGCAAAAGTTTTCTAAAACCATCTTAACTAAACTCAGTTTGGAAAACTAATACTTTTTTTACTAAGTATTTAGAATTATGCCAAATAATATCATCATTAATTTTAGAGATTAAAAATTGCTAGTCATTTTCTTTTTTTAAAATTTTTAAATTTTATTTTTTTTTATACAGCAGGTTCTTATAAGTTATCCATTTTATACATATTAGTGTATATATGTCAATCCCAATCTCCCAATTGCTAGTCATTTTCTAATAATACTAGAGATGAAACACTCCTATAAAAACTATGGTTCGGTTGCAGCTATTTGCCTACTCACTATTATTATTTACCTTCAGCGCTCGCTGAAAAGTGCTTATGGACAAGAGTGCCAGATCCTGCTGTTCTTCAGCATATCGGACCAGGTCAAGAAACTGAAGCACAGAGAAGTTAAGTAACTTGACCAATATAGAAATCTATTAAATGAAGAACCAGGATCCAAACCAGAGGGCAGACAGCAGAAGTAAGAAGAAGTACAACCTTGCAGCCTGTGGAACAAAAACCACATTCACAGAAAGATAGACAAGATGAAAAGGCATAAGGCTATGTACCAGATGAAGGAACAAGGTAAAACCCCAGAGAAACAACTAAATGAAATGGAGATAGGCAGTCTTCCAGAAAAAGAATTCAGAGTAATGATAGTGAAGATGATCCAGGACCTCGGAAAGAGAATGGAGGCAAAGATCGAGAAGATGAAAGAAATGTTTAAGAAAGACCTAGAAGAATTAAAGAACAAACAAACAGAGATGAACAATACAGTAACTGAAATGAAAACTAAACTAGAAGGAGTCAATAGCAGAATAACTGAGGCAGAAGAATGGATAAGTGACCTGGAAGAGAGAATGGTGGAATTCAGTGCTGTGGAACAGAATAAAGAAAAAAGAATGAAAAGAAATGAAGACAGCCTAAGAGACCTCTGGGACAACATTAAACACAACAACATTCGCATTATAGGGGTTCCAGAAGGAGGAGAGAGAGAGAAAGGACCCAAGAAAATATTTGAAGACATTATAGTCTAAAACTTCCCTAACATGGGAAAGGAAATAGCCACCCAAATCCAGGAAGCACAGAGAGTCCCATACAGGATAAACCCAAGAAGAAACACACCGAGACACATAGTAATCAAATTGGCAAAAATTAAAGACAAAGAAAAATTATTGAAAGCAGCAAGGGAAAAATGACAAATAACATGGAAAGGAACTCCCATAAGGCTAACAGCTGATTTCTCAGCAGAAATTACAAGCCAGAAGGGAGTGGCATGATATACTTAAAGTGATGAAAGGGAAGAACCTACAACCAAGATTACTCTACCCGGCAAGGATCTCGTTCAGATTCGATGGAGAAATCAAACGCTTTATAGACAAGCAAAAGCTAAGAGAATTCAGCACCACGAAACCAGTTCTGCAACAAATGATAAAGGAACTTCTCTAAGTGGGAAACACAGAGAAGAAAAGGACCTACAAAAACAAACCCAAGACAATTAAGAAAATGGTCATAGGAGCATACATATTGATAATTACCTTAAATGTGAGTGAATCCAACCAAAAGACACAGGATCGCTGAATGGATACAAAAGCAAGACCCATATATATGCTGTCTACAAGAGACCCACTTCAGACGTGGGGACACATACAGACTGAAAGTGAGGGGATGGAAAAAGATATTCCATGCAAATGGAAATCAGAAGAAAGCTGGAGTAGCAATACTCATATCAGATAAAATAGACTTTAAAATAAAGAATGTTACAAGAGACAAGGAAGGACACTACGTAATGATCAAGGGATCAATCCGAGAAGAAGATATAACAATTATAAATATATATGCACCCAACATAGTAGCACCTCAATACATAAGGCAACTGCTAACAGCTATAAAAGAGGAAATTGACAGTAACACAACAATAGTGGGGGACTTTAACACCTCACTTACACCAATGGACAGATCATCCAAACAAAATTAATAAGGAAACACAAGCTTTAAATGACAAAATAGGCCAGATAGATTTAATTGATATTTATAGGACATTCCATCCAAAAACAGCAGATTACACTTTCTTCCAAGTGTGCACAGAACATTCTCCAGGATAGATCACATCTTGGGTCACAGATCAAGCCTCAGTACATTTAAGAAAATTGAAATCATATCAAGTATCTTTTCTGACGACAATGCTATGAGATTAGAAATCAATTACAGGGAAAGAAACACAAACACATGGAGGCTAAACAATACATTACTAAATAACCAAGAGATCACTGAAGAAATCAAAGAGGAAATGAAAAAATATCCAGAGACAAATGATAATGAAAACAAAACGATCCAAAACCTATGGGATGCAGCAAAAGCAGTTTTAAGAGCAAAGTTTATAGCTATACAAGCTGACCCCAGGAAGCCAGAAAAATCTCAAATAAACAATCTAACCTTACACCTAAAGGAATTAGAGAAAGAAGAACAAACAAAACCCAGAGTTAGCAGAAGGAAAGAAATCATAAAGATCAGAGCAGAAATAAATGAAATAGAAACAAAGAAAACAATAGCAAAGATCAATAAAACTAAAAGCTGGTTTTTGAGAAGATAAACAAAGTTGATAAACCATTAGCCAGACTCACCAAGAAAAAGAGGGAGAGGACTCAAATCAATAATATTAGAAATGAAAAAAGAGAAGTTACAACAGACACGGCAGAAATACAAAGCATCCTAAGAGACTACTACAAGCAACTCTGTGCCAATAAAATGGAAAACCGGGAAGAAATGGACAAAATCTTAGAAAGGTGTAACCTTCCAAGACTGAACCAGGAAGAAACAGAAAATATGAACAGACCAATCACAAGTAATGAAATTGAAACTGTGTTTAAAAATCTTCCAACAAACAAAAGTGCAGGACTAGATGCCTTCACAGGTGAATTCTATCAAACATTTAGAGAAGAGTTAACACCCATCCTTCTCAAACTCTTCCAAAAAATTGCAGAGGAAGGAACACTCCAAAACTCATTCTATGAGGCCACCATCACCCTGATACCAAAACCAGACAAAGATACTACAAAAACAAAAATGGCAGGCCAATATCACTGATGAATTTAGATGCAAAAATCCTTAACAAAATGCTAGCAAACAGAATCCAACAGCACATTAAAAGGATCATACATCTGATCAAGTGGGGTTTATCCCAGGGATGCAAGGATTCTTCAGTATACACAAATCAATCAATGTGATACACCATATTAACAAATTGAAGGATAAAAACCATCTGGTCATCTCAACAGACGCAGAAAATGCTTTTTACAAAATTCCACACAATTTTTATTTTATGATAAAAACTCTCCAGAAAGTGGGCATAGAGCGAACCTCCCTCAACATAATAAAGGCCATATATGAGAAACACACAGCAAATATCATTCTCAATGGTGAAAAACTGAAAGCATTTCCTCTAAGATCAGGAACAAGACAAGGATGTCCACTCTCACCACTGTTATTCAACATAGTTTTGGAAGTCCTAGCCATGGCAATCAGAGAAAAAGAAATAAAAGGAATACAAGTTGGAAAAGAAGAAGTAAAGCTGTCACTGTTTGCAGATGACATGATACTATACATAGAGAATCCTAAAAATGCCAGCAGAAAACTATTAGAGCTAAACAATGAATTTGATAAAGTTGCAAGATACAAAGTTAATGCACAGAAATCTCTTGCATTCCTATACACTAATGATGAAAAATCTGAAAGAGAAATTAAGGAAACCCTCCCATTTACCATTGCAACAAAAAGAATAAAATACCCAGGAATAAACCTACTTAAGGAGGCAAAAGACCTGTATGCAGAAAACTGTAAGACACTGATGAAAGAAATTAAACATGATACCAACAGATGATGAGATATACCATGTTCTTGAGTTGGAAGAATCAATATTTTGAAAATGACCATGCTACCCAAAGCAATCTACATATTTAATGCAATCCATATGAAATTACCAATGGCCTTTTTACAGAATTAGAACAAAAAATCTTAAAATTTGTATGGAGACACAAAACACCCCGAATAGCCAAAGCAGTCTTGAGGGAAAAAAACAGAGCTGGAGGAATCAGACTCCCTGACTTCAGACTATACTATAAAGCTACAGTAATGAAGACAATATGGTACTGGCACAAAAACAGAAAGATAGATCAATGGAACAGGGCAGAAAGCCCAGAAATAAACCCATGCACCTGTGGTCATCTAATTTCTGGTGACAAAGGAGGCAAGGATATACAATGGAGAAAGGACAGTCTCTTCAATAAGTGGTGCTGGGAAAACTGGACAGCTACATGTAAAAGAATGAAATTAGAATACTCCCTAACGCCATACACAAAAATAAACTCAAAATGGATTAGAGACCTAAATGTATGACTGGGCATTATAAAACTCTCAGAGGAAAACATAGGAAGAACACTCTTTGACATAAATCACAGCAAGAAATTTTTTGATCCACCTCCTACAGTAATGGAAATAAAAACAAAAATAAACAAATGGGACCCAATGAAACTTCAAAGCTTTTGCACAGCAAAGGAAACAGTAAACAAGACGAAAAGACAACCCTCAGAATGGGAAAAAAAAATTGCAAATGAATCATCGGACAAAGGATTAATCTCCAAAATATATCAACAGCTCATGTAGCTCAATATTAAAAAAGCAAACAACCCAATACAAAAATGGGCAAAAGACCTAAATAGACATTTTTCCAAAGAAGACATACAGATGGCCAAGAGGCACATGAAAAGCTGCTCAACATCACTAATTATTGGAGGAATGCAAATCAAAACTACAATGAGGTATCACCTCACACCAGTTAGAATGGGCATCATCAGAAAATCTACAAACAAGAAATGCTGGAGAGGGTGTGGAGAAAAGGGGACTCTGTTGCACTGTTGGAAGGAATGTACATTGATACAGCTACTATGGAGAACAGTATGGAGGTTCCTTAAAACACTAAAAATAGAACTACCATATGACCCATCAATCTCACTACTGGGCATATACCTTGAGAAAACCATGATTCAAATAGACACATGCACCTCAATGTTCATTGCAGCGTTATTTACAATAGCCAGGTCATATGGAAGCAACCTAAATGCTCATCGACAGACAAATGGATAAAGAAGATGTGGTACATATATACAATGGAATATTACTCAGCCATATAAAGGAACAAACTTGGGTCAGTTGTAGAGACGTGGATGGATCTAGAGACTGTCACACAGAGTGAAGTAAGTCAGAAAGAGAAAAATATCGTATATTAACGCATATATGTGGAACCTAGAAAATGGAACCGATGAACCAGTTTGCAGCACAGAAGTTGAGACACAGAAGTAGAGATAAAACGAATGGACACCAATGGGGGAAAGTGGCGGGGGTTGGGTGTGGTGGTGTGATGAATTGGGTGATTGGGATTGACCGTGTATACAGTGATGTATATAAAATGGATGACTAATACGAAAAAAAAAATACTATGGTTTAATCCATCTAAAAGTAAAGTTGCCTTAAAACTGTCTCAAGAGTACATATGATGTATGCTTACAGTTTAGGTGTTTTATAATGTAACTGTTAGGAGAAAAAGGTGAATTTTAGGCACCATGTGGATCGTTTGCGTTGTGTAAGCGTAGCCCTAGGACTCCTCAGCTCTCAGTCAGACCTAGGACTCCTTAGGGACCAAAAGTGATGGTTGCCTCTGATTTAGACTATGGCCATGAAAAGATGGGGGCCTGCTATGATTACATTCTTCTTTTCTTCTTCAACATAATAAAGTAATGCAATTTACACCCCCGACCAAAACCGGTTTAAGTGCTTGTACTAATATCAGTGAATTAAAATTTTTTTGACATTGTTTGACATTAAGTCAAAACTTGGATCAATCTTTGTTAAATATGTATATGTACAGACATACACATGTATATAGCAATGTGTTTTTCTATAATGGGATTTGTCTTATAAAATTTTTTCCTAATAATGCAGGTGTTTTTTAGTTTTTTTTTTTTTTTGTGAGGGGAACACGTGCATCAGTTAGTGCTCTTCAGAAAAACAGAGCCAACTGTGTATATATCCATATCACCTGTCTACAAGAAGATTCATTTTAAGGAATTAGTTTGTGTGATTCTGGTGGCTGGCAAATCTGAACTCTGTAGGGCCAGCCAGCAGGCTGGAAAATCAGGCAGGATTTCTGTGTTACAGTTTGAGGCAGCATTCCTTCATCTCCAGGAAATTTCAGTTTTTGCTTTTAGGCCTTCAACTGATTCAGTGAGATCCACCCACATTATTGAAGGTGATCTGCTTTACTTAATGTCAAATGATTATAGACATTAATCATGTTTACAAAATACTTTTCACAGCAACATCTAGGTTAGTGTCTGACCAAACATTTGGGCACCATAGCTAAGCCAGAATTTCACATACCATTTAACCATCACAGAGGGTGACGGATAATATGGTAACAAGCCCTTTCTAGTTTACATGATAAGTTTGTGCATACATTTTTTTCCTTTGGCCAGATATACTTTAGCATTATTCATATTTGTAGGCATAGATCGTCATTCATCTGTTCCTTATACGTTTTGTAATCATTTATTAAGCATGCACTTTGTACAAGAGACAATACTAGGCCACTGAATAACTTCAAAAAGTGAACGACAGAGGCTATGTCTTCTAAGTGTTTTAATTCTAGTGGAAGAGCCATAGTATAATAGATGACTGTATGATAAGTAAATCTGCAGAGTAGAAATGTGTGTTTTTCAGTCATGTCAATTAAATGTCATTTCCCTCATGAGCAATCAAAAAATAATTCACGACAATGGTTAATATGCCAAGTTGCTACGCTTATTAATTTAAGGATGACTCATATGTAAAATTGAATTATGAAAGTATGGTTGCCACTGCAGGTCAACTTCATTTAGACGGTGTTGGCCATGTATGCTTTCAGTCTAGCACATTAAAGGATTTGTATTCAGCTTATGCAAAGGTGATTCAGTATATACTCAAACAGGTCTGACAAGTGGGCTGTCATGTTTTATTGATGATCTTGTACTTTACATAGCATAGAGCAATAAATATTTTCCTTACAGCCTCCAAATGGTTGTTTTCTCATAGCACTTTCTCCTTCCAAAACTACATTTTATTTCTCTTTTATTATTCAATGAATGTGAACTTCTCTGCCTGGCTTTTGAAGCCCTCTGTAAACTCGCCACACTTTACTAATCCAAACATAGATCTTCTACTTTGTTAAGGTCATGTAACTTAGAACACTCTCACATATGCAGCATATGCATTTAATCCTTTCTGTTTATGCAAATCTCAGCTGTCATTACAGGCCTGGCTCCATGAACCTTCCATGACAACTCTAACCCGCCTAGGGAGTTTCCTTTGTTGCACTCTGAGTTGCAAGCAATACCTAGTTGGCACCAGACAATTAAGTACAGTCTGTTCTGCTGTAATGCATTTTTCTGTAATGTGAATTAGCTCCTACAGGATTGATGAATAGGGGAATTACGTTAGTAAAATGTGGAATTTGGTTCATGTGTGATTTCTCCCCAGCATAATATTCAGCTTTACCAGGTAATTACAGCCGCACGCAAAGTATACTAATACAGGCAAATGCAAAATACAATAGAGGAATACCCTTTTCACCTAACTGCTTTCACCTTTTTTTTTTTTTTGCGGTATGTGGGCCTCTCACTGTCGTGGCCTCTCCCATCGCGGAGCACAGGCTCCGGACGCGCAGGCTCAGCGGCCATGGCTCACGGGCCCAGCTGCTCCGCGGCATGTGGGATCTTCCCGGATCGGGGCACGAACCCGCGTCCCCTGCATCGGCAGGCGGACTCCCAACCACTGCGCCACCAGGGAAGCCCTACTTTCACCTTTTTTATAAAATAGGAAAAAGTTTATGTATTTCCTGTATTATTTCTTTTTATAATTAGAGATTTTACATGTCTTTTTAGGCATACGGTGTTTTTATAAAAATTGTTTTGGTTTTGTTTAGAACTTTGTGATATAAATACATAGATTTTTGAGTGTTTCTGCAAAGCCCTAATTTTGGGGTATAAGCTCTGTTGTATTTATTGTGCAGTTTTTCAGAATGAAAGGACATATATGTTGCAATAGCAGGAATTGAGAAAATTTACTTCAAATCACTCAATATTTATGGAGCATCCACTCTGTGCCACACACTAGTGTTGATGTTGGATGTATGAAAAATGAGCAAGGCTTACTTTTGAGTACCTAGGAGACTAAGCCAAATTCCTGTATGATGGTGGTTCTTTTGCTTACTTAGCTCAGTGGACTAGGACGAAGAGAGAATATAAGAAGTAACTGTGACATTTGTGTGTGTTCCTCATACTGCCTGGAGTGCTCTCTCATTCATGCTTTCTTTAGCCAGTTTCTTCCCAAGCTTCATCTCTCAATTCAAACATCTTTTCTTTATACTATTTTAATCTCACATGGCATGAGGTACCTTTCTTTGATAGCACTCAAGGTAGCTGTTATTTTCAATTCTTTGTGATATTATTTAGATAATATTTTTCTTAGACTGCTCCTGAGAACAGAGATCATGTTTATTTATTCCCATTGTTGTAGTCTCATTTTCTGGCAACTAGGTAAACAGACACGAACACAACAGGTATTAATATAATAAATGTAATACATATTATATATAGATATGTATAGCAGGTATTCATTCACTAATTTTTTATTTGTGTGAATGGCTTTCTTTATTTTTTAACTACTGAACTTTAAATATTCTTCCTGGAATGAATAATTTTTTTCTATCCATGTCACTTTTGTATCACCACATTTCCTGGTAGTGTATGAATTTGTTGAAATTTTTGTCTTATATTTTTTATACATTTTAATTAAATATATTATAGAAAGAAAAATATTTTAGGCCTCAGAATTTCTTATGTTTATATTTTCTAGAAATTGCAAAATGTTTTATGAAACACACAGAGCTTGGAGAAGCTTAGAGAAGTATAGAACAGTATTTTTATTATTTATTTTTTTACTTAGTATTTGAGTGAGAAGGATGACTTGAACAAGGCCCTTAAAGTAAAAATCTAAAAGAAGTAATTGACAATTTTGGAGGAAAATATTGATATTTTTAATGAAAGTTAAGAATATCTGAACATCATAGGGCACCATAAGTTAACAGACAAATCACAGAGAAGAAAATATTTACAAGGAATATAACTGGTTAAGTACCCAGAATATGTAAGAAAGGCACCAACCCAACAGTAGTATGTTCAACTATCCAATAGAAAAAAAAAAGAGTAAAAGATATATAGTGGCAGGTTCTTCACATTAGACTTTTTCTCATGTTTAAATTTAACAAATGAAAAGAATAATGATCTTTTTTTTTTTGCGGTACGTGGGCCTCTCACTGTTGTGGCCTCTCCCGTTGCGGAGCACAGGCTCCGGACGCGCAGGCTCAGCAGCCATGGCTCACGGGCCCAGCCGCTCCGCGGCATGTGGGATCTTTCCAGACCGGGGCACGAACCCATGTGCCCTGCATCGGCAGGCGGACTCTCAACCACTGCGTCACCAGGGAAGCCCCAAGAATATGATCTTTACATCATCTTTTTCCTCCGAAAATCATCTGTCCTACAGTACTTATTACTTCTGATTTTGTCTGGAGAAACAGTTACCATCATGTTGTAAGTTTGGTCCACCAGCTTTTACTTGGTTCAAGGAATAGAGCACAAAAAAGCTGTGAGTTAAATAATAAAAGACAGGTGGGGATTGGAAGATTAATTTACTATTGATAATTCTGTTAACTTTCAACTGTTATTGGCGTTGGCTAAGGTAAATCAGTGTACCTTTAATATTAGCCAATTTTGATGTGACCAGAGAATGTTCATAAAATACCTTAATAGTTGATGATTATTTATCCAAACGATGATATATCTATTAGAAGAGCATGCTTCTGAAAATATTACACTAGAAGATGATCAGTTTTCCTTAACTTGAAGATGTGGCACTGCTTTGGCCAGTCTCTGACTTTTGCTGAATCAGCATCAATGCTGCTATTAATCTCTGAAAAAACACACAGATAACTTCCCTTTTAAGACACTATGATATCCTTAAAAAAGTATTTTTAATATAGGATTAACCATTCATTTTCATGATCTTAATAGTTTATGAAGTTAAACCATAGTGGTTCTTTTGATTGTCTTCAGGCTACTACTTGTATTTTGGTTTGTTTATTTATTTACTGGTTTAGCGATTTATTTACTATTTATTTACTTTTAGAACTTTGTTTACAAACTTATAAACTTAACAGTTATTGAGTATCTTTTATGTGCAAGACTCAGTGCTAAGTGCTCAACTTCATGCTCTCATTTTATTCTTAAGACAAATCAATAAGATAGGTTGTTTTCAATTTCCATTTTGGGTTGTAAAAATTGAGGCATAGAAAAATCAGACAATTTGTCAGTGACTGCATAGCTTGTGTGTGATGGATAACTTATTTCATCTCATCTATGTAGCTGCTTATTATATCAAATAAAGTATTCCATTATAAAAAATTCTTTTACAAACCAGAGGTTATTTCCGGCTTATTAAAATATGCACCTAGTACCCATAGATGTACAAATAATGTTGGCAATGATCAAGCACCTAAGAGGCTAATATAAATTATTCTGAAAAAATAACTTTTATTAAATATATGCCTCAAAATCACTAGTATTTGATGAAATCAGTGTACTGGAAGCAAGAGGCTTAACGTCCTAAAAAAATCTACATGACAAAATTATTTCAGGTTTGAAAATGAAATGAATACATCAATACACATAAATACTTAGAGTAATTTTTACATTTATATAGAAAAACAGAAAGGCCGTGCCATTGGGTATACTAATGTGACTTCATTAAAAGAAAAATAGTACTGCATATGATTGTGAACTTATGTAGGTTAGAATGTGAGTTATTTTGAGCAAGATAAGTTATTAGAAGAGATTGTTTCAAGAGTGAATTTTAGTAACAACTTTTAAAGTTACAGGCACCTTTTGGGAGTTGAGGAAATTAAATAGGTCCTTTTTTCCCCCCAAATAAGCATGTGTGCATAAACAAAAAAAATAGTGTTTGTAAATTCTAGTAGTTTGTAGATTGCCCAGAGTGTCCATGGATTTACTTTGAAAAACTCAGTACTAGTCTCTTGAAAATATTCAATCAGAAAATAATAATAATTTTGTAAAAATCATTTGCATTGTTAGTATACTTGGGTCGACAATGTAGTAAAAAAAAAAAGGCACATAGGAATGCATATTCTATAGAAAATGTAGATTTTATGGTGCAGGGTTGGTACAGATTTGCTCCTGACATTGGAGCAAAGGACATTTTGATCAGAGAGAATCAGAGGAAGGGATCTATCTGCCTGCAGTAACAAGCACAACCACAACATTCCTCAGGAGAAGTTTTAGTCTGTAAACTGCTTTCCCAAACTCTATCTCATTTGAGCCTCACTGGACAGTTATTTTGATTTCCTATGACCTCACTGTTAATTCATGCTTCTGGCTTTAGCTAAACTATTCTTTCCTCTATTACCTTCCCTTGTGCTCTCAAGCTGAACCTCTAACCCGAACTCATCTGCACATCTGCTTTCAATAGGGTGTAGGAATACTGTATTTCGATTTCCGGAGTCATTTTTCTGGATGCTTTGTTTTACAAGTAGGTCACATCCTTAATAAAAGATGTGAGTAGTAAAATACATTTTAGAATGTAAAAGGTATTTTGATTTTGGAAAAACTTTGGTTCTTGTGGCATCTATTTCAGAAATCCAGTAATATTTTTTAAATTTTATGTATGTATGTATGTATGTATGTATGTTTGGCTGCATTGGGTCATCATTGCTGTGTGTGGGTTTTTCTCTAGTTGCGGCGAGCGGGGGCTGTTCTTCCTTGCGGTGCATGGGCTTCACGCTGCAGTGGCTTCTTGGGGAGCATGGGCTCTAGATGCGCAGGCTTCAGTAGCTGTGGCATGTAGGCTCAGTAGTTGTGGCTCGCGGGCTCTAGAGCACAGACTCAGTAGCTGTGGTGCATGGGCTTAGTTGCTCCGCGGCATGTGGAATCTTCCTGGACCAGGGCTCGAACCCGTGTCCCCTGCATTGGCAGGCAGATTCTTTTTTTTTTTCTTTTTGCGGTACGCGGGCCTCTCACTGTTGTGGCCTCCCCTGTTGCGGAGCACAGGCTCTGGACGCGGAGGCTCAGCGGCCATGGCTCACGGGCTTAGCCGCTCCGCGGCATGTGGGATCCTCCCAGACCGGGTCACGAACCCACGTCCCCTGCATCGGCAGGTGGACTCTCAACCACTGAGCCACCAGGGAGGCCCGGCAGGCAGATTCTTAACCACCGTGCCACCAGGGAAGTCCAGAAATCCAGTAATATTTTTAACAGCAGGTAATAGGCAATACTGATATCATTTTTAGGATTTATCAGCCACTGGTATGTATGTTACGCATGTTAACTCATTTAGTCCTCACGGTAACCTAATGGACCGGTGGTAATTTGCTTGTTTTACAGATGAGGATTTTGAGGCTTAGAGATGTTAAGTAAATAACCCAAGTTCACACAGAAAGTAGTAGAGCAGGAGCCAATCTATGAGGTAGGGCCCAGAATCCATGCTCTTAAACTCTTCACTATATAGACATGGAGACTAACTATAGTTTTCTTCATAAACATTTGCATATTTCGTTCTAGTGAGGAGAAGCCTTTTGGTAGCCCTTTAAAAAATAGTGGAAGTCTGACATTGGTGAAATTGTCTACTTCTTTTTCATTGCTAATTAAAGAATATAGTTGACTCCAGTACATATTGGAGATGGTGCTATTAACCCAGCATCAACTGGGAAATAAGTTAGAGTAGCTGGACTAGTAGATTTCAAGGCAAACAGTGAATGATTCTTAAAAAAATGTGTTCACCTTTGGGAGAAGGAAGTAACTGATTTTAGAAATAAACTTATGAATAACTTTGTCCTCTGTACAACAGTTTTAGAGAAAAGTGTTCATAGTGATCAAACCATGAAATTTTAGATACATTTTTAAAATCAGAACTACGCTTGTTCTTAGCTGAAAATTTTATTATTACAAACCTGTTGATCTTGAAGTTATTTAGAACTTTGCTTAAAATATTTAGGGACACAGGAAAAATAGAAACATCCAATAAAGGGGAAAATATTTTTCATATTCAAGTTGTCTTTATTATTCTTAAAATCAAACACTTTATGGTTTATTTAATTTTTAAAAATTTTTAAAATTTTTAATTGTTTTTAAATTTTTCTTTTTTATTTTATTTTTAACATTTTTATTGAAGTATAATTTGCTTTACAGTGATGTGTTAGTTTCTAGTTTATAACAGTGAATCAGTTATACATATACATATATCCCCATATCTCTTCCCTCTTGCGTCTCCTTCCCTCCCACCCTCCCTATCCCACCCACATCTTATGTTTTTCAGTGTAAAATAATTAGAAACTTTATAGATAGGATAATATCATAAAGTCTGAAATCATCCGTGTTTATGCTGACTTTCTGAGCCATGTTCAATTTTTCAGAGGAATAAAAATCAGTATTAATTAGTCTGTGTTTTAAATTTGTTTTCCTGTTCTTTTTGAATAAGTTTCCCATAGTAATGTCAGTCGGAAATGTGGGGAAAATGTGGGGTTTCACACATTTCTAATAAGTTATTGCCTGGTCATTGGTGGGGACAAGTTTTCAATCCTGCGTCTTGCCACTTTAAATGAAACAGATGCATGATTTGCTACCAGTTATGTATGTGTAGAAACTCACCTTTTTCAAAAAAAAGATCATTACTAGTTGTGAAGTGTTCTGAACATAAAAACATTTATTTGTACTTGTACCTCATGCATCTTCATCACCCCTGTCAGTGTCCTGAATATAACCAGCAGTATGTTGTTAAAACCAGTTCTGACCACCATGATCTTTTCATGTATAGGACATTGTAATTATTAAAAAGAAAGACCGATATCTTACTAAGTAAGCCATGTTTTACTCAATCTAAATACCTTTATAGAAAACACATGTGACGTAGTGTGTAGGTTTAGTGTTTATACATTTGGCTTTAATAACTTGTCTATTTAATAACTTGTCTATAACCAGCAGTATGTTGTTAAAACCAGTTCTGACCACCATGATCTTTTCATGTATAGGACATTGTAATTATTAAAAAGAAAGACCGATATCTTACTAAGTAAGCCATGTTTTACTCAATCTAAATACCTTTATAGAAAACACATGTGACGTAGTGTGTAGGTTTAGTGTTTATACATATGGCTTTAATAACTTGTCTATTTAAGGATCTATATAATTATTCAGTGAACGAATATATATATACACATATATATACAATATTTCTCATCATTTTAGCATTATTGTTTTGTGGTTGGAGTTTATTTAAAGTACAGTCATTAAAGTCTTATCGAATGGATTATCTTTTTTCTCTCCCTCATAAAAATAAAGCATTTGATTCAATAAAAGCCACAACCATGCTCTGGGTTGACAAAGACTTGCTTGGTTGATTAGCATGAATGAGAATATGAAAGATTTAAAGCAAAGCTGTCAAAGCAATTAGAACTAAAGTCCTCCTATCACTGAATAATGAAAACGGTGCCTGGAACACTTACAAATGTATCTAAGAAAATTGTTACTTATGCAAAATGAAATGATAGTGAAAAAAAGAAATGGAATAATAAAAGCCAAAAGAGGTAAAATTGGACAGGTAGCGTTTTAATATATTGTTACTGCTATATTTTAGAATTATTAAAAAGCATGATACAGGGTTTCTGCAAAAAGGTATATTTATAATTAAGAATTGCTTGTTTAGATGCAATATGTTCAATATGTAATTGTTAAAAAATGTTTAATTTTAACACGATTCTATAGGATTTATAAAATCTACCATTTGGAGTTTTTTTCTTACAGCTTAACATTTAAATCAGTCATTTAAAATGGAATACATATATTCAAGCTACAAAAGACATTAATAGGAATTTAATATTTAGTATATACTTTTCTCAATGCTTTCCAATTTTAATAATCTAGAATACATTAATAGAGTTTTAGGATATTTCGTGTGGTTAAGAAGAGTCATGGTGCAAAGAATACAATTGGAGAGAATACTTAGATAATCATTTTATATTTTATTAAAACAATTGCTCCTAGGAGATAATTACATAAATTGATTTTTTCCCATTTGTTCAGCTTTTCAATATTAAACAGTTAGTTATCCTATTTTTGCAATGTGTAAGGCATTGTGAAAAATATCGAGGTGAATTAGACATGGATCTGGCACAGATTGGCTTGTGTTCTAAGGAAGGTAGTTATGACAAATATACTATACCTTAATGCATTAAATCGATTGAATGTAAATGCCATTAAAGTGCATATAAAAAGTGATGGGATTTTAAAGGAGAGATTATGTTCATCTCTAGAGTGTATTTGAATTTGATCATGAAGTATGTGTATATATATCAATTTAAAGTGTTTTTGCCTCCAAGTAAGTAATCAAAGTATCTTAACACAGGGAATTTGTTGTTCAAATACAGTCCATTCACAACTTCTGCTTTCTTTCTCTCTGAGGTTGGGTATCAGCTCTGCTCTTTTCCTTGACTTGTGGGAGTATGGCAAGAGCAAATTCTGAGACTCACAACTGTGCATAACAATCTCTAGATGAAGAAATACTGCCCTAGTACTTCAAGGAAGCACTCTAAGATCTGCCTTGATTGGAGTGCCTAGGATACATGTTTACTCTTAACCTATGGCCTGGATGAAGGAATGTGCATATTGGCATAAGTGAACCAAGGCTCATCCGTGGAGTTGGAAATGAGGTTTGATTTTCCCTGAGTATTCATTTGTGTGGGGAGAGTTTTGAACATACTGCACTGAAAATCCATGTGCTACTGGAGAATGGATTATGAGTAGGCAGCCTGCAGTGTCCACTGAAGTGTGATTTAGATACCCAAACATCAGAAAGGACATTTGGGCAGAGTAGATTATGTGAACGTGTGCCAGACAGAAAAGATCACGACTGCGCCGAGAGCACTGATTATTTCAGTTCAGCTGGGTAGAGTATGCCTGAAGGGAAGTTGTAGGAAATAACAGCAAAAGGGTAAATTGAGATCAGGTGGTAGAATACCTTGAAAGCTGGGCAGTGGAATTTGGAATTTATTCTGAAGATCATGGGAAGCACTCAGCATTTTGAGCAGTAGATCAGTAAGCTCAGAGTTGCTATTAGGTTTTAAGTTTGCCAGTGCCTGGTTTTAAAGAAAAGGTATTGCAAGTGAATCGTAGTTCTTTCCTTTAGCACTTGGTTAAATGTTGATGTCATATTCTGACATGGGGGAGAAGACATGGGGAAGTTTGTTAATGTCTAGCTTAGGTGTCTAGGAAGATGGTTGTTTATTTACTAGAAAGAGAAAGCACAGTAGGGAAAAATCTGAAGGGGGAATTGATAAGGAGTCAATATTTGGATGCATTGAATAACCTACTGATGGAGCCATTGAATGATAGAATCCTTAGAGTTCAGTTTTTCAAAGCTTTTTATTTTACACAGAATGTAGTGACTGTTCACATTGCTTTACATTTCAGCTAGTTTTCACATCCAGTTCTCTTGACTGTAAGCTCCGTATTCTGTTCGTTTTAACATAGCTGCCTCCATGTTTGATATACCGATTGAAATGTTTTGCCAGAATAATAAATATTGCTTAACATTTATCGAGAATCACTTTATTTCAGGAATTGCGTCAAGCCATTTTTACTTTTATTAATTATACTTACATGATAAGTGTGATAATTAAAATCTTAGTATCTAATGTTACTGAATACTTATAACATGATCTTTCACTGTGTCAAGCAATTTGCATGTATTGTATACTGTGTATTAATGTATTATATTCTACCCTCTGGTAGGTAGAATTGTTATTCTCATTTTACAGATTGGAAAATTTCAAGTTTATGTAACATGCCTAAGATCACACAACCTGAAGGACAGAGCAGTATTTGAATCCATAGAATTCTTGCACTCAAACCAGTGCACGTGGGCACCTTCAAAGTGAATCCTTAAAATGGTATTATAGATGGAGGAGAGAAGGTATAGTTGCACTTGGAAGTTAGGAATTTGAGACTAAAAATTCATCTAGAGGTCAGGCCTAACAGGGCTGATGATGTAGATATCACAGTAATGTACACTAAGATGGAAATTGAAGCTGTGAACTTGGGTTGTATATATAAAGGAGAGATTAGAGAAGGAGAAGGGGGTTGGAGTCAGAATTGGGGTGATAGAATAATATTGAGCAACTAAAAAGTTCAGAGAACCATCAAGAGAGTTCAATGATAACAAATGCAATGGAGATGAGATGTTTTGAAACAAAGAAGTTGGGCAGATTCTCCAGTGCTACAAGAAAAGCCTGTTAGGGTTGATGACTAGGAGGTCATTGGAGGCCTCTTGGGACACTAGTTTTTATCAAGTGACAGTTACAGAAAGCAGTGGAAATAGGGTGAATGAATGAGTGCAATGCCTATTTATAGTTTGGAGAGAGATTCCATTGGAGAGGGAAATCTTGAAGAATCACAAGGGAGATAAGATAGGTAATGAAGCTTGATATGGAGGCTATGGGAAGAAATAGATGGAAAACACTAGCGGAAAAAATAGTTATACAAAGGGAGACTAGGAAAAAAAAGAGATCGATGGAGACTTAGAAAACAAATTATGAAGTAAAGTGAAATTGGTAACAATCTCATTGATGGTCTCAGTGCTCAGTATAGTATGTGACTAAACCATCACTGTACTTTGTTGTGATGTTTTTACCAAACATCACATATACCACAATTAATAAATTCCCTAGAAACAAAGACTTAAAATTCAAATCCTGCTGTGAAAGAGATAAGCTACCAAAAATATAAATCATGCAAAATAAAACTGCCTGCCTATGCAGATACTTAATCAAAATGTACAACTTGTAATGTCATATCCTAAGTGAATGTAAAGAGGAAAGTGAATTTACTCTGTCAACTTGTGAAGTCTTCAAGTTTCCTCTTGTCCGTTTGCTCATCCTATGTTCTTTTCCTTCTGGCTGAAGACTTTTGCTTGAGTTCTTGCAGGTAGACAGTATCCACCTTCTCTTTTCACCCTTCCTTCATGCAAAATAAGAGCAGATTTCATAGTCAGTTTATAATAATAGTTAATATTTATTTAGCACTTACTGTGTCCCAGGCACTGTTCTAGTGGCTTAGACGTAATAAATCATTTATTTCTCCAACCAGCTCTGAGTTAGATTTTATTTTTATACAGATGTTCTCAGCATTTACATACTTGTTGTCAGATTAGCTGGTTGCATTTTACTATAATTAATTCAAACACAGTCACTATAATAATCACTTTTAAACTGTATGTAAAAATGAGAAATTAAAGGACTCCTTTTGTAAAATTGATTTTTTTAAGCAAGTAGAGAAATGTTGCATTGGATAGAAAGACTATCAATATCAGGTCTACGCTCCAGGTTCAGAAGGTAAAAAACAAACAAAGAGCTGCAGTATCTTGGAATGTGGAGTGTAGTGAAGTGGGAAAGACATACGTTGGTGAAGTTGTAGATGTAGAAGGTGTAAGCCATGTTTTCTCAGGCTGACCCGTTTTTTGACTTGGGAAGCTCAACCTTACCTATTTCCTCCCTGAGTGCAAAACAGAAGGGCTTGCTTTCCCTTTTTTCTGTTCTCATATTGAAAGATTGATATTTTACGTATTTACATATTTTATGCATTCTGGCATAATAAAGTCTCATGTTCCATTAATATTTAATGATTGTAATAGCATAATCTGTAAATATATGAATATATATTTCTCTTATCACTTCTACATCTGATAATGACATTTTGGACAAATAAGTATTTAATTAAAATGAGTTCTTAATGCTTGTATTTCTCCTTTTGTTTGTAAAAGTTAAACAGTGCATTGTATATTTCGATTGGAAAAATCTTCTAAAACTTATCCTTTATTTAAGTGAGAGTGCCAGTACCCTAAACAGTATTCTAGTAGTCTGAAAAAAAAGCCAAGACATCAAAACCCTAACAGTGGTAGGAAGTGACTTGAGCAGTGACAGGAAGAGTCCAATGAGTCATAAATAAACTAAATTAATTCAGAAGCAGCAGGGTGCTGCAAAGATGTGGTTGCTACCTTTTGATCTGTGACAAGAAACAATTCCTTTTGTTCTTCTGTGGTATATAAGGATAGCCTCATGTGATTTTTGTCTATTGAATTTATAATATTCAGTATTTGAATATGAAAGTAAGAAGGACTATGTTCTTAAAAAATGGTGGATTAGAGTTATGTCAGGAACAGTGGCTTAGATAAGCGTGTTAATATTTCAGGTCACTAGATCACCACTTAACTGAATCTGAAACAGTTTATGTCTTTGCCCAGGGAGTAAGAAACTAAGGAAATTATTCAGATATGTCACAATTCAAGATTATTTTTATTCATGTGTTTGGATTTATTATATTTTTATGTATTTCAAGAGAAGCATATGATTATTTTCAAGTTTTGTGCCTTTTAGGGATGGCTGTGTACTCACATTCAAATAAAATCATCTTTAAATTTGTGCTTTCTCATACATCATTAATGAAGTATTTTGTGACATATTTAGTTTATGATGCCAAATTTAGTCGTGTTGTTAAAGACAGGTAAATGTGATAAATTAGTTTTTAATGTACTAAATAGAGATAATAAAATATTTCTTAATAATTATATTTGGCAGTTGAGTGAATAGCTTTTGTAGAAAGAGAACAACATTCTTAATTGACTCAGAATGTATTCATTTTAACTTCCTAGGCTTCAGATTTGGTTTACTTTGTGCATCTGTCTGCTATAATTATTCTTTCTGTACTGATGAAAATATGGGGGAAATTATATTTTTACTTTTGATCAAAGAATTTAATAGTTCCTTCTATCAGTGCATAGAGAAATAAAGAGGACTTCAACTTTTAGTTCATAAATCTCCAGTTTTTCTACATATTATTGATAATTCATACTGATTAAATATTTGCTTTCTATCTAAAACTTTTCTAGATACCTTACATGTATTATCTAGTTTAATTCACAACGTGACAAGAAGTGTTTTCTATTCTTATTCCTATTTTACAATGAGATATCTGAGAGAGAGGAAGTTTAGGTCACTTTACTGAGCCCACCCAGATGATAAGGGAAGGAGGCCTAGATTATTGTAAATTCTTCAACTTTACTTATCCCAAATTTGCCACCCAAAGAAGGTTAGTACCATTAAGTTAATGGTCATTTGAGAACCTCATCATATCACCTGACTTTTTGGATTTGTAAGTAATAAAGTGGGAATGAAAATAGGGTGTGAAAGTATATTCAGTATGAATGCTTCCTTTGTTGGCCTTGACATTCTGGAAAGGAGAGCATTTCTTTTGAAATTTTTGAAAATGTCTAGCCATTTCTGCTGAACATACCCTTTGGCAAGGGATTGAATTTGGATGCACTTTATTTCACTTTCAGAGCTGCATATGTGCTGCTGTCATGGTTTATGTTTGTCAGGGGCTGACAAGCACTTTTAAGATGTCACACGTCAACAAGAGGCTATCGGCACTTGTGATTGCTTCCTGAATTACTACCCTCTATTAACCTAATGGTTCTCAAACTTTGCTTAGTAGCATTTCAGAAGCTACATGAAGGTATTCCTTAACACGAATTGAATTAGGACGATTTTTTAAAAATCACTTAGGAAAATAATAGCTACAATTTCCTAAATTCTTAAGGTTTAAAATATTTTTCTTCAAATTTTGGCTCCTACTATTGCTTGTCTATGGCAGAAACTATCCTTGCAGTTACATGACTATTTTGATACAAAAAATTTATATTCATTTATTTAAGGTATAGTGACAATCAAAATATTCGAGGAATAGTTGTAATTTTTTATCTTCAATGGTTGTTGGCTAAAGAAGAATTCCTACTTGGGTTGCTGGGCTAATAAGGTCTTCTTTTTGGTTATCAGGATAATGGATAGGGGTCTAAAGTAGCAGAGATGGTAGATTGAGTTACATAAGAAAGAACACACAGTTTACTGGGTATTTTAGATTATAGATAGTAATCTATAATCTAAAATAATAAGTTCAGAAATAGAGGAGGAAAATTAGAGGTAGTCTAGAATTCTTACAGAAATAGAAGGAGAAGAAATTGTGAAGCAGCTACTGTATGTTAAATGCAACTTTGTCTAAAGAGGTTTTTTTGTTGTTGTTGATAGTTTACTGTTTGTTGTATAGAAATCTAAATTCTCTCACTCACTCATTCCCTTATCCCATTCTCCACAGTTACCTTTCGCTGCTTCTTGACAATTGGTAAAACTTGCATTCTTTTTGGATTTTCTTTTTTGTGTCTTTTAGACTTGGATTGGTGTTTTATGAATATACTAGCATACAGAGATAAACCATAAGGCACAATGATGAGGGTCAAAATAGTATTTGATGTGGTTTTTACCAAAACCACAAAGACATATAGGTGTTTCACAGCTTGAACACTTTGAAAACCAGCAATTACATCTTTCGTCCCCTGGATTCTAATCCTCAGCTCCAAGGCTGCATCCATGATCTACTTGGTACTGTTTGTGAGTATCTAGAATCCTGACCTTAGTGTAATGCTTATGTCTTGTCATTGGTAGAATATTCTCTGATGCCAGCTGTGCCAAAGATTGTTTCACTAAACCCAACCACCAGTTGTATACCTACACTTGGAAGTCAGTAAGGGACTATTTGTTTAAAACGTGCCTAAAACTCTTCTAAATGCTATAAGAATAGGAAAAAAAAATGACTTACGTTCCTAAGAATTTTAATCTCCTTGTTGGTTTGGTTATGGTTATGCCCAAAATGTTTAGTTTGGGAAATGTGGTGTGAATTGGAATTCCTGGAACTACACTAGTATTATCCTGTTAAGGACCCACTCCTTTGAGGATGGCTTAGAATTAAACTATCTTGGAAAGGAGAAGAAACTCCTGATAACTGTAATCAGATGTACAACAATAAATGAGAACTCTGACTTCATTGAGGCAAAGTTTATCTATTGAAGGAGACAGATATGTAAACAGATTATAATTGCATATTTCTATCATAATGGTATACAAATGTGGTAAATGCTAAAATAGGGGCTGCACAAGACATTAATAATCAGAGAGTTGTTTTAACCTTAAAGGGCTGGTTGACATGGGGAGCAAATCTGAATTGGGTTGAAAATTTTGTAGTGAAGACTGAGGCAAGGTGAGTTCAAGGAATAGAAATATAATTGAGAGGATAAAATAGAACGAGTGAAACCAGAGGATCATTAGTTCAATATTAAAATTTCTAGGGAAAGCCAGGTTAAAGCTGGAGATGTTGATTTCCAGAATTTAAGAATGAAGATTCAAGATATGAGTTCACAAGTATAACCCATATTACAAATAACAGGAAAATTAAAATAGCTACATATAGGAAAAATAAGTATGTGATCCTAGATTATAGAATAGTACACCATATACTTAGAACCTTGACATAGCAGTTTTTGGAACTAGGGCCCTTAAGGAGGTATTTTCTTTAAATTATTGAAAGTTTATAGCATTTTTTTAAATCACAGAATAATTCTTAGATTTTAACTCTCTAGCTACTGTCAGTCTAGGTGAAATGCATATATAAGTTTAAAGAATATATTTCAGTTAAGCCTTCCTTTTTTGATTTGTAAAATAATTTTACAATAATAATCAGATGCAGTAAAAACAGATTTAAGGCAAAAGGACCTAATTGCATTAGTGTAGTCAAATTACAGGTATTTTTCTTGTAAATGTTAAAAGAATTCTAAAGCCTTTAAAACTTATTTAAAGGATCATCTTATACAAGTTGATGTAAATAGTGTATAATTAACCTATATAGTTGGTTTAATTAATTTACCAGTGTTTAATCAATTTAGGATGATGATATTCTTAGACTGAGGCCATATAATTTTTTAGGTAGGATTTTTTTTTTTTGTTTTAGTTTTTAATTCCTGAGACAGTTGCTGATTGGAAGCATCAATGTAGTGGAATTCTTAGACTTTAAAGAAACATAACCTTATGTTATCTTCTTATATATATTTATTATAATAGATAGTCATATAGATGATTTCACCTTGCATTATGAAACCAGGTAAAATAAAGTTAATCAATAAATTTTGGAGTCTCCATATTTCTCTGTATACTTGCAAATTCAAAGAATTGCAAAGATGCTAGATAATAAAGCAGTAACAAAGTTAATCATTTAAAGTATTTATGTTTTATTCTAAGTATGTAATTACTTCCTAAATATATTTTTCAACCACAATCATTAGAAATGTATTGATTTTGAAGATATTATCACAGAGGTAAGAATATATGGTGAATTCAAGATATTTACAAGAATTTTGGCAATAAGCGTGTAAATTTGCATTTTATCAGTGGCTATCCACACAATGATGAATAGTCATTTATACAAAAAGATAATGAGAAAGACAGTTTGGGATAAGTTTAATTGAGATACGAGAAAAATAATTTACTCTCCGAAAGGAAAAGGGTATCATCTGAAAAACCATGGAGTTGCTATAAACCATCATGTTGCTGAAATGCATTAATTTATAGGTCTCTCTACACCACAGCAGAAGATTTAATGTGAAGCATGAGAGCAGCCTCTTTCATTCTCAGTACATACTTAACATTTCTTCCTTCCTCATTAGTTAACCTTTGTCTGTGTTTCCTTACTTGTTGGTTTCTGTGGGTATGAATCACTGCGTTCCTCTATGTATTTATCTAGTGTTTCTTTCATGTTTTATTCTTAGTTCTTAGCATAAACCCTTTTATTTAATTTTCCAGGCTGAATTTTCTATGACAATCCACTTGTGCTGGGCTCTCCTCTCCTTTCCTCTTCTCTCTTACCCTCCGTCTTCTCTCTGTCCCGATGATGTTTTTATCTCCCCTAGCCTCCAATCTGGTTCAGCTCCAACATTCTCTTTGACTCTCATTCACTTCCAGGTTCCTTTAAAGTTCCCAGATTTCCTCACAGTCCCAGCATCTTGGTTTCTGCCTAGTCACCTGCCCATCTCACTCTACTGAAATGTGTCTATTTCCAGTCAAAAGTGTCCAGAACTTTTCCCCTGGGAGACAGGTGGTGTATCTACAAAAAATTGACCTTATGCTAATGTTTCTATCTCAAAAATTAGATTTCTATAGAAACGGTACTTGGGCATCCAAACAGATTTAATACCTTCTGTTGTATTATGGATAAGGTTTATATTATTTTTGTCATTGTTGTTTTTCCCCTACAGACTAACTTATTGATATGTAGCCATGACTATGTGAAAAGAACCTTGAAATATCTCTCTGTTCTCTAACCCTAGACATGCCTGACTTAATAGCTAACATTCTTTTACCATCTGCCTGGCACTAAACTCAGCAATTTTAAAATGTTTTTAAAATATTTAGATAAAGAAATCCCCCAGTTTCTTTTGAGTGTTTACTCAAACTAAAATCTCAAAAATATTGTTATTAAAAAGTTCCTTTTAAAACCTAACCTAAATGCCCATTGTGTCAATCTGCCCTCATGAAAACAGAATATTCCTAACTTAATGAGTTACTGCTGTTAAACACTCACTCAGCCTTCTGTTGCCTGCAGTACATTCTTTTCTTAAAAACCTTTTTGTTCATACCCTTATTAATTTGGGTTTCTGTTGGTAATCTGCCAGTGTAACTTCCAAATAATAAAGATGTTTTAAGTTAAAAACACTTCAGAAGTGTTTCTTCACTTAGATACACATTCCACCTGTAAGTCCCTTGAAGTTGTTTTAATTATCATAGTGTGTGGGGATTAGTATATTGTAAGGAGATTACTAGACTTCATTACTTAGCACAGTGAGAGAGGGTGCACCATGAGAATACAGAGCAATAAACGTTTGAGTTGTACAATTAGAAGAGTTCTGGATAAACATGTTGTGTTCCAGCACCCTCTTTAAAACATAACTAATTTTTAGAGTACTACTTCATATATACTATTTACTCTAAGGGATAGAGAATACAGAAAAAATGCAAGACATGATTTCTATTCTCAAGAATTCTATATTCATTTCAAAGAAGGGATGTGTTCATGTTTGTATACACGTTCTAGAGACTTATCTTATCAGCAGCATTATTTTAATAATAAAGGCAGAGAAACTGAGGATCCAGTTTCTGGAAATCAAATGGTTACCAAAGGTTATACAGGTAGGAAGTGACAGAGATGAAATTCAAATTTGTCTGTCTGGGTGAACAGGTTATGCTCTTTCTTCGTGTTAAATCAACTGGATAAAAAAAGAGATGATCACATGTGAAATAACATTGAATCCTTATGTGATCATGACTTTAACTGTTAGTATAGTCTCTAGTTGCTCTAGGAGAACTCAGGGAGTGTTAAAGTAAACTGGAAAGGCTTCCTTTCATGGAAGAGATGAGAATTGAGTTGTATTTTGAAGTGGAGTAGGATAAACATACACAGGAAGAAAGATGAAATAGGAGGAGTTGGTTCAGAGGCAAGCTATTTGTGTAGTTCAAATGTAGAAACTAATAAGTAGAATTTTTCAGCTTATAATAGAAAGGCTCTTTTAACAATAGCTGAGAAATAAGGTTGGAAGGACATAATTGTAGTAGCTACATGGATCATGTACTAGTTATGGGTACAGTTAAATACTTTAAATATACTAGTTCATTTAACCTGAAGAAAAACTACTATGTCAGAGGGTTACTGTAATTAATTCCAGTTTATGGATAAGAAAATGGTTGTGCAGAGAGGGGCTCTCAGGGGTCTGGGATAACATCCTCCTTCCAGGTCAGCCTTTGTCCAATGGCCATTGTTCAGGGTCTCAAACACAGAAGCCCACTGCAGGGGCCAGTGTCACTATGGAAGAGCACAGGCCCCACGTAAAGGGATTGTTCTAAGGCAATTGTGGACACATAGGAAGGCCAGGACAGGCACCTGATTTTTTTTTCTTTTTGTTCAAGTCAGAAACAACATACGTACATGATTAAACTATTTCCATTGGTAGAGTGGCTGATAGGTTTTTTTAATATCTAAAGTTACTCTGTAATCCTGAGTAAGGGGGCACAAAGAGGTGGGTATAGAAACATCTCCTAATAAGTGCTCTGAGATGCCTAGAAGGCCAGAATACTCATAGTATGAGGAATACAAAGATACAAGAATCATCTGCATGTGGTAGAAGTTTACAGCTAGTTTAAAGCATGAACCATACCAGAAGTCCATAATTAAGAATATAAACAAATGCCATTTGATGAACCAGATTTGCCCTCCAACTTGAAACAGCAAAAAGCAGACAAAATATATGCAGCACCTGTTTTCAAGACACTGGACATCAGCCGCCAAAGAAAAATGGACCATAAACGTTTGAGAACAAATTAGGTGAGCCTTAAAATGTCCTCAGTCTTAGTGCCTTGAGAGTTTCCAAGTCTTGATGCATGGAGGAGAAACTCAGGGGGAGTCCAGTGAATTTTCTGTAATGAAGAGACAGAGTTGAGTGTCTGGGAAGACAGCAATGGCTAGAGATTGCAGGACATGGTATCGAATCCCTCAGGTATTCAGCTGAGAACTAAGTAGCAAATGTTTTTGACGAAACTACCTGAGGCCAGTAAAAGAACTAAAAAAGATAGAGGTAACAGTTCCTGATACTCACACAGGTCTAGAAATAGTACCTGTTCCCAATAGCCACATGCCTATTAGAATGACTACAATTAAAAGCCTGACATAACAAGTGTTACTGAGAATGTGGAACAACTGGAATCCTCATGCACCGCTGGTAGGAGTCTAAATTGGTACCACCATTTTGGAATGCAGTTTGTTAGATTCTTAACAAGTCAAGGGCTTCCCTGGTGGCGCACTGGTTGAGAGTCCGCCTGCCGATGAAGGGGACGCGGGTTCGTGCCCCGGTCCGGGAAGATCCCACATGCCGCGGAGCGGCTGGGTCCATGAGCCGTGGCCGCTGCGCCTGCGCGTCCGGAGCCTGTGCTGCGCAATGGGAGAGGCCACAACAGTGACAGGCCCACGTACCGCAAAAAAAAAAAAAAAAAAAATTAAACACATTTCTACTTACGACCTTTCTGTATTTCCATACATAAGTATTTACCCAAGAGAGATGGAGGCATATATTTATAAAGAGTTGTACACAAACATTCATAACAGTTTTAATTGAAAGAGCAGAAGCTGGGAACACAGTGAATGGCCATCAACAAGTAAATGGATAAACAAATTTTGGTGTACCCTCACAGTAGACTGTTACTAAGCAATACAAGGAATTGGGCCATTGATAACATGCTACAGTGTATCAGTGTGAATGGATATCACAATAATTGCACTGAGTGGAAAGAGCCAGATTAAAAATGTGTATAGTATATTATGTAATTTGTATAAAAATCTAGAAAATGAAAACAGTGCATAGTGATAAACATAAGATCATCACTTCCCTGGGGAAAGGGTGAGGTGTGCACTGGCCAGGAAGGATGGGAAGGAGAGAGTATATAAAGGATGAGGCAACTTTTAGAGATGATAGATATGTTCATTGTCTTGATTGTGGTGATGGTTTCATAAGTGCATACACATGCCAAAACTTACCAATTACTACAACTTAAATATGTGCACATTACTGTGTCAGTTATCTCTCCAAAAGCTAAAAAAAAAGGTTACAAGCAAATGATATTTGGCAAATGAAGGATAGACACAGTAGGTGCAATAGTTATGTAGAAGAGTGTGTGAGAGAAATAGAGAATATAAATCACCTTCAACTAAGAAAAGCTATACAAAGGAGGTGAGGTATGTGTTAGGACTAAAAGTTAAACATTTTGGTAGGTAGATGAAAGATGAATGGGGATGTGTTCTATATAAATAGTGTCATCAAAGTGGAAAAAATCATGGAATTTTCATAGGTTGAATAGGCTATGATCTCAACTAGAGTGATCCCAACTGGCAATAGAGGTGGACAAAGTGGGGAAATGGGTTGGAACTTTTGAATGACAGAAAAAGGAGTTTTTATCAAAATGGATAAGCCCTCTGAGGGAAGGAGCTTGTTGCCAGAAAAGCAAAGGGCACCAAACCAAGTCTGCAGAAGAACTGAAGTTAAGTAAATTCAGGAAAAAAAATAGTTATAAAGATTTTTTAAAGGAGTGTACATAGAGGAGCATGCAGTCATCACAATATTAAAGAGGCCATTTGGTAAAAGAGCTTCAGAAACAAGGATACATTTTTTGAAACATTGGAAGAGAAGTTCTAGAGAAGAGGAGGAATGAAAGGTCCATGGCTTTAGCAATGAGAAGATGTTAGTTTCTTAAATAAACACAATGAATGGGTCTCTACTAGAAACTGTGTTGAACATATCGCATTATCCAAGAGGTCTTATATCACAGAGAAAAACTGCCCTGTTGAGGTTGGTGATTTCTGTGAGGGGAATTTGTGGAGGGCAAATTTAGCCTGATACTTTTCCCATAAAATGTTGGCTTACTTTTGGACCTACTGTGGGTATCTAGAAACTCCGAGGACTCCTAGAACCATTCCAACTATTGTTAACATTGTGATCCAAAATTGTTTTGGCATCTCGGAATGAGGACTATCTTGGAGACCTTAAAATTAGGAGGGACACAGATTTCCCCTTTTGGGTTTCAGTGGGAACCAGGCAATCCTGAAGAGTATAATAAATAAAATGTAGTTTAGGACACTGTGTTGTTCTCTGGGTACAAATGAGTTAGGTTGCTGCTGTATGTCACCTTTTTATGTCATAATAGAACAACCTGCTGTTGATAAATGAGTAAGCATTACATTAGGAGCAAAATGTGAGCAGAGATTGCAAAGTTGTATTGGTACATGAAGCAAGGATACAGAGCTGAAGTGACAGGCTTAACCAGCAGTACCTTGAAAGTGCTTGCTGGCAGCATTTACCACGGTCTTTTCAGATAAACTGTGCATCCAGCACACATGGAGAATGACAAGATCGTGACTATCACCTCTGAGCATGAATCATGTTAGATATATGCTCAGCTATCAAAGATCAGTTCATTTAAAAATAAGCCGTATTTTCCTGTAGTTGCAGGGCAAGAGAAGAGAAAATAGTTTATAAAGGGAATGAAGATGTTGATCTCTGACAGCCGATCTCTTCAGTCTAAGGGAAAACATTAGCTATAGCAGCAGTGGCAACAAACTTAACAATTTCCCTTTTTATTTGAAAGGTTCCTTGGACATTTAAAGCGTTTTTACCATAGGATGAATGAACAAGGCTTTTGGTTTCATCTCCACATCTCTAATCAAGAGTGGGTGGCCTCTGTTTGAGGAGTCAGATCATCATTTCAGATGTTGAGAATACTGTTGATGAAGTATTAGAGACTTTTCTATGAATATGTTATAGGTATTACCAAAGTAGTCAGCGAGACTCATTCACTCTTATTTCTATCATATCTCTTCACACAAACCTCCTCAAAACATCACCTGTCTTCACCCCTGAAAAAAATCACTCTGATGTTGAGGGCTAAATCCATCCCTGGATTTGTAAGCCTAGAATCAAGGGAGCTATTATTGCTTTTTTTTTTTTTTTTAAACAAGACTAGCTCTTTTTGCACATTTTTCATTATAAACTGTGCTGAAAGCATAAGGTTTTGCATATCAAGTCATAAAATATGTTATGTTTCAAGAATGAACAGTTCTGGTTATTCTGGCCATGCTCTGTTTACATGATCAGAGCAGGTATGGCAAGTGCACCGATTGTGTAGATGGAAATCTGGAGGACTAAATTTTTTGGAATGCATTATTTTATGTTGAAAGTAAATTTTTTGTGTGTTTGAATCTAAAATGCAGCAATTTAGTATAATTGACTGAATTTAGACACAAACAGGAAAGTATTCCTAGGATTTCTGCAGAATTGGCATTTCAGAATTTTTTTGCTTTAAAATAAAGGTTATTGAAATTACAGTAAAAATATAAAAAAATACAGTTACTAGCAGGACAATTAGACAGCTTTCATAAATGGAAACAATTTGTCTCTAACAGAAAATATTTTTTTTCTATTTCTGCTACCCCCTCCTGTCTTTTAGGTCCGTGTTCTAATTAGGAACTTTATGTTGGCTTTTTTGAAAGATCAAATATTTGATGTTAATTTTTGTTTGAAGTAGTGAAGGCTTTGCTAGAAAACTGTGAGCTCAAAATGTGGTATTTATTATAGTATTATGTGTCCTTACTGAGGAAAATTGAATGTAAATAAGTGTTAATGAGTGTCCTGTGTGTCCTATAAAGAATAATTCATTCCCACTCAGTAAATGAGAAAAGCCAGAGATGCACTATGATAAACAGTACCAAATGTGCATGCTGGACTTATGACAACAATAGTGTAGGCACAATAATAAATCCTTGAAAGACTATTGTAATTCTTCTGAGACTTATGGAATGATCATTTTGATCCTAGGGAGAGAAGTTTGGGGTGATTAAATTATGTGCATAATTTTTAAGAGGGTTTATATTTTTCTAAGGAAATTCTTTATGATCTGTTTTCCAAACGTGAACTTATTTTGCTATATGGATAAATAGTAGTCTTTGAAACTGGCTAAATAAGCACTGAATGCTCAGGGTTGTTTTTTTCTCATCATTTATACTGATGGAGAAACTTTCACACACTAGCACACACACAAACACGCAACACACACTGACATCCTCAGGGAGATTTTTTTTTTTTAGTTTCCTGTAGATTCTGAAGTCTTTCTAGTGATGCTGGTGTAAGCAGTTATTCCTGTTAGTTTTACACAGCTATTGCTTTGTGTTATAAGAAAATATTGGACCTGCTATATAAAAATAAGTAAGTAAAATAAAATTCAAATGAAAAAAAAAAGAAAATATTGAGGGGTTGGCCAAAAAATTCGTTTGGGTTTTCCATGTGATGTTATGGAAAAACCCAAATGAACTTTTCGGCCAACCCACTAGTACTCTGGAACACTGTAGGAACAATCAGACCAAGTGATTAATTTTCTTTTCTTGAAGAAAATATTTGAGTGAAAGCCTTTGACATGGTATGTTTAGAGGAAAAAGTAAAGAAAATAGATATAGCCCAGAGATAAGCTAAGAGTAACATCTGGAGTAAATAGATAATTTGACAAGAATGAAAGTTATCTACCTGCATGTCCCCAACCTGTACAAGATATTTTCTGAGGTATAACCAAAAGTATTTTAACTGTTTTCCTATGAGCAGTTCTAATCATGGATGTCCAGTAACTTCCTCTGAATTGTTCTTACATAGTCTAATTGCTGTTTTTTTTTTTTTTTTTTTTTTGCGATACGCGGGCCTCTCACTGTTGCGGCCTCTCCCGTTGCGGAGCACAGTCTCCGGACACACAGGCTCAGTGGCCATGGCTCACGGGCCCAGCCACTCTGCGGCATGTGGGATCTTCCCAGACCGGGGCACGAACCCGCGTCCCCTGCATCGGCAGGCGGACTCTCAACCACTGCGCCACCAGGGAAGCCCCTAATTGCTGTTTTTATAAGAAATTATTTCCTAATGTTTAACCTAGCTTTCCTTTATCCACTTTAACTCCATTATTTCTAGCTGGTGTAATCACAAACACACTAACAAGCCTTTCATGGTTTTGTTTCTCCACAAATCTGAAACCTTCATTGTTTTGTATCTTTGTCATTTTTTAGAAGGCATATCTAAAATAAATATGCAAAATACTATCCTATCAAGTTAGAAAAGTTGAAGCACCTCTAATGTATGATTTAAAGAAAAGAGAGAGGAAAAATGTTAAATTAGGCTGAATTTCCTTATGACTACTAAACATTTTTCCCATGAATGTATTTGGTTTTCTAAAACAGGAAAGTCATTGGAGATATACTAATATTATATTCTGTTTTTGGTTTTGTTACATTTAGTGGAGAAAACTGAAGATAGTTTTAGACATTTTACAAGTCTTTTAATTGTGTTGGCTTTAAACTTGGAACAAACTTTCAGAGTTTATATTTTTTATAGCTGGAACAAAGTTTTTTAAATACATAAGACAACTCTAAAAATTAAGAGTAAAGAGATAATTTATCTCCTTCCTAAGACTCTTCCCTCTGTGTCCTCACTATTAGGAGTGAGCCACCTTCTTAAAAATCCTGTTTTGAATCTCTGTTTTAGTACATTCTCTCTTTCAGTCACCTACCCTCTCACCATCTCACAGTCTGACCCACCAGCATCATCCCCATTAAGGGTTGAGAAACTTAGAAAAGAAATATATAGGTATTCAGTAAGCACTCATGGATTTGATAACAAATAACACTTAACAGTGAACACCATCATATAAATGAAAAGTGGCTGTGACTGCAGGTGGAGAGCTAGATTACATGGGTTTGAATAGTTATTCTACCATTGCACAAGCTAACGACTTTTGTGCAAGTTACTTAACCTCTCTGTGCCTCAATGTGTTGTCTACAAGTTGAGTATAACAGTAATCTCTACTTCATGTGTTGTTGTGAGGATCAAATGAATTAATATTTACAAAAGCACTTAGAAAATTTCCTGGCACAGAGTAAGCACTTACTCATAATTATCTAGTGGTGGTAGTAATAGTAATTCATAGACAATGTGATTTATTTTTTCACCAAGTGAAAGAATATGGGCAATGTGATATACAAAAGTGAGTGAAATTTTGATACATGCTGCAGCATGGATGAAAGTTAAACACACTCTTCTAAAGGCAATAAGCCAGACACAAAAGCCATCAATATCTCTTTCCCTATCTTCTTCCATCTTTGCTTTCTCTATCTTTCTGCAACCCATCTCAAGAGAAAAATGGAAGGAAAAGGGAAGGGTATGGAGAATATTTAAGAAAGAAGCAGGAGAAGGAAGAGAAAAAGCAAAATAGTGAGGCAGAGGAAGAGGTGCAGGAGAGGGGGTTCATCTGCCTTTTCTGTGGCTTCAAAGAACTCTTCAGTTTTATTTCCCTTGATTGAAACTTCAAAAGGCAAATTTTGACTAAAAAAATTAAATTTCCCAGTAATTTTAGTCCTCACCAATATATGAATTGGAAGACGCTGTGATAGCTTCCAGATTTACTGACAAAAGAAAGATTCTGGACTGGTACAGAAGACAGAGCTGGTGGTCAGCTGACTGCCTTTATCTGTCCTTCTCTACTTCTCCCAGTCTTCTGAAAGAAAGGCACATTCCATAAAGGAAGTCATTTGGTGAACATCTAAGAGTTGGATTGAGAAAGATTGGGGGTTGAAATCACAGGATTTGGGATAAAATAAGGGGTCATGTGACAGTAACTGGTTATTTGTTTATAGAGTCTCTGTGCACAGAATATCTTAAACAAACCGGTTAATTTGCCTAGAGGAAAAGAAGGATGATGATGGTTAGGCATTTTGGAGATAAAAGATTTCCTACATTAGCGTTAGAAAAAAATCCTAAAGCTGACTTTAGTTATGTACCACAAATAAATCGTTTTGTTTCATATTTTTTCTTTGAATTTGAGGTGCAGTTGAGTTGTCTTTGCCTGATTATTATTAAATTTGACTTCTTGTACTTTAGAAAATAAGGGTTATGGTTTTAAAACATTAAGAATATATTTGCCTTTAACTTGATTCACTTTACTTGACCTAAAAGAAATAGAAATCAGATTATCTATGATTATGATGAATAGGATTTTCTAGGAAGTGAAATTGGTTCAGTCAGAGCAATTATTGTTTTTCATTGTTGTTAGCCCAGAAGAGGTAGAGCCAGTCTTTCTGCTATTCTTTGCAGATGCCTCTCAGATATTATAGTCAATTTTCCTTACCCAGAGGTGAAGGAGGCATTTCAGGATAAATTGTTAAACTATCAGAGGGTTACATGTGGATAACGATGAGAGTCTTTGGTAAAAATCACAATGTCTGAAGCAAATTTCAGGAAAGGAATTGACAAAGCTTTTCTTATTTAAGCAATTGCATATGATCGAGTATCATTGTATAATTTTTAGTAAAACTTGTTTTCCTCCATTTTGGAAAGGAGGATTTGAGGAAACAGTATAAGCTCAGAGGAAAGATGGACTTAAAAAAAAATGTTTAAGACCTTATTTTTATTTTTTTTTTTTTGCGGTACGCGGGCCTCTCACTGTTGTGGCCTCTCCCATTGCGGAGCACAGGCTCCGGACGCGCAGGCTCAGCTGCCATGGCTCACGGGCCCAGCCGCTCCGCGGCATGTGGGATCTTCCCGGACCGGGGCACGAACCCGTGTCCCCTGCATCGGCAGGCGGACTCTCAACCACTGCGCCACCAGGGAAGCCCAAGACCTTATTTTTTTAAGAGCAGATTTAGGTTTACAATAAAATTGAGAGGAAGATACAGAGATTTCCCATATGCTGTCTGCCCCCCCCCCACATGTATAGCTTCTCCATTATCAACATAACTCACCAAATTGTACATTTTTTATCAAGGATGAACTTATATTGACATCAGTCATAATCACCCAGAGTCTGTACTTTACCTAAGAGGTCACTCTTGGTGTTTGCATATTCAGTGGGTTTAGGCAAATGTGTAGTGACATATATCTATCAGTATAATATCATACAGAGTATTTTCACCACCCTAAAAATCCTATGTGCTCTGCTTATCAATCACTCCTGCCTGGCAACCACTGATTTTTTATGGTCTTAATAGTTTTGCCTTTCCCAGAATGTCATAAAGTTGGAATCTTACAGTATACAGCCTTCTCAGATTGGCATCTTTCACTTAACAATAGAAAGATTGACTTTTGAAAAAGTAAATATACACCTGACACTTTGATGAAATATACACTTAATACCCTGTCCTGAAAGAAAATTACATTCATCACTGACATGAATGGAAGAACATGTTCAAAAATGGGTTTAATAAGAGAAAGTATTAACTTTTTTCTACTGATGTTTACTTTTTAAAAACTATATTTAATTAAATTATATTTGATTTTAAATAAATTATTGCTGCAATGAAGGTAATCCATTTATAGTTAAACAGAAAAAAAAGAACTTTATTTTTAAATACTCCTCTCCCCTTTCTCCAAATTTTATGTCCTCAGTTTTCTTAGTTGGTATAATAGTAAAAGGAAAACATAAAACAGGAGTTTCCTATACATTATCATTCTGAAATAGGGAACTTCTGAAAAATTATTGGTGGATCTCAAGGAAAAGTTCGAATTATGACATGTAAGATGATGCTGAATCAAATATTCAGAATTCTTTATAAGCAGAATTACAAATTAGACGGTTTGTCTTAATTTTCCTTGTTAGATTTGCTTTCCAATTGTATATTTCCTTTGGCCCTGTGACCTCCAACACACACACACACACACACACACACACACACACACACACACAGGCACACACACGTGCACACACACACGATCTACCCTGTGTCCTGTCTCAACCATATAGCCATCTATTAGTATCCCTACTATCCCATTAGTAGGGATAATAACTAATGTCTTACTATGGGTGTAAACTGATAATGGTTTAGGTACTGTCAAAGAAAAGCCAGAGCTGGAACAGTAGTTAAATTGGTAAAAAACAGATTCTATTCAGATCTGTTGCAATAGGGGGAAGGAGATGGCAGTGTAGAACTAGGCTCCATTCTGAATACTGCAAGGAAAAGTGGGGACTTACAGCCAAGGAATGGAGTGGTCGTCAGTGCGTGGAAAGTTGCTAAGAGGAAACATCAGGAGCTAAGGGATCTGGCTAAACTGTTAAAATAGGATTCTTGCTGATCAGGCCAGAATGATCAGACATCACCGGTGAGGGGGATGGTAGAAGATGAGGAACTTCATTAGATATTGAGGGTGATCAGATACCAAGGGTGGGGATTCCGATTTAGCAGAAATCTTGATGAAACTGGATTTTATAAGGAAGTGTGCAGATGGACCTATGAGAAGATTCAGGAGTCTGACTAAAGTTGGCTTAAGCAAAGAATCTTTGTCAGTACAAAGTCTATGATGATTTCTTTGCATTATATAGGAGAAGTGTGGAGAAGTTGGAAAGTGAGAATGGAATGATAATCTCATAGTGCAGTTAACTCTGGGTGAAAACCTTTCAAAATCACTTGATTTGGCAAGATTCCTTGCCAAGGGGGTCAGTGCTGTTCTCCCACTACATGTGTATGGGCACGTGCACACACACACACACACACACACACACCGCACAGAGGCACATGATAGTGGAATGAATAATGAATTATGAACTTCTGAAAAGGTATTCATCCAGCTGAACAACTGTTCTGACTTGAGCATTTTCACTACTAGATTTTTTTAACCCTCAAAGGTAGCCTTTGCCAAGCTTTAAATGTTTCATGAGGGCAACACTAGAAATTATTGTAAATTAAGTTCTCTTCTGTTGTCACAGTGGGGCAATGTCAAGAACCAATTCATTTTACTGCAAATCATATATTTGAAGGATGTTTTCACAAACACTTGAATGAAACTTCCTCTTCAGGGTAGTCGTTTATTAATTTGAGAAACTGTATTTAGATTGTATCTGTATGATACCAAGTTGCCAGGTAAAGATGGACAAATCATTAAATAATGCTATAAAATTGTAAAATTGTATGTGTTATTTGTACTCCCTCTAGGAAAAGAACACAGTATTTTTTATAGTTTTCTTTTTAGATGTTGGGGGTAGGAGTTTATTAATTAATTAATTTATTTTTGCTGTATTGGGTCTTAGTTTCTGTGCGAGGGCTTTCTCTAGTTGCGGCGAGTGGGAGCCACTCTTCATCGCGGTGCGCGGGCCTCTCGCTATCGCGGCCTCTCTTGTTGTGGAGCACAGGCTCCAGAAGCGCAGGCTCAGTAGTTGTGGCTCACGGGCCTAGTTGCTCCGTGGCATATGGGATCCTCCCACACCAGGGCTCGAACCCGTGTCCCCTGCATTAGCAGGCAGATTCTCAACCACTGCACCACCAGGGAAGCCCAGAACACAGTATTTTGAGGAGCATTATAACACACATCTGAGTGGAAATATGTCCCCAGTGGCTTCTTTGTGCCTGAAATATCCAGCACTAGTCTAGAAATGGCATATAGGAGTGGAAATTCTGTTAAATCTCTTGAAACCAGTAAGACATTTAGCCATGCCTATAAAGTAACATGTTTGTGCATATTTGATTATTATATTAGTTGATTGTCACATTAGAAGGTAGAAAACAGAGCACTGAGGGAATAAGACAGGGGACGTGAGGCTTTCATTTGAAGCAAAACACAGTACTGGCCAATCCTAAAGCATATTGATCTATGTTAGGAACCCCTGTTGGGAGTTGGCCAGGAACAGATTTCCAAGTAATATCAAAATGATTTGTGGAGATGGTTCAAGATCTAACTTTGACTTCTTAAATTATTTTTTTTAGAGAGTAAGTACTCGTTATACTCAGATGTATATTTATTTAAAGATAATGTTGAAGTGTGGGGATTAGAGGAACTGACAATAGAACCTTCTGACAAATAATATTCTGAAGAGACAGTGGGATGAACTGAAGACTTAGTATTTTGTTGAAGCTTTTTATTAATTGAGTAAAAGTGAAAGATTTCTATGCTTTTAACATCTAGCTCTAATGAATGGCTAGAAAAGTCGAAACTGTAAAATTGTTCTGAACCCAAGCAGGTAAAATTCTTGCTTTGCCTGCCAAAGGTTTGACATACCTGATTCAGTTTTTGGACTCCTAGGATGAGAAGTGTGAACAGTGAAAAGGAATCACAGTGTGGTGATCTGTCTTTTCTGTGCAGTTGGGTGGCGCAGTGTGAAGGCAGAGAGGGGGAGGGGAGGAAGCAGGAATGAGCAATGGAAACGAGACTTTTGCCGCTTAAAAGAATGATGTGCTTTCCAGTCTAGACTGAAATAATACTTTAGTTACTGTTGTAGTTCTGGATTTTTCACATAGTTTGGAACAGAAGAAACAGCAGTTCTTATTTCTGTGCCACAAATTCCTTATTCTCTAGGCTGTGACGTAAATTTGAAGTTACTTGGCCTAGGGAGTAGGAGTAAGGATAATCCACATCAGTTTGTAAACTGACCTGAGGACACTGCTCACCTGAGTGTCACTCAGTGTTAGATCTCCAGCACCAGTCAAGGTGTGGAACAAGGTTGGCGGTCCAGCAGTACTGAGTGAAGCACTGACCTGAGGTATGCCTCCACACCGTCACAGTTTGTTCAGATTAGGAGTCTCCAACCCTTTGTGAGGAGAAACTGCCTTTTTTATTTCTATGAAACCTTGATTTAAACATGCATTCACTCAACACACGTTTTATGAGGACCTCCTCTGTATTTTATTGAGATATGATTGACATATTGTGTAGGTTTAATATGTATAGTGTGTTGATTTGATACATTTATGTATTGCAGTATGATTACCACCTTAGCAGTTAATACCTCTATGGTGTCACATATCTGTTATTTTTTTGTGCGGTGAGAACCATTAAGATTTAGTTTCTTAGCAGCTTTGAAGTATATAATACAGTATTGTTGACTATATTCACTATGCTGTGCATTAGATCTTTAGAACTTATGTATTAGCTGCAAGTTTGTACCCTTAAACATCATCTGCCCAATTTCCCCACTCCGCAGCCCCTGGTAATCACCAGTCTACTCTTGGTTTTTATGAGTTCAGCATTTTTAGATTGTACACATAAGTGATATCATACACTGTTTTTTCCTCTGTCTGACTTATCTCACTTAGCATAATACTCTCAAGGTTCATCCATGTTGTTGCAAATGGCAGGATTTCCTTCTTTCTCATGACTGATAATATGTCGTTGCGTGTGTGTGTGTGTGTGTGTGTGTGTGTGTGTGTGTGTGTGTGTATTTTCTTTATCCATTCATTCCTTATCAGATGCTTAGATTGTTTCCATATCTTGGCTATTGTGAATAATGCTGTTATGAACATGGCTATGCAGAGATCTCTTCCAGATACTGATTTCAATTCCTTCAGATATATACCCAGGAGTGGGGTTACTGGATCATATGGTAGATTAATTTTTAATTTTTTAGGAATCTCCCTACTGTTTTCCATAATGGCTGTACCATTCTACGGTCCCAACAACAATGTACAAGGTCTCCCTTTTCTCCACATCTTTGCCAGCATTTGTGTCTCTTGTCTTTTTGGTAATAGCCATCCTAACAGGTGTGAGGTGATAGCTCATTGTGGTTTTCATTTGCATTCCCGAGATGGTTAGTGATATTGAGCACTTTTTCATATTACCTATTGGCCAATTGCATGTCTTCTTTGGAAGAGTGTCTATTCAGGTCCTTTGCCCATTTTTAACTGGAAAATTAGCTTTTTTGCTGTTGAGTTGTATGAGTCCTTTATATATTTTGGATATTAACCCCTTATCAGATATACGGTTTGTGAATATTTTCTCGCATACTGTAGGTTGCCTTTTCAATTTATTGATTGTTCGTTGTATAGGAGCTCTTTAATTTAATGCAGTCCAACTTGCTTATTTCAGTTTTTGTTGCCTGTGCTTTTGATACCTTATCCAAGAAATTATTGCCAAGTCCAGTGTCAGGGATCTTTTTCCAAACTGTGTAGTCTTCTAGAAGTTTTACAGATTCTGTTCTTTCATTTAAGCTTTTGATCCACTTCAGGTTATTTTTTGTAAGTGGTATAAAATAGGGGTCTAATTTTATTTTTTTGCATGTAGATATCCAGTTTTCCCAACACCATTTATTGAAGAGAGTCTCTTTTCCCCATTGTGTGCTTTTGGCAGTCTTGTCAAAAATTAGTTTACCATACATGTATGGGTTTATGTCTGGACTGTATTCTGTTCCACTAGTCTATGTACCTGTTTTTATGCCAGTACCATAGTATTTTGATCACTATAGCTTTGTAATATAGCTTGAAATTAGGTAGTGTGATGCCTCTAGTTTTGTTCATCTTTCTCAGGATTGCTTTGGCTATTCACAGTCTTTTGTGGTTCTAAACAAATTTTAGGATAGTGTTTTCTATTTCTGTGAAAAATGCCATTGGGATTGGGATTGGGATTGCATTGAATCTGTAGATCTCTTTGGGTAGCATTATGGATATTTTCACACTATTAGTTCTTCCAATTTGAGAACATGGGACATTTTCCCATTTATTTGTGTCTTCTTTAATCTATTTCATAAATGTCTTACAGTTTTCATTTTCCAGGTATTTTTCCTCCTTTGTTATATTTAACCCTAAGTATCTTATTGGTTTAGATGCTGTTGCAAATGGGATTGCTTTCTTAATTTCTCTGTCAGATAATTTTGTTGTTAGTGTTTAGAAATGCAACTGATTTCTATATATTGATTTTGTATACTGCAACTTTACTGAATTCGTTTATTAGTTTTGACATTTTTTAGTGGCATCTTTAGAGTTTACTGTATATAAGATCCTGTCACCTGCAAACGGCAATAATTTTACTTCTTCCTTTCTGATACGGATGCCTTTTATTAATTTTTCTTGCCTAATTGCTCTGGGTAGGACTTCCAATACTATGTTAAATAGAAGTGGCAAGAGAGGACATCCCTGTCTTATTCCTAAACTTAGAGGAAAGGATCTTAAATTTACCACTGAGTTTGATGTTAGCTGTGGGCTTTTCATATATGGCGTTTTTTATGCTGAGGAACATTCCTTTTGTACCCAATTTGTTGAGCTTTTTTATCATGAAAGGATTTTTAAAAAAATAATTAATTTTGTTATTTATTTTGGCTGCACCAGGTCTTAGTTGCAGCATGTGGACTCTTAGTTGCTGCATGTGGGATCTAGTTCCCCGAACAGGGATGGAACCTGGGCCCCCTGCATTAGGAGCATGGAGTCTTACCCATTGAACCACCCGGGAAGTCCTGAAAGGATGTTTTTTATCAAATTCTTTTCCCACATCTGTGGAGATGACCATATGGTTTTTATTTTTCATTCTGTTAATGTGGTGTATCATATTTACTGATTTGAATATGTTGAACTATCCTTGCATCTGTGGAGTAAATCCCACTTGATCATGCTGAATGCTTTTCTTATGTATTAAATGATTTTTTTTTTCTGGCAACTTGCTGTGATATAGATAAAATTTATGATAGCTACTGAAGATAAAACAGTGAACATGGTCTCATCGTATCTCCCTTAGATGATTGCTGGAAAGGCAAAAATCATTTTTAAATGTTGATTTTGATAGATAGGCAGAAAAAGAAGTCAGATGTACAACGTGGGAACACGATGAACAGAGGAGTAAGTTTGCCTTGTCATTAGGGAAAGCATCTCAGAGGACAGGACGCTTGAGACCTAAAGAAAATGGGGGAGCTGATTACAAAGTACTAAGGGGGAGGTGCTGACCAAAAGAGACTGCTGTTTGTATTCCCTTCCACTCTGAGGTACTCTGTAAAGCTAATGTCCCTCAGTCATGAAGCAAAGTTTTAGTTTTGTTCAATGGACTGGACTATACATACATGTAATATATAATCTCCTAGTTTAAAATGTCTAAAATAAAGTGATTTTTTTGGTAATTGAATGTGTACTTAAAGTAGTGTGCTTTATACAGTTTCAAGGACGTGAGGCATTATTATTGAGGAAGGCATTCTGTTTTCACAGAGGATCACTGCATTCTTCCTTGTGGAGACAAGCCTAACACAGACAACATGGTGCTTTTGCTATAGCAGATGCTCAGTGTGTTTGCTGAGTTGAATTGCAGCTCATGTTGTGCCATGTTAGGTTTCTCACAATTAGACTTTTTCATATGGAGTTGCAAAATTACCCATTTCCAAGGAATATATGCATTCAACAGCTCTTAACAGTCTCACATGTCTAAGAGTAGAACAGACCAATGCTTCTCGGATCTTGTTCACCAAAATGGAATTTGCTTAGGACACTGTCTTTAGGCAAATATTATTATTTCTACTTTAGAGACGAAGAAACTGAAAGGTTAAGGAACTTGCTCAAAGTCCAACAGCACATTTCATTTTTTATATCGTGTTTCTGTCATAAAGAGAAAATGCTTACTGTCTTCCTCAAGGGATATGTGTCAGATAGTTATATTCCTGTGGGGTAAGATTAAATCGTTTCTACACGTCTTCCAGGAAGTCAGTGGCACAGCTGTATATAAAACCTAAGGTGTTTGACCCTGGGTGACTTTGAACTCTGTTCTTAGAATCAAAAGTAAACATTGTGACTCATTTTAGTATAAATCAGTGTCTTTCTGAAGCCTCAGAGAGGGAGAAGATGTCAGAGATCATAAAGCATGAATTAGAAACCACCGATGAGTAAACTGCTTCTAGTCTTGAGAACAGTTTAAGTATTTATCATTTAACAATATAAAAATTACACATATACATATAAACTATCATTAGTAAATCCACGTTTTGAATGTTCTTGGAAACCTTAATAGAAGTGTGGTTTCTTTAGGGGTGTCTCCTCTATTCTAAGAATCTCTAAATTGTCTTCGTGTTAGGATATAGGCAAAACTGCCAAGGTTACTTTTTTGTTTTCTATTTTTGCCTTTTACCCTCCTCTCATTCTCTGTTGCTTTGTATCCTCAAAGCACAACTTTTCAGCCTGAGATTTCCTCATTTTCCTCCTCTTGGTGCACCAGAAGCCTCTTTTGTGTGGTAACCTAGATAAAGTCTACAAGCTGAGCACCTACTCTTTCTTTGTATCTCTTTCTGCATCCTTTTTTCCCTCTCTTCTTTGCTCTGATAATCTGATAAGTTAACATTCCTTACGGTTTTAATGACTACTAATAGATTAATGCATTTGAATGACTGTTAATGGCTTAATCTGCTCTACCGCCTGGGTAAAATATTTGCATTTTAAAAGGGCTTTTTAGAATCATAACCTTATTTAAAGAGATGACTCAGTGTGAGAATCTAAAACCTGTTGACAAATCACTAGGGAGAAGTACCATTTTAGATTTTTTTTTATATTTTAATATCTCTGAGAACAAGGATACATTCTCAAAATGGGTGCGATAATAAAACACTCTCATAGTATAATTGGAAGCATTCTTTTTTCATTCTTAGTGATGCATAAAATAACAGTGTGTCTTAAAATCAATGACATCTTAGATTTGATGAAATATGGTAGCTATATTTTGCCGCCCTTCAAACTGTGCCTTGTGGTGAGTGGTAACTACCTTCCTTATTACACTTCACTCTCACACACAAACTCACTTCTGCGTAAACTAAACACACATAAATAAACATGTATCCCAGCACCACTGGACTATGGACGTTCCCTAATTGGCTGCTGTGGAAGCGTCAATTAAAATGGGTTTTTTTGTGTGTTTTATGGGCCATATGAAAGAAGCTTCATAAACTTGGTTTAAGAACATTTATAAGACATTTGCACTGGAAATTATATTTTACTTATAACATTTATTTGCTATTTAAAAATGTCTTTTATAATACTTTGATCCCTTTTATTCTGTCTCCCTTTGCTTTGAGAGAGAAGTGATAAATATGAGTAAATAAATACCACAGATGAATGTAGTGTCTTAAAGGACTGGCTATCCCTTGAAAGCTGAAAAGGCTTTGTATCTGTAATTACTGATCATGTGATACACAATTTCAAATAAAAGAGTTAGTGTCATTCTTTCTTTTTGGAAGACATTAGAGACCATTGCAGAATAGAAAGCAAGCTCATCAACAGAAAAAACATCAGTCAGAAAATTGGCTAAAATTCAGCTCTTTGTGCTCTTGAGCCTGAAAGCTGTAGCTGAAAGAAAGCCCTCCAGTTTTCTACCATGCAAATCCATTGCCTCCTTTTAGATTGGTTGACTCTTTTGAAGCAGTTAAGTAGTAGCATTTCTTGGCAAGAATACCATTTGTTTAAAAAATTCTTTGCAAATTCTGTTTATCCATTCTTTCTGTCTCCCACTGCACTCCTATTGCCCTCCCTGTACCACCAGCTTCACAAACCCACTTGGGTTATGAGGTGTGGACACTTACATATATTCCTTTAGGATATCTTTTAATTTTATTTCCTTTTAAGTTTAAAATTGGGTTAGTGGAGTTAAGGACTTTTAAAAAATGCAATACCAGTCATATTTTCGCTAGTGACAATGAGTATATATTTTTTCAGTATTCTTTTTGAGTGAACAGGGTTTTTATCATCATACTCTTATATTTAGAAGTATTCCAAAGGTTTGAAAGTAGGATTGGATTTGGAAGGGCCACTGTGATGCATGTATTTTGTAGGCTGCAGAATATATGGTGAAATTTGAAAATATCCAGATCTGTTATTTTCATTGAATTCTCAGTATGTATGGCGCTTCGTAAAATTATAAACATTCTAGTAACTGTGACATGTTATTATTAAATCATTAGCTCCTTCTTAATATCTCAGCCTGGATTAGTGTTTTTCACATTAACAATTTTCAAAGAGAAGTGACCTGAGTAAGTGAGAAATAGGACAGGAAACTGTTACTGTCAGAACCTGATGCAGTGCTGATAAGTAATGACAAGAGAAGGTTGCTACAAGCAAATAAACAGGGTTTGAGGGTATGGACTCAGAAAACAGATCTCACCTTCTTTATATTTTTGCCTAGGGTTAGCCCAAGGGCTTTGGAAATGAATGGCTGGCCTGTGGCTGACAGCAGTGTTGCAAAAATTAACATCATTTTAACATACAAATCTGTACCTTTTGAAATCTTTGACTGCATTTTCTAGTGAAACTAAATCTTTTAGCTGCCATGCTGTCACAATAAGGAAGGAGGTGTGTATTTAGAAGGTACCCACGAAAGCCCGTCAGACCAAGGATCTGTGAAATGTGGTTTTGTCAAGAAAGGCACCTGTGAGTCTATTACAAGTACAATACAATGTGATCTATAATGAATCTCCATCCCTAGAGAGCTCTTAAAATAGAAGAGGTAGCCAAGTCTTCGGATGGTTTGAGCATTAAACTGCCTAACGGAAAGGAGCTCCTCAGATGACCTCCCAATGCCCCTTTTAACTTTGTAATTCTAAGTCTAAGATAGTTGGCTTATGAAGTACACTGAGCATATAAATGTGTGCAAGTATGTTTAGTGTATGTATATAGATATGTGTATATGTGTATATATGTGTGTATGTAAAAACATGTCTACCATAGTAACATTATCTATGTTTAATATTTTTATGCTTTTTTCTTACTCTGTTACTCTGTGCAGAATTTATTCTCTCTCCCCCTCCATCCTTTCTTTTCTCTGTCCATATATTTGCTTTATATGCAAAAATATATTACTTTTGCAGTTGGATGGCAAACATATGTGGTTCCTGAAGGTTTAGTTTCTTCATTGAATGATTTTATCCCCGATATTTTCCTAAAGGAGAGCTATGTGTGTCTGTTTAATTTTAAGTATTATTGGCAGAGGATGAAAGGAATATATGAGTTTTGTTGTTTACTAGGAGAAAGAAACATATAACATACAGTTTAGTGTGGTGACACTTGATATTTATATTTACCACTAGAGAAGGAGCATGTGAGGTAGAATCAACATCTACTTTTACTTTGTTATTGTCTGTGGAACCATAAAGGGTCTTCTGGAATAGTCTTTCTGATAGAGGCATAAGATGCAGAGAATGAAACATTTATGATTGTGATTTGGCTTTAATGTTTAATAACTATAGTTGGTCAAAAAGCTGAAGAACAAAAAATGCCATGTGACTTGGCAAGCACGTATAGAACAATGAATAAAACCACCCAGCTCTGGGTCAGATACTTACTACAGAGAGGACTCCTCCTGAAAAGTAAATATGAGCATTCCTATCCATGTTTGCATTCATGGCGAAAAACAATTATGCTCCATTATAATTCCCATGACAGTCATTGTGGGGAAAGTTCAAAGCCACCTCTGTAGCTGTGTCTTGATAATGAGATTATCTGTCCACAAAGAGCTGGTCATGGTCAGAAGACAGAGATTTCATCAAAATGCAGAAAATTGCTTACAAATCTTTGCTACTTTTACTTATGCTGAAGGAAAAAGCATTTTATTTCTTAGCTCTCTAATATTCCTCCTCACATTTTAACATCACAGTAGCTATTCATAGGGTGTGTGTGTGTGTGTGTGTGTGAACAAATTCTAAAGGACAGGCAATTTCTTGTCCAGTTGCTCACAGATAACACCGATAGTATCTCACTTAGCCCAAACCCTATTTTGGTCTGCATTTGCTGCTTTTGCCAAACTGCCATCTGGTTACTGTGTATCCCTCGTCAGCTCTCTTATGTGATTAGGAAAGAATACTTCTTTGGGCAAGGTGCTAGGTGCAGCTGTTAATAGGAACCAAGGATCTCTTCCTGGTACTTGGAACAAAATGATTATCATCAGCAACAACTTGAAAATAGAAAATTTGAAACTCTACTCATATAATACATAAAAATTTGTGTTTATATAGCTAATACAAATTGAAAAAGAACACCAAGGTGTATGTTCTATTTTTAAAAAAATCAAGAGAATCTAATGAGAATCGAATGTTATGTTTAAAAATATTTAAGGAACATTGCTTTGCCTCTAATTGCTGGTTTCTCTTTGGACTAACTTGATTGAGCAATTATTTATGTTCATAATTTATTAAGTTGTTGTAGGGTTTATAGAAAAATTGGAGGACATGGCTGGGCAAGCCCTCCCAATGCAGGGCTCTCTAGAAAACTCTTGCCAGATGCTGCTTAGAGTAGGTTAATTAAGGCCTCTTTCTCACTGTGTCTTTGCCTCTTTTATATAAAACTGCATTGTTATAATCTGAGCATGAGTGAGTATAAAATTGGCGGGAAGCCTATCCACCAGAATGAGATAGGTGGTCAGAAAGAGGTTATTTGCTTCCCAAGTTGGCCTGGACTGCATGGCCCTTTGTTGGCCAGGATCATTTAATCCATGACAAGAGAGTAAAGTAGAAGTTACTAAGAGGAAGTGGAGAGACTGGAGAGAGAGGCAGTTGTTTTACCACACTTGCAGGGTGTGTAAAGGTCACGGAGAAGGATGAGAGCGCTAGTCTCTAACTGGCCTTTCACCCACAGTGACTCCATCCACTTACGAAAAGCATCCCAGCAATGTCAGAGGTTCTGGATCATCAGCTATCTCCTGTCTGGGGAAGGAACTGATAAAGAGTTAGGGAGAGGGACTGATAGTATTTCCTCCAACAGTGTATTCTAGTGAAGAGTGGAAATTCCATCAATTTTATAAAGTGGAAACAGGAGGACAGAAGGATTCATCACAATAACTCT